>NC_140936.1:104539810-105039810 GCF_014529385.1 Adiantum capillus-veneris
TGGGGACACGTGATAGATCATGCACTTAGTTGAATTTTGAGTGTTTACTTCTCCTATTGGTCCATGTAGTAAGCATTCCATATGAAGTTTTAACAAGTGTCCAAGACGAAAAAAGAGAGGGGCTCGTGGGGTTCTCATGTATGCTCTCTTTGTCACAAACTGGTGATGTGGCTGTTGGCTGCTCAGTACACACATACCCTCTCTTGAAACCCCCACCCTCTGTGATGTTGAAGTGGCAGGCACCAAACAGACAGACCTGCAATTCGCGGTGCAGATCATAGAAATCCATACTGATGACGTGGCAATAGTGTACGGCAGCTTTTCGTAGATTTTGGCCACTCAAATGGAAGGCTTGCTTTATGCTTAGATGAGAAAACTTCTAAATCTTGCTCCATTGATATAGAGAACTAATCGTAAGTGTGTTTCTCATTGTTGAGACTGGTCCAACCACTATGGACTCTAACTATCAATTGTTATAGAATCTCATTAAGACATCATCCAAAGTCCTTGGGAATAGAGGATGTAAGGAGGCTTCCGATTGCTTTGGCACGTTTATCACTTAAGAAGATTTATGTAAAGCGATTTTGCAAATGTTCCATTGTACTCATACTTGTAAAGACTACTCAAGGTAGAAAGAAGTAATCTTGTTTTGGATAATTGTATTGATTAAGTCTTTCATGCCGATGTTAAATTCCAATATTTTAGAATACAGGTTCATGATTGATCCCATGGACATATTTTAGACGTTCACTTCAAGGTATGAAGACTTAACTTGTAGGAGCTATATATATACTTTTCTATATATAGCAACCAAGCCCGACGTCCCCATTATATAAACACACCTAGTGTGTCAATTCTACACACTTTGGGATTGCAAGTGCTCTCTCTCTCTCTCTCTCTCTCTCTCTCTCTCTCTCTCTCTCATATCATTTTTCTCAACATGGTGTGAGAGGGGTGGCCATATAGGCAGAATCAACTAACATGTAGATGTTCATTGTTGCAAGGAAGATGCCTAAAGTGTTCAATTTGCTTCAACAATGTTAATATCATCCTCTTTTTTGTATCGCTTATTCCTACTTAAGAGAGAGTATTAGTTTCATGATTTTGTTAGTTTTCTACTCTTTAGACAATAAAATAGAGGTTGAGTTAGCATCGTTGTCCATTTTCTTGCTTTCTTGCCTTTGCTTTCTTTAGCAAAATGATTATATGATACAAGGTCTAAATTAGAGCTAGGCTCTTGGATCTATATTTGTTTTTCTTGCTCATGTTTTTTGCTAATCTATCTCATATAATATTATTGTTCAGCTGCTTACATACTCTTGAAATTAAAATCCTTTTTAGATTTGTTAGTATGATGATTTTGCAAGTTTTGATGACCATTGTTTCATACTATACTTTGTCTTGCTTGTAGATTTAGTGTTATATTTTGTAAATTGTGAGAAGTAAATTGCAGTGATTCCTCTTTATGTACTACCTTAAATCATGATTCTTTGTTGGCTTTTCATAATAGTGGCATAATAGGTAGTCACATTTGCACAATTCTCATGTTTTTTCCCAAGTGTGAGACTTTATATAGCTTTGATCTTAGAGCAACTACAGTCTATGTTGTTTTCAGTCACCATTCTGGTGATGATATGGTGCCAATGAGAACTATTCAAGAGAATTGTTTTTATTATTCAGTCATGGTTTGATAGGTTTAACAATCGTAAATGGAACATCTAGCCTTTTGATGACACACACTTATTGTGCTTCTAAACTTGGTCTTAGAAAGGATTTTGTAGATATTGCGTTAACATTATGGTGATTCTAAGTCTCATGTTTTTGTAATGAAAGAATTTAATTATTGGCATCAATCAACTTGTTCTAGCATAGCTGGTAATGATGAATGTCTCTTGTATTTAAGCTCTTTTTGCTCTTTATTGCTAATAAATCACATATAGTTTTTGAAGAGTTTGGTGATCTCTACCGCCAACAACAATTGTACATTTGGTAATGCAGGTCATATATTTTGCAGAGCTCAGTACTCTACTATTGGTAAAGAAAATTGTATATCTTGTAGAACTTGGTGCTCTATTATTTGTAACAAACATCATACATCTTATAGAGCTTGGTGCCCTATTATTGTTCACGATGATCATATTCTTTACAGAGCTTGGTGATTTCCTATGGTGGTAAAGATCGTATGTTTTGCAAAGCTTGGTGCTCTAGTACTATTCACAATGTGATCATCCAATTTGTAGAGCTTAGTGCTCTATAGCTAGTGACAAAGATAATATATCTTCTAGAGTTCGGTGCTCTCTTACTAGCCATTATGATTGTATATTTTGCATATCTCAATGGTCTATTTCTCATAAAACAAAGTCAGTTTGTTTTTACATGTGCACATATAAAATGCATCCGGTGTTGGTTATGTTAAGTAGCTCTATGTTCTCTAAAGGGCAACATGGTGAACCGTCTCTGTTGATATTTTATTGTGGTTATTTCTAACGTTAAATTTTTCACATCTTCTTGAGTTTTACATTTTTTAAAGGCCAAACCTTATGGAAGAAATACCTATTGGGGCTTAAAGGCTTTGGATCCCAAATATATAGTTGTGTTAACATTTGTGTGCCCACAATTATGAAGATTTATTGTCCAAAGACCTTAAAGATCACACTCTAAAAGAGGTGATGTAGCTCCTCCAACATATATTATGTAAACATTTATTGAATTTTTAATAGAGTGATTTTTAGTGTTGTGTGTTTTCTCCTTGAGACCCCAAGGGTTTTTTAACCCATAGTTACAAACCTTGCTATACATAGAATCCTAACCCTAGGTCCCCACGACATATATACATCTAGTGAGTTAGCTCTACATACTTTGGGCCTGCAAAGTTGGTGTATGTTCTCTCTCTCTCTCTTCTTCTAGGTCTCGCTCTCTTGTCTATCAATCTTCTCAGCATACCTATCTTGCTCTTTATTGTGACGTTGTATAAGGACAAGCATGTATTTGAATCTCTAATAGAAATGCGATATTGGACCATGGTAAGCAGCATAGGAACACATAACACAAACCACAATAATGGTGTATCTATTGATACCATCATCAACGTATTCCAATATTCAAGACCATTCAATACCACCATTGAAAAAGGTTAATGTCCTAGTGACCAAGTCCCTACAACTTTATGGTTTTTTTATTTAACTAGTATCATCTATGATCTACGACACTTATGCTTAAGTACCACACTTAAAGGCTCCTTAGAGGTTTGAATGAGATTTGTGTAAAGTAGGCAGGCTCTATTTTTCAGTAGATTTATGACTCTTTTCTTACAAACTTGAATGAATTTCTAATGAAATTCCTTTGACAATGATGTGTGACATTTTACAAATAGATGAAACTTTTTAGTTTCAACACTATTCAATCCTCCATCAAGGATTCAAACATTCAAGAACAAGTAAACAACTACAAAAGATCTTTACATTGTTGGAGCTTTATATGTAGGCTCACTCTACCCAACTGGGTTTCACCTATATATATGTAACTTGTCCTCAACATGTATCAGTCTTTGCAAGTGTACATGGTGTGTCTATTTTTTCATCTCTCTCTCTCTCTCTCTCTCTCTCTCTCTCTCTCTCTCTCTTATATATATATATATATATATATATCAACAAGGTTTGACCTAGGGATTTAATATTCACATGATCGCGTGAAATTTCTTGTGCTCAAAATGTTTTTTATCACATTCACATAATCATAATTAATGTGATCACAAAAAAGATGATAAGTGGTGATGTGAAAACCCACCAGAAACCCCATCGGAGTATGTGTTTTTCTGGACAGGCCCACCAAGAAATAATAACATCGCAGTGGGATTACCGAATTAGATAATTTCTATCAGCTAGGTAGAAGCTACGTGAATATCTAATGTGATCATGTAGTTTGAAATGTGATCACTCAACATTATTAATCTGATAATGTATTATGAAATCCCTGATGGTTTCAAAGCAATAACAATCACATAGCAATGAAAGTCATGGTGAAGGTACACATTATGTATATATATATGGTTTGTTTGAAAAATTTGCAGTTGCTATGAATTTTGTTTTGAGGAAAGATTCTTGTTAATAGTAACTGCTTTGTATTAAGAGGTAAATAATTAGAAGTTTGAGAGGCTCAATTTGCTAATCAATGTGATTAACTATTGATGTTTTGACATCCTCAACTTCCCATCATTTTTTAGCGTCTTCTACTCAAAATTTGAAAAATTAGGAATTACAATGGAGTATAAAAAATTTGTTTGTCTACTTGCGCTCTTTGACTTGAGTCTTGGTTTACAAAAAACAGAATTTGTAGTTGTATGTTATGCTATTTTTAGTACAAATGAACTTAACACGAGGCTCATCTTTGTGAAGCATAAGACATCATTTTTCGTTCTTTAGAATCAATATTTTTTAAAAAAATAGCATTTTATAGTGCATAGTGTGGCCACCAATCTTGAGTCTCCCGTATTTCTATTTGCAGGACTCTTTTGTTTTTTATGTCTCCTTTTACCTACCATTTTAGGCTATATGCATGAATAGGTGGACTTTCTACTTGTGTCCCTCTTTTAGGACTCTTTTAATTTTTATGTCTCTTTTTAACTACCATTTTAGGCTATATGCATGAACAGGCGGACTTTCTACTTGTGTCTGTGACACCACTAGCAAGGTGGTCGCTACCTCCCATATCTAAAGATGGAGGGAAACTTTAAAGTGAATTCAACAATAGAATTTTCAAATTTTTTAGAGATCCGCACCATGAACCAAGGCAACTACAAGTGTTTTTTATACCCTCTCTCTCTCTCTCTCTCTCTCTCTCTCTCTCTCTCTCTCTCTCTGGGGGAACTTTCTCTTTATATTACAGTGATTTACAATCTATCACACGGACAGCTTTTGTATGATCCATACCTCTCTCTCTCTCTCTCTCTCTCTCTCTCTCTCTCTCTCTCTCTCTCTCTCACACACACACACACACACACACACACACACACACACACACACACACACACGAATCCCTAGATGTTTCTTTGATATTTTGGCTAGGTTAGTTTTCCATCCTCTTTCCACCTCCCAAAGACTCACATATTATTAGAAATTGCTCCAATTGAGCATGTTATGAATTCAATGTTTAGCACATTCCAAGTGCCGCTCATCCCAAAAAAATAAAATCAAGGAGTATGAAGCAAATGGAAAGTGCACATATTGTGAGAGAATTAAAAAAAAAGGAAGCTAGACTTGAACAAGTTAGCTTCCTTGAATTTAAGCACCACAAAATTACCACACAGGTGATCAAGTTTCTCAAGCATTGCACAGAGGGTCTTGACAACAAGGCAAAGGAAAAAATCATCAGCAACACTCTGAAGCATCAACCATTGAGAGGCTTGAAGATTCAGCCTTTAGGAGTTGAGATTTCCAACAATGATGAGCAGAAGGTTTCCTAAACACTCCCAAGCTGGCAGTGATGATAACAAAAATCTTGAAAGAGTTATTTATTGTATTATGATGGTTATGAGTTCCACAAGCATAAAACCATATGTAGTAGGTACATTGAGGTTTCTTGGGATACAGCAAAGGAACTTATATGCACCGAGATCTTGATGGAAACATAATCATACACAACTGCCATGCTAGCGACAACTTAATCGGAGAGTAAGTGAAGGCCATAGTGGTGACCATTTCTTGGCCCTGCATTCATAAGCAAAAGCTCCTAAGCCTATTGAGACACTCCTTTTTGGTGTCATACCTGTTGCAAATGGTGCATGTTGCCATGGTGTCCGACTTTTCCTTCGCAAGCAGCCACTCCCATAGCTCTATGTATGTCAAGCCTCTCTTCTCCAGATAAGGGTTCTTGCATGTGCCTTGTTGGCTAGAGCTGAGAGGGAGACCATGAGAGAATTTGATGAGAGAGAGAGAGAGAGAGAGAGAAAGAGAGATCTCATGCAGCCACCATGAAAATAGCATGCAGGGTCTTTCCCCACTCCTCCATAGCTCTCCCCTCCTTTGATACCAATGAAAGAACAAAGGGTGGACTAGCATCTCGTTCTCCTCCCAACCTCCCTACTTATAGACCTTGGCCCTTGCAAGTAGGACCACTTAACTTATGCCTGGCCCTCGGCTCCTAGCCACACTGAGCTATTTAGTCCCTAGGGTTTGGCCTGCTTCCAAGTACTACCATTGGCCTGACATGGAGAGGTAGCTACCACTATCTTTTTTATGTTTAGCATTATAGTGTTTTTATATTGGTAGCTACCACTATGATTTTCATGCTTATCAAAATCATAGCTACCACTATGGATTTCATGTTTAACAACATTATAATATTTTTATAATGGTAGCTACAAGTTTTGCATGGTAGTACATGTACACTAGTAGCATAAATTGTCAGCTTGGTACCTACCACTAGTGTTCAAGAAGCATATGTGCAATAATATTATGTATGCCAGTTTCCTTGGAGCTCACAAATTTTCAAGAAAATACATAAGGATACACTAAATGCTAGTTGAGATTATTGTGTGCATTAAAAAAGTGTAGTTTACAGAGTCCTGTGGTGTACCTTACTAGCTCTCCAAGTTTGAAAATAACATCCCTGACTTTCTTGTCCCGACCTATGCACATTAGGAAAATTTTGGACTAAAAAGTGGGCCTTGTAAGAATTGTTGATTTGGCATATCTTTTAAAAAGTGGGGATCGGTAATTTTTTTGCAAATAAGATCCAAATTTGTCGGAGGTTGGATATTTCAAATCTACTCTTCAAATGCTATCTATTGATATATAGCATGCATGTATCGGACATTGCCTTCATGTACATCTAGAAAAAGGTGATTTTAGATTACCGTAACGGTAACAAAACCTGGCTGATTGAAAAAAAATGGCATAACTTTCATAGAAGTCATCCAAACTTTATTGACCTTGTCTCTTTAGAATCTATTTTTCAAGAACTTTCCAATGATAGGTCATATCATGGGGTTCTAAGCAATATTTAGAGGGGTCTACCGGGTTGCTTTCTTTTTTACAACTTTAATGATGTGGCACTCTTAAAAGGCCCAAAAATGAGTTCAAAATTTTCCTAATGCATACTCACCGCACCAGAATGAACTACAATATAAATAAGGGGAAGGGGGAGTGAGAGAAAGTCATACACATAAACTATAGATAGAATAGGGAGAGGGACATTAATTGAAGAATCTTTTGCAATCATGGGACTTCAACCTACACGATTGAACGCTTCCAACTTCTTTGATTCTGTGAAATCTCCCTTTAACAACCTCATGTATCCTGTTGGTGTGCGAATAGAAGCAATGGTACCCTTCACTTTGTCTAATTCTTCTTTGGCTAGCAGCCATGGTGATTTAGGAAGCACAATCTTTCCATTGGGGGCATGATGTAGAGTAGTAGAGGTGGGGATACGTTTCAAGATCCTCAAATCCTCCCTCGTACCCAATGAGTCTTTCTTGCCAATAATGTGGTCCCATAGTGTTTCGGCTACATTCTTGAATTTTTGCATGGGATCCAAGAGGTGTTGTATTTTTAAGTCCTTCCAACATGGAAGCCTTAAAAATATGGAATACCTTGACATACCTTTTGGTGGAGTACATGAAGTCCGATTGTTGGTGTAGTGATCTTCCCAAATGATTGTGCAACTCTTCATCGTGAGTTTTAGAGGTGTCTTCCCATTTGTTGGAGACTTGTGCTTGCTATGACCTTGGGTTAAGAAACAATCATTTTTTGGATAGATTACCTTATGCAAGGCATCATGCCTCTCTGTCACCAACGATGGCTAGCAAGTAGGACATGTGTTGTGACCCTTTGTGGACAACCCTGTATACATATCATATCGTTCCAGAGAGACAAAACTAAAGGGAGTGAGAGATGGAGAAGGGAGATACCAAAAATCTCTCGAAGCCAAGGATGGTCGTGCATAGTCCACATAATGATTACCCTCTCAATGGTCCTTCCCCCCCCCCCCCCCCCTTGCAAGTGAGACATCTACAATAGGAATGCCTCTCCATAACCACTCAAGATCGTTGATGAGGGGCTCGAGGTAGACGTCAATATTTGAAACTTTCTACTTCCCTGACACAAGCAAGGAGAGAAGTATATTTTTCTTCTTGGTTGTCTCTCGTGGTGGAATATTATAGTTGACGATCACCACATGCCAAGTGCTCTATGAAGTAGACCTAGTGTCAAAGGGGTTGACACCATCACTTGCTAACCGAAGCCTCAAGTGTCAAAGCTCCAACCCAAACTCTCTCCATTGAGTTTTGATGTGCCTCCATGTAGTTGCATCAATAGGGACACACATCATTCCATCAATTGAGTGCTGTGGTTGGCGTGCCACGCGAGAAGCTCCACAATAGACCTGCTTTTAAACATGCATTGAATGCAAGGAATGAAAGAAAAATGTCTCAATACCTTGTAGGGTAGGTGCACCCCACTCACTCCGATCTTGTATTGTGCTTCCACGCACATGGGACATGAGGTAGCATGTGCGTGTTCATTGCGGTATAGTATGAAATTGTTGACCCACACATGGATGCGCTCATACTCCATTCCAAGTGTAGTGACATACAATCTAGCTTGATGATCTGGATGCATGTGGTGATCTTTTGGAAACATTTTGCCCATCAAACTACAACAAACAGGAAAATTAATACAATTCCAACGAGGCGACACCATAAAGCAAGAGAGATATATAAAAACCCATGTTTCAAACTTACCCAAGGAGTGCATCGTCACTTGCATTGCCCCAACCAAATTTCACTTGCAAGTTGAGGACTACCAAAGATGCCCGGAGCACCTAGTATTGTGCATCATTATAAATAGGTGTTTGAGCACTCACCATCAATCTGTCCTCGATTTTCGCTTTCCGTTGAGTGCATGGCTGACAATCCTCCTTGCACCATCATGTTCATGAGCCAGTAACTCATCACACATGTCGAAAGAGAGAGAGAGAGGGGGAGAAACATAGACAGGGAAAGAGAAAGAGAGGTAAATCACCTAGGTGCATAAAAGTTCCTTTGTTGTATCCCAAGAAGCCTCAATGTAGCTACTACATTTGGTTTTATGCTTGTGGAACTCATAAACATCATAATAATCGCCCATTTTATAAATAACTCTTTCAAGATTTTTAGTATCTTCACTGCCTTCAGAGTGTTTAGGAAACCTTCTGCTCATCATTGGAAACCTCAGGTCCTATAAATTGAATACTTAAGCCTCTCATGCTTGATGCTTCAGAATGTTGCTAATGATTTTTTCCTTTGCCTTGTTGTGAAGACCCTTTGTGCAATGCTTGAAAAACTCGATCACGTGTGCTGCAATCTTGTGGTGCTTAAATTCAAGGAAGCTAACTTGTTTAAGTCTAGCTTCCTTTTCTTTGACTCTTACACAACACGTGCACTTTCTGATTGCTTCGTACTCCTCGATTATAATGTTTTTGGTTTAGTGGCTAAAAATACTCTTCTTCTTCTTCCTCTCTCTCTCTCTCTCTCTCTCTCTCTCTCTCTCTCTCTCTCTCTCTCTCTCTCTCTCTCTCTCTCTCTCTCTCTCTCTCTCTCTCACATACACATGCACACCAATCCCTGGAAAATTTTCCGGTTGAGCATGTTATGAATTCAATATTTTTTTGGGATTGGTGGCTTATCCCAAAAAAATATTGAATTCAAAATGATGGCTTATCCTTCACAAAGATGAAACCAATGTCAAGTTGAATTGTACTAAAAATATCATAAGTTACAACTACAAACTCTGTTTTTTATTAACGGAGATTCAAATCAAAGAGCGTGAGTAGACCCAAAAAAAAATTATGTTCCATTCCACTTCCTAATTTTCCAAATTTTTGTAGAAGATGCTAAAAAATGATGCGAAGTTGAGGATGTCAAAACATCAATAGATACTCACATTGATTAGCAACAAACACCACTCAAAACACTAATTATATACCTCTTAACGCCAATCAATTACTATTAACAAGAATCTCTCCTCAAAATAAATTTCATAGCAATTGCAAATTTTGCAAACAAACCTTATATATACATACTGTGTACCTTCGCCATGACTTTCATCTCTACACGATTGTCATTGCTTTGACACCATTAGGGATTTCATAATACGTCATCATGTTAATAATATTGAGTGATTGCATTTCAAAATACGTGATCATATTAAATGTTCACATAGCTTCTACCTAACCTATAGAAATTATCCAATTTGATAAGCCCACTGGGATGTTTTCATTTCCTGGTGGGCCCGATTGAGCATTCTTATAGTTTCTTGATGGACCCGTTGTGAAAAACACATACCCCGATGGGGTTTTTGGTGTGTTTTCACAGCACCACTTATCAGCTTTTTTATGATCACATTATTGTGATTACATGAATGTGATAAAAAACATTGTGTCACAAGAAATTGCACGTGATTAGATGAATATATAAATCCTTGGGTCACACCATATTGATATATATATATATATATATATATATATATATATATATATAGAGAGAGAGAGAGAGAGAGAGAGAGAGAGAGAGATGAAAAAAGAGACACACCATGTACACTCGCAAAGACTGATTCATATTGAGGACAAGTTACATATATATAGGTGAAGCCCAGTTGGGTAAAATGAGCCTGGATATATAGCTCCAACAATGTAAAGATCTTTTGTAGTTGTTGACTTGTTCTTGAATGTTTGAATCCTTGATGGAGGATTGAATAGTTTCAATAGTGTTGAAACTAAACAGTTTCATCTATTTACATTGCAACAAACAACCCCTCTTTTAACATGTCTGAGTAAATAGGATGACCCTTATTTTAAGGTTTTTTCCAAAGTAGAATATAAAAACCCCTTATTTTAATATACAATACAATACTAAGTTTTGCAAAATATATGACTTGCATTACCAAATGTACAATTGTCGTTAGCCATAGAGAGCACCAAACTCTTCAAAAAATATATGAGATTTATTAGCTGTATAGAGAAAGAAGAGCTCAAATACAAGAGACATTCATCATTACCTGCTATTATAAATGAATGAAAAATGTTAGAACATGTTTCTATATCTACAAGCAGGACAAAGTATAGCATGCAACAACGGTCATCAAAACTTGTAAAATCATTAGACAAACAAAGCTAAAAAGGATTTTAATTTTAGAAGTATGTAAGCAATTGAACAATAATAATATATGACGCAGATGAGCAAACATCATGAGAAAAAAAAATAAAAAATCCAAGAGCCTATCTCTAAAATAGACCTTGTATCATATAATCATCTTTTTCTAAAGAATGCAAAGGCAAAAAAGCAAGAAAATAGACAACGATGCTGACTCAACCTCTCTTTTATTGTCTAAAGAGTAGAAAACTAAGAAAATCATGAAACTAGTACTCTCTCTTTAGTAGGAATAAGAGAACAAAAAAGAGGATGATATTAAAGACACACCATGTACACTCGCAAAGACTAATTTATATTCACGAACATTCATAGGGAGGGTATCAAAAAAGCTTATGGTTGCCTTGGCTCATGGTGCGCACCTCTAAATTTTTTGAAAATCTGATTGTTGAATTCACGTAAAAGTTTCTCTCCATCCTTAGATTTGGGAGGTAGCTTCCACCTTGCTAGTGGTTTCCTAGACACAAGTAGTAAGTCCACCTATTCATGCATATAGCCTAAAATGGTAGTTAAAAGGAAGCATAGAAAATAAAAGTGTCTTGAAAATAGAGATACACAATACTCAAGATTGGTGGCCACACTATGAACTAAAAAATGCTATTTGTTTTGGAAAATATTAATGCTAAAGAAAGAAAATTGATGGCTTATGCATCACAAAGATGAAGCCCCTGTCAAGTTCAACTGTACTTAAAAAAGCATAACTTACAACTACAAACTCTGTTTTCTGTAAACCGAGACTCAAATCAAAGAGCACGAGTAGACAAACAATATTTTCAATACTCCATTGCACTTCCTAATTTTACAAATAATAAGTAGAATATGCTAAAAAATGATGCAAAGTTGAGGATGTCAAAACATCAATAGTTTATCACATTGAATAGCAACAAACACCACTCAAAACACTAACTATATACCTATTAACACAAAGCAATTAATATTTACAAGAATCTCTCCTCAAAATAAAATTCATATTAATCGCAAATTTTGCAAATGAACCATATCCATATATATATATATATATATATATATATATATATATATATATATATATATATATATACACACACACACTATGTTCCTTTACCATGACTTTCATCGCTGCGTAATTGTTATTGCTTTGACACCATAAGGGATTTCATAATATGTGATCACATTTCTAACTACGTGATCACATTAAATATTCACGTAGCTTCTACCTAACCTATAGAAATTATCCAATTTGGTAAGCCCAGTGGGATGTCTTCATTTCCTGGTGGGACTGGTTTAGCGTTCTTATAGTTTCCCGATGGGCCCATCAAGAAAAACACATATCCTGATGGGGTTTTTGGTGGGTTTTCACATCACCACTTATCAACTTTTTTGTGATCACGCTGATTGTTATTATGTGAATGCTATAAGAAACATTGTGATCATAAGAAATTTCACGTGATCACATGAATATTAAATCCTTGGGTGACACTTGTTGCTGAGGGGTGTGTGTGTGTGTATATATATATATATATATAGAGAGAGAGAGAGAGAGAGAGAGAGAGAGAGAGAGAGAGAGTGAGAGAGATGCAGGAAAAAAATAGAGAGCAACGGGCAACGCAGTAGATTCATAGAAAATCTGAGTGAAGTGAGTGCGGACTAGAGTGCGCATGTTCGATTTAGCTTGCCAATCAAGCACTTCAAGCTGTCAATCCTCACTCCAGCTATTGCGGGCTTTGTCTGTATTGAGCTCATTCCAGAGGCTTCAAACAACCTTCAATACACATGAGTCTTCCTCCCTCCTTCTAACTCAACCCCGGAGATGTTGCGAGCTCGTCTTCCTTGGGATGTTTTGAGGCGATGTATGACCCTACGACTATGGTAGGTATGCTCAAGGAAACCATGAATGGGGATGATATAGTCATTGGTGACCATACTGTTAATCTAAATCCCTCTACTGTGTGGTCGTATCCATTTTCCAAGAAAATTTGTGGTACTTTGATTCACTAGGAAACTCCTCCCTATGACTGGCATTGCTAGGTTCATTTATGCAAGCTTCAAAAATCCTACAGTAGATACAATTTTTTACTATGTTTTTGGTTTGGTTGAAGTCCTTTTCATGAAGAATGATTATTAAATTGCCTTTGAATCGGCTACTACGATAGTTGTCTAGGAGGGCAGATTGTGCATGCTCTACCATGGCAGCCCATTAAGCTCATAAAGGAGGAGCTGCTTACTAAGTGCCCTGTTTGGGGTGATTCCTTGGACCTTCCCTCTTTCTTGTGGCCAAACATTGCGGACCTTGATGCATCCCTCAATGAAGTCCTCTTTGCCCCGAAAATACATTGTAGCAACAGGAACAAAGTGTACATTCTTTGGCAGACTGATAAGAGGTTTCCCTAGACCTTAGAAATCAACCTTGAGTCAGTTGGGAAGCTTGTGATTTATCTTAAGTGGAGAACCATCACCGGCGAGCTCATGCTTCCATTGTGGACATCTGGGGCACTTCTCAAAAAATTGCCAGACCATCTCAGCAACATCAACACATCTCATCCCATCTTACCTCGGGAGAAAAACATTGGTGCCTTGTGAACATATATTTGGAAAAGCCTCTCTGGCAAGAACCCCCTCACCATCTGCTTCACCCCCCCAAACCCCTAGCTATGCATTGAATACCATATTAGAGAGTTTGAGACTTTAGAGACAATTTGGGAATTATTAATGTCTTAAAGATTTGGCTTTCCTCTGTGGGAGGATTTCCTCTATGGGAGGCTTTCCTCTATCATACGCATTGGAAACTCAATCAGGCAGGGTTTTCCCCTTAGACCTTTGCTTTTGTTGTGGCCACACACCCACTGTATTGTTTTCTGCATCACCAGGCCCAACCCGAGAACATTCGAGGACTAAATTTGGGGGAGGATCATATTACTGTTATGGGGTTTGCTGATGATACAATCACTCTTTTGCAAGCTAAGTATGTAAACATAGGGAAATGTATGAGTTATTTGAGCTTGTACTCTTTAGCTGCTTGTCTGGACTTGAACTTGGGAAAATCCCATCCAATTGACATCTCTACAAAGGTCTTTAAAAAATTGATTTGGGCCGGGAAAAGAGTCCCTGGAGGCCATATTGTTAGACATATAGGGCACCCTATAGGGGTCGATGTGTCCCAGAAGACTAAGACAAAATGGATACTAGAAAAAGTTCATAGTGAATGTTTATCTTGGGATTGCCTGGAACGGCCACTACATGTGCGGCTCAAAATTATTCAGGCCATTTTAGTTCCCTACACTCTTTACTTTTTGCCACTCCTTGATTGGTCTAAAAAGACTCTTCGAAAATTTAACTAGGTTCTATAGAAAGTTTTTTGGGAAAATAAGCCTGCATGGATTTCCTTGTCCATTATCACTATGCCATACTCCCAAGGCGGGCTTGTTGTCGTCAAGTTGACTACCCATATGAATGCTAGAAGGGAAATCTTGATCAAGCACATTCTTGCCAAAGATACCATATGGGCCAAGATTGTTTTGACTTTGACAGATGATGCGGTGGTGTACTTTCATGGGCAATGGAAATTGCCTGCATGGGATAAAATATTTTCTGCAACACCGATTAAACTTCCTTCTAGTACTGCTCAATTTTTTATTGTCTCATGGAAACTTGTATTCTCTCAGCTTATTTGGAAGGGTCGGGCAAGATATACAGGACAATCACTTGGGAAAGAGAACATATTATGGAGTTATGTGTTTAAAATGTCTCCCAAGAGAACATATTCTGGAGTTATGTGTTTAAAATGGCTCCCGCTCTTTTGGTGGTGAAAAAATCCCTTGTTATGTACAGACAGGGGGTAAGTTCAATAGATCATGGCGTGGACACTAACAACAACTATGTTTCTTTTATGGTGGCAAGGACACAGTTCAGATTGGGGAATGGACTTAGAATCCCATGGAATCTTCTTTGTGCACATGTACATAGGATGCCTCTTCCTCTTAACACAAATACTGTTGATCAATTTAGAGACTAGAACTTGCCTGAATCATCAGCTAATTGGTGGACCAATACGACAAATAAATTCTATGAACTTATTCTTCCAAAATCTAATATTGCTGTGAGATGTAACAAAGCATGGGACCTTATGAAATCTTACACTTGGTGCCGAGGTAGGCTTGCTGCTATATGGAACCTCCCTTGTTCCTTCAAACATCACACCCATTTATGGAGATCACTTCTTGTTGGATAGATGTTTCTTAAGAAGAAAATGTCCATGGGGCTCTGTCCCACGTGCATAATCGTGAAACATTTAAACACATGTTTTGGAGTTGCAAATATGTAGATCAGTGGTGGAAACCATTATGCAGCTTGGGGATGTATCATTGGCAGACAAAGCTCTCCAAGTTTACAGTGCTTTTTGGGTTTCCCCAAACAACGGATGATGCTATGAATTTTCATATTACCTCTCTTAGAGTATGGATGATTTCCTTTATTTGGAAAACAAGGAATGCTATTGTGTTTGATCATCTGGCAGCTTAAAAATGCTCATTCCCACGGGAGCTCATTAGAACTAGGATTAGAGAAGACCTCATAGCTACTGGCCACTACCATAATCCTTCATACAAAAGGATTATGGTGAAGATGTAATTTTGTACAAAATGTAATGTAAGAGCCGAGATGAAACATCTCTTTAGAGAGAGAGAAAGAGAGAGAGAGAGAGAGATGAAAAAAGAGACACACCATTTACACTCGCAAAGAATGATTCATATTGAGGACAAGTTACATATATATAGGTGAAACCTAGTTGGGTATAATGAGCCTGCATTTATAGCTCCAACAATGTAAAGATCTTTTGTAGTTGTTGGTTTGTTCTTGAATGTTTGAATCCTTGATGGAGGATTGAATAGTGATGAGACGAAAAAGTTTCATCTATTTGTAAACTGTCACATCTAATTGTCAAAGGACTTCCATTAGAGATTCATTCAAATTTGTAAGAAAATAGTCATAAATCTACTAAAAAATAGAACCTTCCTACTTTACATAAATCTCATCCAGACCTCTAAGGAGTCTCTAAGTCTGTTACTTAAGCCTAAGTGTCGTAGATTATAGGTGATACTAGTTAAATACAAATGCCATAAAGTTGTAGGAACTTGGTCGCTAGGACATTAACCTTTTGCAATGGTGGTATTCAATGCTCTTCTGAATCTTGAAAGAAGTTGATGATGGGTATTAATAGATGCACCATTCTTGTGGTTTGTGTTATGTGTTGCTATGCTACTTACCAAGGTCCAATATCACATTTGTATTAAGGCCTCAAATAGATGCTTGGTCCTTATAGAGCTCCACAATAAAGAGCAACATAAGTTCAAGATAGGTCTGTTGAGAAGATTGATAGACGAGAGAGCGGGACCTAGATGTGAGAAGAAGAAGAAGAATCAAGAGAGAGAGAGAGAGAGAGAGAGAGAGAGAGAGAGAGAGATATAGATTTTATTATCGTCCTTAGAGGTCAAATATGACCTATCGGACCAAAGTTACATGTGATGTAGTATGTATATGGCTGATGAGTGACTCTCCATGCTCCAAAATAGTGGTGATGAGAGTCGCAATGGAGAGCCCACACTTTGGCTGGGAGAGGAAAGTGTGTAGGTCTAAGTTATGGCTGAAAATGTGAGAGAAGCAAGTTTGGATGTGACCAAAAGCTGAGAACTCTAGTAGTGTGTGGTACTCAGACTCTCGAACTTGCAGTGAGAATAATGTGCATAGTCAATTTGACTCTTCTCCATTGCCCCAACGCCCTATCTCGCATTGAAGGAAATGGGAGCTAAGCCGAATGGCTGCGATAGTGCATATCGCTGACAAGGGGATATGCTCAAGCATGTAAATGTGAGTACTATTTCCTCTTCAGCGAAGAACATGGTTTTGTAGTGGGGGGCAATATGGGTGGTGTAATGTATGAAGCGTGACCCACCGGATTTCTCCCAAGCCGTAATACATTGGCGTTGCAAAAAAGCTTCATTCACTTGGGAGTCAATTGAAGCATCATGTAGCAAGTGTAATGCATCCCATCTCCCAAACCACTTCTTTATGTCTTGCATCCATCCCGTGCTCAAGATCTTGCTTTTATGCATCTTTTGAACTTTTTTGATTGCTTCCCATGCAATTGTAGGAAGTCGATGTGAGGGGTTTTGACGCATCTTTATCATGTAATCCACAACTCTTTCCATGCCCATAACCTCAATTGGAAGATATCCCGACTCAAGAAGTAGGAGCATATATGGTGTTTGTGTCTTCACTTGGAGAAAGTTTGTTATAAAACGCTTTTGGACATTCTCAAACTCTTTCCAAGTAGACTTTGAGATCCTCCCGCCCCACACTTCAACTCCATAAAGAAGAACCGGTGTCACCAATGCATCAAAAAGATACTTCTTGAGAACCCAACACTTAATGTTTCCCGCATAACACATGTTCTCAAATGCATAAAATGCTCTCTTTACCGCTTCCAAATGACGCAGAGCACATTCATGCCACTTGTGATTGGACGGAACCTCAAGGCCAAGGTACTTAAAGCTCTCAACCACTTCAAGTGTCTCATTGTTGTACACAATGCATGGCTTCTCCTTATGGTTGGTTTTTCACAAGCATAACCTTTGTCTTGGATTAGTTCACAATCAGCCCACTATGTAAGCAAAAGTTCTCAAGAACAACCATAAGCTTTTGTGCATCTTCTAAAGTGTGTGCTAAAAGCACTACATCATCCACATACAACAAAAGCATGATTACCGCATTGCAAATAGTGACCTCTTCAATGCCTTCTTCTTGCATAAAGTCAGGTACCATTTGTTCCAATTGATCGATGCATAGACCAAAGAGAGTTGGTGACAAAGGACATCCTTGTTTTATCCCAATAGTGCTTACAATTTTTTTTGAAATTTCTCTTCCCATGCGCAATTGACAAATCACCTTCTCATAGATTCGAGAAACCGCAAGCATAAACTCACTTGGCACTTGGAGTTCTTCCATCCTTCTCCACAAATTGTTACGTGGAATCATATCAAAGGCTTTCTTAAAGTCCAGAAAACAACAATACAATTGATTGCCTTTCAACCGACTTTCCTCCATTAGAACACGCAGAGTGACAAGATGATCAATGGTGTTATGGTAGCGACGAAAACCCGCTTGTCCCTTTGAACGCTTGTCATTATCTTCATACCAATCACTCAATTTCATCTCCATTATACACCCAAACAACTTTGCCATAAGAAACCCAATCATTATAGTCCGGTAGTTGTTTAAATTCTTTACATCCCCTCCTTTCTGCACCCAAACAACTTTGCCATAAGAGACCCAGTCATTGTAGTCCGGTAGTTGTTTACATTCTTTACATCCCCTCCTTTGCCATAAGAGACCCAATCATTATAGTCCGGTAGTTGTTTACATTCTTTACATCCCCTCCTTTGCAGCTAGACAATGCTTAGATAGAGCTCCCTTTATTAGCTCTATCTAAGCATTGTCCTGCTGCCCATCAGCCACGTGGCTCGCTCTTGACTCCCTGCTTATTGACCACCTACTCATGGGCCGCCCTCCTCTTTGTCTAAAGGGGGCCCCTTGGTTTGTGCCTTCATTACCTGCTCACACCCTGCTCCTGTGCTTTGATTAATGTAGCCTGAGCTCACCATATTGGGCACTTCTCCCTCCACCTAGTGATCTGGTTCGGCATCCCCCTTGCCCTTTTCTGAGCATGGCAGCCCTTGCACCATATCCTTTTTGCATCTCCAATGTGAGCCTTAGACAACGTCGCCCATGTCCTGGCTTGGACACCCGCTGCAGCTCGTAGACTCTCCCTCTCTCCTTTTGCAGGCTTTGTAGCTCTCACGGGTGCTCTCTTGATGGCTCCTTCTTCCTCTTTTATGGCGATCTCGTTGCTTCCAGAGATTCCTCCACTTGGCAGCCCATGCTCCCCCCTCTAGGGCTCCCTTCAGCCTCGGTGGGGGCCGTGGCTCGAAAATGAAATCTTTTCAGATTCCCTTGCCTTAACCTTTTTTCAAAGGGATCAACCCTCCTCCTATTCTCATCATGGCAATTTTAACTCTGTTGTGAGCTCCATGCCTGCAACCACCTGGCTGAGAGAGAGAGAGAGAAAAGAGACCCTCCGCGTGTGTGGTCGAATATGGTGATGCACTCTTTGAAGCTAGAGACAACTGCTGCTTGAAACCACGACGACTCCCTTAGCTTCTTCTGCACCTGCCTCGACACAGGGTCTCTCTCTCTCTCTCTCTCTCTCTCTCTCTAATGGCTAGCCTTGGGAGTCTATATTTTATGACCTACAGTTCTGAAGGTCAAGGACTCCGGAGCCAACAGCGGAAGCGGCGTTAGGATCCGCTATCAGTCTCTCATGATCTGCACACGCCTCCCTCGATGTGGGATGCAGCTCTCGATGGGCAAATCCCTTTAGCAGATTTCGATGCAGCAGGAAACTCCTCAAACTGCGGCATGACATCATGAAGCATGTGTGGTATTGTTGGTTGAAACCACGGCGACTCTCTCAGCATCTTCTGCACAGTGCACCTTCCTTGACAGAGAGTCTCTCTCTTTCTCTCTCTAACGGCTAGCCGTAGGAGTGGTTACAACTGGCTAGTGCACGTTAGTCAAGCCATGCAGGGGGCTATTGCACACCAGAAACATAGCCATGGTACTATGGTAGGGACTATGCATGGGAGTGGCTCACTGGCTAGCAGCTATACAGGCGGCATAATTCAAATCTCTCTCTATAGTACGACTGAATCCGTGACTTCAATAGCACTGAGAAGGCCTTTATGAGTCGTCTCTCTCTCTCTCTCTCTCTCTCTCTCTCTCTCTCTCTCTGTGTGTGTGTGTGCGCGCGCGCGCGCGCGCGCAGACTTCACATTCCGAAGGCGCCGGACTCAGTGTCAACTTCCTAACCGTGAGCGCGCCTGAGTCCTCAGAAGATGACACTTGTCCATTGCATTGCAATCACACCCGACGTCAACCTATTACCCATCCCCATCATGCTACAAACGTTCCAAAAAAGAAGTATGCAAAGATATAATGTTTGCATCAAGCTTGAGACCATTCCATGCAATTCTAAGGTCTTACCAAATAGAATTTCTTGTTAATACAATGTACATATTTTGTGATGTATATATTCTACTTTGTGTGGTTATGAAGGCGTTCAAATAGCATTTTTAAGATCTTGTTTGACTCTTGGATTTGATTACTATGTACTATGTGTGATAATAAAGGCGTCCAAATAGCATTTTTAAGGCTCTCTTTGATTGTTACATCTGATCACGCCCAGCTTTCTCTCTCTCTATACTGAAGGTGCCGCCAATATGTACCCTCACCTAGGAAGCCTTCCCTTTGATGCTTCTAAGGTTTCCCAATCTCTCTGTGAATAACCATCAGTCTCTAGCCTACCGACACAGCACATCATCTACAAAACTTTCATCGTGGATTGAGCTCCCCTTTTTCTCTCATGATTTCATCTACCCAATATGCCCAAAGCTTTTTAGCCTTTGCAGCTCCTAGCCGTCTTTCCTTAGGCTTTGCTATCTAGCTCGTCCCTTCCTCGAGAGTCCACATGCAAGAGCTCCCTCATGTCCCCTTTGAGCTGGATGCCCTAGGCGCATATCTCCACTTCTTAGCTCCGCCCAGGTTGTCTGTATTTCAGATCATGGACTTTTCAACCTGATGATACACCCCTCTCTAACTCCCTCTGAGTCCCCCCTAGCTCCGAAATTGGCCGCCTGATCTGAGCTCCACTCCCCTTCCCCTGCAGCGCTCGCTTGAGTTGGTTGCCTCTTGAGTCCCACCTTGTCGACAAAGCCTTCTGCCTTCCCATGCCAGTCTCGCTCTATAGCTTGGCTCCTTTATGCACCAAGCATGGCTCCCCTCTTCAACTGGCAGCTTCCCTCCTCTAGCTTCCTTTTCATGGCAAGCTGTCCCTCTAAAGAGCTCCCTTTTTTAGCTCTATCTAAGCACTGGCGAGCTGCCCATTAGCCATGTGGCTCGCTCTTGAGTCCCTTCTTATTGACCATCTACTCATAGGCTGCCCTCTTCTTTGCCTAAACGTGGACCCTTTGTTTATGCCTTAATTACTTGCTCACATTGTCATGTATTTTTTGGATAATCATGAAGTCACTAAGTCATGCCAAAAAGCTTGCTCACAAGCATCGAGTACATAGATGTACATAATGCTTTGAGTTTTCAGAGTGCTCTTGTAAACATTATGTAAAAAGGCTTGGTTTTGCTAAGTCATTTGAAAGAGTTTTGGGTTGGTCAAAATCTTAAAAGGTGGTTTTCAATGAATACTCTCAATATTCATGCTTGATAGCCGGTGAAATGGACTCATACATCATAAGTTACATGCATTGGAAGTGGACGGTTCCTTACTTAGAAAGTGGGTACGGATGCATCCGGAGAAAGGCAAGTGGGTTGATTTGGTGGATTTAATTAGAAAAGGTGTGGCCGAGGATTTCTAGAAATAGCCAAAGTGATAACCTCCGAGCCGCGCTTTACAGCATCGCATTCAGTGCTCGGAGTCACCCGCCACGCCTCCGCCAAGATTGCTCGATGTGGAGGCCAAAGCAGAAAATTCATTGGCTTACGTGGGGAGGTGGGAGGATGGTACCAAGTGGCAATGGATCAATCTCACATGGGAGGGATCAAGTAGAAATTGGAGGGTATAAGGGGGGGAGTGGGTAACTTCTAAGGGTGTATCAAAGGAGCTAATGGAGATTCCTTGCCTTGCTTGTGAGGGATCATGGGTGCTGGGGGAGAGAGGGGGCCCCATTTTGAGTCCACACCAGCTGCCCAGGCACCTGTCCACCTTTTTGGTCCACTGGACATCCCCTTTCCTCACTTGCCTTGGTCAAAAAGTGACCGACATCTCATTTTTGACCCAAAAAAGGCTAAAATTGGACCAATTAAAAGGTACCCAAGAAGAGAACCATGTCGGCTAGGAAGAGAGAGAAAATCCCTTGGGATAAGAGCAAATTTAAATCCCATTTTCATAGCTACAATTCCCTGCACACCCTTTTTCCTTACAGAGACTAGCTTTTTTGTAGCTTTTGAGAGATACCCCAACTTTGAAAGCTTGTAACTCTCTCGTCTCGTGTCGGAATCAAGAATATGGATACTCTACGCAGGTCTACAAGACACAAGATTCATCTTTATGGTCTTGGTTTCAAATAATTTTAATCATGTTTGGGTAGGACTGTTTTCCACCCGACTCTACAAGTGGTCGACATAGGTGTTTTTCGCAGCTTTGTGGTGTTTCTTTCCGACATAGGTGTTTTTCGCATCTTTGTGGTGTGCAACGCTATAGGGGTTCTCATTTTTCTTCTTGTTCACATGCTAACATCATTTTGGTGCCCCCACTGAGGAGCAAGTGCTCCTATGCTCCAATTCCTGTGAAATATGTCTATTCTGCAGGCAGTGATTCTAAAAGGGATGTGGGTCTTTATGGACAACCGCCTATGTATGTGCAAATTGTGGAAAACACTTGAGGCGGTCTCATAATTGGATTGCAGCCTTTGAACAATCGTGAGGTTTTGTGACTGAGCACTGGGCGCCGGGTTACCCAGTGTGAGGTGGATTAGCTACTGGAGCGATCCATCGACATCCCTTGACCTTTTGACGTCACATGTAAGTGTTTTTTGTGGCAATCAAACATGGCAGACGAGTTCCCACAGTTTCATGATTGCCTAATGAAAATGCACAAACGTTTATTGAAAATTTGGAAGTCAATTGCTTACTGCATAATATACTAGACCAAGCTATATCGTTGCGGCTGCTCCAATATAGTTTACATGATGAGGCAAAATTTTGGTTACACAATTTGAGAAGTTGATGCAGGCAAAAAACCTAGGGGTGGTTTTGGACTACAATCGTGTGAAGCAAGCCTTCCTAGCACAATACCGATCCGTCGAAGTACCAGATGAAGTTTGGCATGAAATTTTGCGATACACTTAGAGGGCTAATCAAAGTGTTGATGATTTTGTCATGTAGTTCACCCGTTTATGGGATAAATGGGCCCGGACTTTGGGAAACAAGATCCCTCCATCCATGTTAAAAAAGGACCATTTTGTGGCAAACCTAAAAGAGAGTCTGAAGTTCAAAGTTGAGTTGAAAAGGCCCGCCACCTTCGAGGAGGCAGTCGTCGCCATTGCCGGAGAGAAAGAATGGAAAGCTCAAAGGCTTAATGAATACAGGAAAGCGGTCCCTGAGCAAAATAATGGTAGCCAAAAGGAGGAGAATTAGGCAGAAGATGGAGGCCAGCCTGTTCAAAGGGCTGCTAACACCGAATAGTTGCAACGCAATATGTAAGACATGATGACTATGATGCAAGAATTATGACTTAGTGTTCTTGGTGGTGGAGGTGGTAGAGGGATGGCTCATGCATGTGAGGTTCATCCTAATGGTAATGTGGGTCGTGGACAAGGTGGTTTTGAGACGTAGAGGCGGGTCATTCCTACTTGTTATAATTGTGGTGAGCTTGGTCACATCAGCACTTACTGTCCACAACCAACAAGGATGGGAGGGGATATGTTTCCACTTCCTCAGCAGATTCCTAACAGAGCTAATGATTATGCATGGATATACGGGGAGATCAAGGTACTAGATAAGAAAATCAAGCCTCAACCTCTAGTGGTCATGTGGTTATTGTGCGGGTAGAAAACAAAGACGCAGATGTGTTGCCAATAGGCAAAAGAGAGAGGGAAGGCTATGCAACACCAGGGCCTAGCAGAAAGAAAGGAAAGGAGAAGGAGGGCGAAGATGAATAGGTCAAGAGAAAGAGAAAGCCTTGTAGACGATTTGAAGTGGTAGATTTTCCTTTGGGAGAATGCCAAACGGCTTACAGTTTAAAGGAAGACCTGATTGGGAGGAAAGTAGATTGTACTTTTGAACAACTGATGAATATGGTGGCCAAACTTAAAAGGCAGTGGAAGTCATTAGTGAATCCACAAAAAGATCCGAAGCATGGACAAGTTAGAGTGTTGTCCGTGGGAGGATTACCCGACATTTGTCCTGTGGTGAATGCTTGGCACAAAGGTGTGGGCATGGGAGAAGCCTACATTGACGGAGGTGCTCAAGTTTGTGTGATCACACAGCCATGTGTCGAGAGACTGGGTCTCATTCCATGTGGAAGCTCTGGGTTTCGGATTTGACTAGCAAACCATGCCAAGGTGAAATGTTTGGGGATGATAAAAAATTTGGAATTTTAAGTCTTGAATGTGAAAGTTATGGTGAACTTTCATGTTTTGCCAGCTAGTATTCTAGGATCCTTTCCTCTCATTT
This sequence comes from Adiantum capillus-veneris, assembly GCF_014529385.1. Classification (NCBI taxonomy): domain Eukaryota; kingdom Viridiplantae; phylum Streptophyta; class Polypodiopsida; order Polypodiales; family Pteridaceae; genus Adiantum; species Adiantum capillus-veneris. The sequence continues at coordinate 104,564,268 of NC_140936.1, forward strand.
TGGGACAACCTTGGTTGAGATTTGTTGGTGCCGTGCAAGATTGGGGCAAGGGCACAATCGGTGTGCATGGAAAGAAGGGTGAAAAGAGGGTGTTTGATATGACTACCAAACAACCTATGGCACTTGAAGATGTGAGTGAGAATGATGAGTCCAAAACTACCATTGATGATAGTTCTGAAGACTCAGAAAGTAGCACTACTTTGAGTTCCAGTGATGAGGATGATGTGTCATTCTTGTTGTTGGACAAGGAACAAAGAGAAGTTAGTGAAGTGTTGCAATTATCAGGGAATATAAATGCTTTAAGCCGTTTGAGAAACTTGAAGAGTTGATGCAACCTAAACAGGAACTTCGAGTGAAGAAAGAGTTGATTCAAAATATGTTGAGTACTGATTTGACACAAGGAGAAAGAAGGGAGTACTTAGCAATGTTAAATAGGTTTCCAAATATTTTCATTACCTCATATCAAGAAATAAGGGGTTTTATTGGGGATCCTGTGAAGATCGAGCTAGTTGAAGGACAAAGCCAATACGGCAGAAATTAAGGAGGATGGGCAAGGAGCAGATGAATGCCTTAAAGGAAGAAGTGGATAAGCTATTGGATGCAGGGTTCATTGTGCCAGTCAATAATGCTGAATGGGTGAGCCCTGTAGTGGTCACTCCAAAAAAAGATGGACGTTGGAGAATTTGTGTTGATTACAAGACACTTAATGCGGTGACCAAAAAAGATCCTTACCCTTTGCCTTTTATTGATCAATTACTAGATGCACTGGCTGGTTTTGAAAGATACAGTGTCTGCGATGGGTATTCAGGATACTTTCAGCTTATCCTTGCTCCTGAAGACAGGAAAAAGACTACTTTTATCACGCCATGGGGTTGTTTCTGCTTTTGTTGCCTTCTTTTTGGGTTGACAAATGGGCTAGGATCCTTTGAAAGAAAAGTAGATTAGGTCCTTACCCCGTTTCTTGGGAAGTTTGTGAAAGGATTCATAGATGATTTTTGTGTATACAGTTCAAGGAAAGAGCATGTTCAAAAGATTGAAATGACTTTTGCCTGGTATGATGAATGCGGGGGTCAGCTCAGTCCTAAAAAATGTCATTTGACACAGCCACGGGTAAAGCTTCTAGGGCATGTAATTTCAATAAATGGGATTGAAGCAGATCCAAAGAAAGTGGAGGCTTTGTTGTTACTGTCACCTCCAAAAGATACCAAACAATTGGCCACTTTCATACAAAAAGTTAAATATCTGTCTCACTTCATACCTTTGGCATCACAGCTATTGTATCCATTGCAGCAAAAACAATTAAGAATTATCCCTTGGAGTGGTCTAATGACTGTGACGATGTTTTTGACAAAGTTAAGGAGGTTTTGAGTACGTTACCTACTATGCAAGCTCCTGATTGGGAAAAGGAGTTTTATGTCAACCCATTAGTGGGATATGATGCTATTGGAGCTATGTTATTGCAAAGGGGGAAGGAATCTCTTTATATGAAGCCTGTTCATTATGCTAGCAAAGTGAAGACTCCTCATGAAAGAGATTTTTTTGAAATTGAATTGGTGATGACCAGTATGGTTTATGCTTGCAGATGATTCAGAAACTACTTGCTGTAAAAGCCATTCACTTTTCTCTCTAGTTATTCATTGCTTCCCCAGCTGTTCAATAATTCAAATATATCAAAAATAGTGATGAAATGGGTTATTGAGCTTCAGGAGTTTCAGTTTACCTTTTTGATGGAGGAAAGTACTCGGGCTACCCTGGCAGATCTTCTCACTTATAAGGATACTCCAATTTTGGTCAAAGAAGAGGTGGTGCGGAAAAAGAAAGTCGAGACTTCTCCCATTTCTAATGCTTCATTGTTGTACTTTGATGGTTCTTATCGAAGAAGTCATGATGCTGCTTCAGGAGGCATTGTCATTTATCATGCACAAGGGAAGCTTATGAGAAAGCAAGGAATGAAACTTGATGGCAAAAGTGACAATGAAGCGGAATACATGGATCTTGAAGGTGGTTTGCTTATTTGCTTACAATTGGGAATTAGACGCTTGCAAATTAAAGGAGATGCTTTGTTGGTTGTGAAACAAGTGTTGGGAGTATGGAAGAATAAGAGCCCTAAACTGAAAAATTTATGCTTCAAAGTGAAAGCATTGCTCAAAAAGCTCAAAGCATGGAGTTTGCAGCATGTTGGGAGGTCTCAAAATGAAGAAGCCCATGATGCTGCCCAAGAAATGATCACTTGTGTGTTTGTGGTAAATGCAGATGCCCGTTTATATCATGGGAGGGAAATCTTATCAAAGGAAGTGGATTTTCTATTGACAGGTGTTCTACCTGAAGGTTTACCGTCTTCTAAAAAGTATGCGTTCATAAGAAAAGCTAGGAAATATAAAAGGCTTGATGATGTACTTTACATGAAAGGAGGTGATTTGGTTTTGCATCGTGTACCTTGGAAAGAAGCAAACTACAAAATTCTAGAAGAAAATCATGAGGGGTCTTGTGGAGGCCATTTTGCTGTGAAGATCCTTTTGCATAAGATCTTACAAGAAGGTTACATATGGCCGAGTATTCAACGGGACATTAATCATTGGTGCAAGTCATGTTTGTCTTGCCAAAGAATGGGAAAGAAAATTTTAAAGCCTGAATTGGGAAAGATAATGCTAGCTTTTGATGTGTTTGAGAAATGGGGTCTCGATGCTATTGGACCCTTACCTATGAATAGAAAAAGAAATTCTTACATCTTGACCGCAATGGATTATTTGTCACGATGGGTAGAAGCCAAGGCTGCCAAACAGATTACCAGTAAAGAGATGGGAAAATTTGTTTATGAGTACTTATGTTGCAAATTTAGTGTGCCACAAGAGCTACTTTTTGATAGAGGATTTAGAGGAGAGATGTTTGATTTCTTATGCAAAAAGCTCAATATACAGCATAGGTACAGTTCTTCCTATTATCCACAATGCAATGGTCTTAATGAAAGTTTCAATGGAGAGTTGGTAAAGATCTTGACAAAGATGACCCAGACACACGAGAAGACTTGGGATTCAAAGATGCCTTTTGCGTTAGGGGCCTAAAGAACTGCTATCAAAACAAGCACATGATTTTCCCCATACCACTTGGTTTATGGAAAGGAAGCTTTACTGCCAATTGAAGTGGAAATTCCTGCTCTCAAGTTGTTGTCATTGGAAAATGAGGAGAAAACAAATGCATGGCAGAAAAGGTTATTGGATTTACAATGCTTGAGATTGGATAGACTTTTAGCTTTGAGCTACTATGAAGAAGTCTCAAGGAAGGCTCAGCTAAAAGCCAATGAATGCGTGGAGGATAAAAAAATTGCGAAGGGTGATTTGGTGTTGCGTTACAATAGCAAATTGGACAATACCTTTCAGAAGAATTTTCAAATCAAATGCGAAGGTCCTTTTACTGTTGTAAAAAAGTTTGAAAATGGCACATATCAGTTGGCATACTTAAATGGTGCACATCATAAGTATCGTGTTAATGGTTATAGATTGAAGAAGTATCTGGAATGTTTGATGACAATTGTGACTAAAGAAATGCTATCAGTAGAAGGAGACAAGGTGGAGACAACTGAAAATGTTGATGAGGTTTCTCGCGCTGAAATGCAACATTTATTCGCCCTAGGAACCTCTGCTTGTCATGAATGACTAAGCAGGCAAGGGGGGGTTGGCAAGATATGTCAGGCATTTTTTGGATAAGCATGAAGTAACTAAGTCATGCCAAAAAGCTTGCTCACTAGCCTCGAGTACATAGATGTACATAATGCTTTGAGTTTTCAGAGTTCTCTTGTAAAAATTATGTATAAAGGCTTGGTTTTTCTTAGTCATTTGTAAGAGTTTTGGGTTGGTCTAACTCTTAAAAGGTGGTTTCAATGAATACTCTCAATCATGCTTGATAGCCGGTGAAATGGACTCATACATCATAAGTTACATGCATTGGAAGTGGGCGGTTCCTTACTTAGAAACTGGGTGCGCATGAATGCGAAGAAAGGCAAGTGGGTTGATTTGATGGATTTAATTAGAAAAGGTCTGGCCGAGGATTTCTAAAAATAGTCAAAGTGATAAGCTCCAAGCCGCACTTTACAGCATCGCATTCGGTGCTCAAAGTCACCCGCCACGCCTCCGCCAAGATTGCTCGATGTCGGGGGCAAAACAGAAAATTCATTGGCTTAAGTGGGGAGGTGGGAGGATGGTGCCAAGTGGCAATGGAGTAATCTCACATGGGAGGGAGCAAGTAGAAATTGGAGGGTATAAGGGGGGGAGTGGGTACCTTCTAAGGGTGTATCAAAGGAGCTAATGGAGCTTCCTTGCCTTGCTTGTGAGGGCTCGTGAGTGTTTGGGGAGAGAGGGGGCGCCATTTTAAGTCCACTCCAGCTGCCCAGGCACCTGGCCACCTTTTTGGTCCATTGGACATCCCCTTTCCCCACTTGCCTTCGTCAAAAAGTGGTCGACAACTCATTTTTGACCCAAAAAAAGCCAAAATTGGACCAATTAAAAGGTGCCCAAGGAGAGAACCATGTCGGCTAAGAAGAGAGCGAAAATAAATGGGATAAGAGCCAACAAAAATACCCTTTTAATAGCTACAATTCCCTGCACACCCTTTTTTCTTATAGAGACTAGCTTTTTTGGAGCTTTTGAGAGATACCCCAACTTCGGAAGCTTGTCACTCTCTCGTCTGGTGTCGGAATCAAGCATATGGATACTCTACGGAGGTCTACACGACACAAGATTCATCTTTATGGTCTTGGTTCTCATCATTTTTTAATCATGGTTCGGATTAGGGCGGTTTTCCACCCAACTCTACAAGTGTTTGACATAGGTGTTTTCCGCAGCTCTGTGGTGTTTCTTTCCAACAGTGTGGTGTGTGCAACGCTATAGGGGTTCTCATTTTCCTTCTTGTTCGCACGCTAACAACGCCCTGATCCTCAGCTTTGATTAATGTTGCCTGAGCTCATCGTAGTGGGCACATCTCCCCTTGCCTAGTGATCTGGTTCAATGCCCCCCTTGCCCTTTTCTGAGCATGGCAGCCCTTGCACCAGCTCCTTTTTGCAGCTCCCATGTGAGCCTTATACAACGTCGCCCATGTCCTGGCTTGGACACCTGCTGCTGCAGCTTGTAGACTCTCCCTCTCTCCTTTTGCAGGATTTGTAGCTCTCACAGGTGCTCTCTTGATGGCTCCTCTTTCCTCTTTTATGGTGAGCTCGTTGCTTACAGAGATTCCTGCACTTGGCAGCCCATGCTCCCCCCCTCTAGCGCTCCTTTCATCCTCGGTGGGGGCAGTAGCTCGAAAATGAAATCTTTTTAAGTTCCCTTGCCTTAACCTTTTTCCAAAGGGATCAACCCTCTCCCTATTCTCATCATGGCGAGTTTAACTCCGTTGCGAGCTCCACGCCTACAACCACCTGGTTGTGAGTGAGAGAGAGAGAGAGAGAGAGAGAGAGAGAGAGAGAGAAGAGACCCTCCGCATGTGTGGTCAGATATGGAGATGCACTCTTTGAAGATCGAGCCAATTGCTGCTTGAAACCACACCGAATCCCTCAGCTTCTTCTGCACCTGCCTAGACACAGAGTCTCTCTCTCTCTCTCTCTCTAACGGCTATCCTTGGGAGTCTATATTTTATGACCTATGATTTTGAAGGTCAAGGACTCCGGAGCCAGCAGCGGAAGCAACGTTAGGAGGCGTTGTTGGTCTCTCATGATCTGCACACGCCTCCCTCGGAGTGGGATTCAGCTCCTGATGGGCGAATCCCTTTACCACATTTCGATTGAGCAGGAAACTCCTCAAACTGCGGCATGACATTCTGAAGCATGTGTGATACTGTTGCTTGAAACCACCGCAACTCCCTCAGCCTCTTCTGCACAGTGCACCTTCCTCGACACAGAGTCTCTTTCTTTCTCTCTCTAACAGCTAGTCTTGAGAGTGGTTACAACTGGCCCGCGCACGGTAGTCAAGTCATGCAAGGGGCTATCACACATCAGGAACAGAGCCATGCTACTATGGTAGGTACTATGCATGGGAGTGGCTCACTCGCTAGCAGCAACAGGCGGCATAATTCAAATCTCTCTCTATAGTACCACTGAATCGGTGACTTCAATAGCACTGAGCAGGCCTTTATGAGTCATCCATCTCTCTCTCTCTCTCTCTCTCTCTCTCTCTCCGCCCACAGACTTCACAGCCCGAAGGCGCCAGACTCAACGTGAACTTCCTCATCGTGAGCCCACCTGAGTCCTTATAAGACGACACATGGCAGGGGGAGGTAACCGCAATTCCCTCCCCCATTATCCTTAGTATATAAGTATAGATATATTAGCTGAGGTAATGGTACCCATGCGTTGTGTATCGCTTTTCAAACACAATCATGCCTTAATTCTTTTGAAATACCCTCTCATTTTTAGGCCCAAAATAGGTCTGTTCAACTTTTTTTTGGGACTCATTAGTGAGAATCTTTGGAGATCCCTCCAGGTATTTGAGGAGAAATTCAGAGGACAGGGCACATGGGGTGGTAGAGAAAAAGAGAGGGAGATTTTGCTGCCAGGTCGGGGATAGAGAGTTTTTTTGTGCCAACCTACAATGCATCTCTACGCTGTGAGTTGCAAGGCCAAGAATTAAAGGGAAGCAATTCTCTCTCTCTCTCTCTCTCATGCTACTGCTGATGCGCATGCAGCAAGTCCTGTCTCTTTGTCTACTTCAAGAGGCTGGAGATGAGGAACTGGTAGGAAAGGGCTTCCTAGATATTATATGACAGATTCGGGTTGAGGGAAAATGCAGGGGAAGGGCAAGGGAGGGTGGTGGTGGTGGAGGAGGAGGGTTGCGGTAGGAGCGCACATGAGCGAGGGAAGGGGAAAGCGAGGAGATGGTTATATGGCAGGACCTTGGAATGGTGCAAAGGAAGGTAAAGGGGAACGTGAATGAGAGTGACTCTGCAGTGCTCTTCGTGCTCCACCATGCGCCAGCTCCATCGCAATGGTTGACGTCGCTTTAGTCTTGTTTAGATTTAGGAAGGTCTCAAAAATCTCAAGCCACGATTAGCACATGTTGTTTAGCTAAGGCGGTTGCGGTTGCGGTTGTGTCTAGCTATTGCCAGAGAGAGCGTTTGTATATGTGTGTGCGTGAGGCGGGCGTTGGAATAAATTGACTAGGGGATAGGGATGTCATGGTGCGATGGAGAAAAGCAAAGAATGAGGGGAGATCTGTGCGGCGGGGGGAGCCATCTTGGCATTGAGTAAGGCATGTGATGGCGAGGTTGGACAGCATATAGGAGACAAAGCAGAGCTCCTTTTCTTTGAAATTGTTAGATTTTGTTGGAATCTTCAGGAGAAATTGAGAGTAGACCGAGTAGGTTTTCCCAATTTAGGCCCAATAGGTGTCCAACGTTTTCAAAAAATCATGAGTAGTTCCAATTTGCTGAAATACCTTGTCTCTCCCTCTTTTCTACGGAGATCAATAGTTCCAATCACACTTTTCTATTTTTGAGACTCAGAGTTGACGTCTCTCTCTCTCTCTCTCTCTCTCTCTCTCTCTCTCATCATGAACCCTTTTTCTCTGGCCGATTGAGCTCTCTGCTCTATGGTTGGAGGCCCAAAAAAAGGTCTCCTCCGTGCTCCCTCTGAACCCCAAACGCAACGCACAACTCTGCTGCAATCCTTCACCTGCAATCCTTCACCCTTATAAAACAAGGTCTACCCAGGCAATAGTTGAAACCTTCCTAGATAAAGTTTTCTTTAAAGAACTTTTAGTTGCTCAAAGTGTGGGATTGGTTTTATTGGCCTGTGGAAGGCCATAGGGCTCATTGTGCAAGGTGTTGCAACACTGAGGTCATTGGATTCTTTGGCCGGATGAGCACCACATGGAAAAGGTCTTTGTAAAATAATTGTTGTCCATTTTGTTTCCTTACATCACCTTGTTTGAAAGACAAATGTCCATAAGGGATTCAAAAGTATTGTGAAAAGAAAGCTAAAACTTTGGAATAGAAAGCTATTCTCTAAAGGTAGCATTTACCTTGTCTGCATGCTTGAAAATGACTTTAGAGATCAAAACATTAAACAAAATATTCATAAGATTTTGATCTTATGATGGAGTCTTCCTTAAAGTATTCTTGGCTAAAGCGGCAAGTTTCCTCCTTATAAAAATACAAAATAAAAATCCTAGTCGAAATTTTCAAGTTTGCAAAATATTCGAACTATTTTCCAGTATATTTTATCGGATTTTTTCTTCTTTGCCATCCTTTGCAACCGACTAATTTGGATTTTCAATCAGCTTAAGCCTAAGCTCAGACACACCTTTCTCAAACACCGAGGTATTGATAACGATTCTCTCATTTGAGGATTTTTTTTTAAAAATCACTTCACTAAATTGTTTAATTATTTTCTATGCTTATTTGAAAGCATTAAAATATTCTTTTATTTTGATTTTTAATGTGTCTTTTTATTTTACTTCCTTTCTGTTTTATTTTGTTTCAGAATACTGATGTGCAATGTGCACCATTACCTTATTATTGGGGCCCCTTCATAATTTATAAGCCATTTGCGAGTAGCGGGTACCGACTAGAAGAAAATAAAAAAATGGCATGATTGAGACTTACCTTAAATGTTATTTAAATTTTATAATATTAAATAGATCTTTTTAAATCACCTGTATATGGACATTACAATTTTATATTAAAACAATACAAGTGTAACACTGATTAAGACCTACTTTTGATAAATCTCTCCTCTCCCCTTACCTTCAAGAGGCCATCATGAGTCCTCACCTTGTTATTAAAGGTATCTTAAATCATTGAGAAATCATTGAGAAAGCGTTCGCTTCAGCACAACATGGGATTGCCTTTTGATGGAGTGACTCTTAGTGTTCCGAAAAAATCATTTTTCTAAACGTACAAAAATCCTTTCCTTGAATTTCCCAAGAGGAAATTGTAGAAAATTATGTTTTTTTTGGTGGGTTTTTGCACTATTTTTCTCTAATTGGGACAAATTTTCTCCTTTTCCTTTTGCTCTCAATCAGCATTTTTGAAGTTGAAAACGACACGATATTAAGCTGAGAGACATTTTCCGTGAACATGGGGGGGGAGAGAGAGAGCCTCTTAATGTCAGTGATCGAAAAACACCATATTCTTGGCCATGTTTACTATAGGCAAACTAGCTTCATTTATGTCAAAATGTAGAGTATTCTCCAAAAATTATTGATTACAATTAAATTGCCAAAAAAAATTGCCTTCAAAATCAAGGTCTACAACCACGACATTTTATTTTCAACCTGGAAATGTACACTTCAGAGGGGAATAAGTGAGCATTGCTTCCCATGTAAAAAAGTATGGCCTACTTATGTGTGCTCAAAAAATCTCACCAGCTCCACTTATGCTACACCCTCCACAACAGCAAGCGTGTATGCAAGTTGAGATGATTCCCTGCGCTTCTAGAAGAGGCCCTTTGGTGGCTTCCCGCAATTCAATAGCAAGAGCACGGAGTGGCTACCCGCAATTCAAGAGGAAGGGGTCCATCTTGCCCAAATTCAAGGCCTCTCCCTGTATCTATGTAGTAGCCTAAATTGCCTTGATCTACGGGCACATCACCGAGAGGCCTCAACTTGGGGTCTCACCATTGCTCATGCACGATGTCTCCTCACATTTAGTGTGTTGCTCCTATGTGTGGCCACCCTCAATGGTGTCCTTCCTACAAGTTTGCTCATTGTGCTCAACACCTCTCCCTCAACATGCATACTTGATGTAACTCTGCTCTTCCATTTCATCTGTGGCTCCCATGTGTGGCTACCCTCAACGTCAACGTGTATGCACGCTTATTGTGATGTGCTGCTCCCATTCAAAAACCACACTTGTTGACTCTATACTCTTTCATCAAAAGCATCCTAGCAGGTTTTTGCTCCTCGGATGTCGACCTACTGCTTGGTCAAGCAGCAATCATTTTTTCCTTTACCAACCCACTACCCAAGTTGCTTGCCACAACTTTGGTCCACTCCTCCCTCCATTGCAGCGACAATCCTACACTCTAAAAATAGTAGCCCAAGAGCTCAGATCGGTTGGTATTCAAGAACATCAACCTTCTCTCTAGGGCACCTAGAAAAACTATGTGAGATGTAGAGGAGCCTTGGTACATGTGAAATCTTACCAAGTCGTACAGATGAAGTTTCTCTCTCTGGTTTGAGCTTTGAATAGCTCAGTGAAAGAGTAGGTCCAATTAATTGATATGGACCACTAGAGTGTTGGAAGCATTGGTAGGTCTCTTGAAGCCCGCAATAAGGTTTTTCCCTTTGCATGCGAGCCCATACGAGTTAAATGAGGATGACATTGTTGATTCAAGACCGACAGGTTATAGGGATTATGGATAGCTAGATGGTCAGTGAAGTTTACCATGCTACAAAGGGGGATGGGTGATGCCAGGGGCCAATGGATAAAAATCCACTCGCTTTTTTGTGGGGCCACCATCAATTGTTTTCATATTTGCTGTAGCAAATGTATCAATTTCAAATGAATGAGAGCTTACTGCTACTAGCTAGAGCAATGCAATCGAGAGCAAGAGGTGTGTCTTCCAAGCTTCCCTATCGAATCCATGTTGTCTCTTTTGGTAAAGTCACACTGCCTGGTTCATGTTGATTGTGGGACCGATTATGACTGCTTACGATCGATATATAATAATGCACTCCTGGATATATAAAAGGGGATTCAACGCCCTGTGTGGGGGAGAAGCCCCTGCCCATGAGCGCACCCAGAGGTGTTGGAGCACAGGGGCTTCCCTAGTGTGACAGGGGCCTTAGCTAATGTATATAACTTTTGCCTCGTTGAGCTTGCTTTCAGTCAGTGTTTGGGAAAAATGTGTCTCAACTTAATATCATGCCGTTTTCAATTTCAAAAATGCCGATTGAGAGCAAGGAGAAAAGGAAAAATTATGTCCCAAAATAGAGAAAAAAAGTGTAAAATCTTGAAAAATAAATCTATTTTTCTAAAATTTCCTCTTTGCAAGTTCAAGAAAAGGAATTTTGTATGTTTGAATAAATGATATTTTTTGAACACTGCTTTGAGTGCATTGCATGACGTACAAAGTGAGAAAATATACAAAAGGGGGCTCAACACCGTGTGTGGGGATAAGCCCCTGTCTAGGAGTGTACCCAGAGGTGCTGGAGGAGAGCTCCTATGTGTCTATGGCAGTAGGCACAATTTCGATCAAAGCGGTTTCTATCGGAGGAGCTACAAGCTTATATACTTTAAGAGCAGGGTGATTAGACCAAGAGAGGCGAATTACACCAAATGGAGCAATGGGTGATGGATTTGGTCTTCACTTACAAGAAGTTCAAAGTGAATTTAATTGTCTGTAAGTTTTTTGTGTTGTTTGCTAAGAATCTGCTATTAGAGGTAGTGTTTCATTTGAAGCCAGGGAGGAGAATCATGCAGAGGGTGTTGGAGCTGCAAGAGTTTGAATTCAAGTTCAAGGTCGACCGTACGAGTCGGTCTCACTTGGCGGATATACTTGTCAACAAGGTTGTTGATTTGCCAGTCTATCCAAGAGTGGCACGAGACAAAGCTAAATACGAGCCTGATTTGGAGAATGCTTTTACAATGTGGTTTGACGGAGCAAATTGAAGGGTGGTATAGAAGGCAGGTGGAGGTGTGGTGACACACCACCCACACAAAAGAGCTATATTTTTGAAAGCTTATGATCTATAATATGTCCACACCAATAATGAGGCATAGTATATCACTCTGCATTTGGGTTCTAAGCAGTATATAGAGTTTGATATTTCTAGGTTGGTGGTAAAAGGCGATGTGTTGCTAGTCATCACACCCCCGGTAGGTAAAGAGGGATTCTTTGAAGCATTGGTTCTTTGCCATCAAGAAGATGCTAAAGTTTTTGAGGCGGTTCAATTCAAGCATGTGAGGAGAGAGCAGAACCAAGAAGTGAACCAGTTAGCAAGTAGCAGGGTGCAGGTGTGTATTGTAGGCTTATATGTGGCCCCAGCCACTTATGCATGTAGGAGAATTTGAAGGAGATTGAAGGGTTTTTGAGTGGAAGGTAGTGTCTAGAGGATTTGTCCAAGTTGCAGAGAAGAAGAGTGGTGCAAAAAGCCCACAAATTCACACTTGTAGGTGAAGATTTGATGAACTATGGGCGTGATGGAGTGCTAAGGAGGGTGATATACAAGGAAGAGATAGGTATGTTGCTGGAACAATGCCATGCGAAAAGCGAACGTGAAGGTAAAGACTTGGTCCTATTTTGAGTGCTAAGAGAAAGTTTTTGGTGACCTTCCATAGTGAAGGATGCGTATAACTAGTGCAAAACATGCCACAAATGTAAGACTATAGGTGAAAGGTGATTGACAAAGTGCACAAAGTGCTTTCGAGAAGTGGGGTTTGAATGTCATAGGTCCACTATCAAAGTCTACAAGTGGTAAGTTTGGTCTACTCCATTGTATGATTCAATAGTTTGTATAATCAAATTACTATTGTTAGCTTTTTCATTTCAAACAGACACTCTTATCCCTAGCTAGCTTTTGGTCGGGCTAGCACCATACAATGGCAGTAGATCAATTAAATTAATATTAACTTGACCCACCCAATCCAAGGGATTGGTTGGGGTTTTTTAGCTCCTAAATTGGTCAAGCACCTATGACTTTACTTGGAATCTATGTATCGTAATGAATGCCCACCTGTGAATGGGGGTGGGATTTCAATTGTTCACTTTCATGCACGATTGGACTATAATACAATGGCCAACATGACAACACAATTCATAAATTGAGCTGATATATTGACCAACAAAACATGAGATTCTAGGTACATAGATTTCATAGTAATTACCATATTCTCATCCTTGGAGGAACCCCTTATCGTATAGAAATTTGATATTCTCATTTCAAAACCCTTTTCAACACACTACAAATGATTGATTTATATACATGGAATTTTTTGAGAAGCGTTTACTGCAATTGGTGGGGGATAGTTCGAGCTGGTGGACTTTCGTCCACCAAATAGATCTCTCCTCTAGGACAGCTTAGGAGGAGAGAGAGAGAGAGAGAGAGAGAGAGAGAGAGAGAGAGAGATGTCAACTCCGAGTCTTGAAAATAGAAAAGTGGGATGGGAACTACTCATCTCCGTAGAAAATTGGGAGAGACATGGTATCTTAGCAGATTTGCACTACTCGTGATTTTTTTTGAAATAGTGGGACACCTATTGGGCCTAAAAAAGAGCGGGTTTTTAAAAAGAATTGAGGAAGGATTGTGTTTCATTGTTAACATCGTGACTTAAAATGAGACACTCATCAAAATGCACGGGTACCATTACCTCAGCTAATGTATATAATCCTTGCCTCGTTGAGCTTGCTTTGAGTGCATTTGCATGACATACAAAGTGAGAAAATATACAAAAGGGGGTTCAACATCATGTATGGTTGGGATGTTTTACATCATGCAATGTCTGAGTGGTGCAATTAAATCCCAATTAAATACACGTACTCGGTATAATGACGTACATGTTCAATATGTTTATGGCATAACATATTGTTTGTGCTATTCTTTATGGACAATTTCAATCCATTTCAAAAGCATTCGAACTTCAGTGACCTTTTGATGGACCTTGTTGTGAGGAAGGCATTTGCTGGTTTTTATGGCATCACGTAGCTTTGGTCATGCCATTCTCTAATGTGCAGAACAAAATCATGGAGAGACTGTTAGGCTAGTGAAGCTACCGCTCTCGAAGCGACCAATGACATAGATTTCATATTCTCGGTCAAGGGATCTTTGATCCATTTGTTGGGTGAAGGCAAACACTAGATGGATTCAATGCGACGAGTACATTGGATTTTTTGCTTATGCTTGAGCTTACGGTTGGGTGAGTTTGGTGCACAAAACATCTTGAGGCATGAGCCCTTGCCATGAGCGCACTCGAAGGTGCTAGAGCACAGGGGCTGTCATAGTGTGACTGGGGCCTATGATAATGTATATAATTACTACCCCATTGAGCTTGCTTTGAGTCAATGTTTTGGAAAAATGTGTCTCAACTTAATATTGTGCCGTTTTCAATTTCAAATATGCCGATTGAGAGTAAGGGGAAAAAGAAAAAGTCTATCCCAAAATAGAGAAAAATAGTGTAAAAGCTTGAAAATAAATCTGTTTTTCTAAAATTTTCTCTTAGAAGTTCACGAAAAGTAGTTCTGTATGTTTGGAAATTTGATTTTTTCCGAACACTGCTTTGAGTGCATCTGCTGTAAGTATGAAGCGATAAAAATTACAAAAGGGGGTTCAATGCCCTATGTGGGGAGAAGCCTCTGCCCATGAGCGCACCCAGAGGGAACAGGGGCCGGTACCAACTGGACTCCGACTCCTGGAGCACGGCCTAGAGGATCGGACCCGGGAGGGTAGCTAGCGCGGGACACAGGGATTGAACCTGCGCATCCTCCATTCGGGCCGAACATTTTAACGTTCTTATACCACCCGCCACTGGTGTCAGAAGCGCTCTTTTTGCAGCTCATGTTTCTCTACACCAATCTGTTTGATGGCAGAATGCTCCTCGTGTGGCCCTCAAAAAAGGTACCCGTTTACCCAATTGAGGATTCAAATAGTGCACACATGGTAGCATTGAATATATTTGAAGACCTTGAAGCTGGCAAAAGAAACATCAAGAAAAATTCTGAATATGTTGACGCATTGGTTGCAAATCGTGAAATGATTTCACTTTTGACTAACATTGGTAATCCACCTCTTTCTAGCATGCCGCTGAGGTGTGATAATCAAAGTGCTATTAGTCTTGCACAAGACTATGTACAACATAACAAGTCAAAGCATATTGTTGTGCACTATCATTATGTCTCATATGAAGTACGCAAAGCCTGCTATCATGATTAAACATTGTCCCAATGACCACATATTTGTAGAGATTCTTACCAAAGGCCTCGATGAGTCATGCTTCATTCTCTTGCACTCAAAGCTTGGACTTGCCTCAGCTTCACTCTTTTTAGATTAAAATCTCTAATATTATGGTAGCTTTGTACAAAATGACATTGTAGTGTTATAGGCACCATACACCATGCACAATCCACACTTGCACAATGCGACCTCTTGAATCACTTATATATATGTACATAGATACATATGCACTTTCAAATCACAGCTTGTGGTTAATAGATTCACATCTATATAGGGGTTAGGTTTTTTCCTTGTAGTCCCCAAGGGTTTTGTCATCGAGAGCTAAAGAACTTTTTTAAGAGTGGGGTTGTTGGAACTATATATGGCTCAGTCTACCTATATATATGTAAGTTGTCCTCAATATGAATTGTTCTTTGGGAGTGTATATGGTGTCTCTTATCTCATCTCTCTCTCTCTCTCTCTCTCTCTCTCTCTCTCTCTCTCTATCTCTATACATCTCAAAAATTGGCACCCCAAAAATGCCAATGATAACTAAAACATGCTGTTATCCTTCCAACCTCTCTCTATATAGTCCTTGACCTAGAGACCCTTGAACTGCATGCTTATCTTGGATCCATGACCCAATGGTCCTATCATTGTCCTTTTATTACTCCCCCATTGGAGAAGAATTATTGCCCTTGAAAACAAAAGTAGAAGATATCTTTATAAGAACAGACCGTTCACAACAAACATTAGGTGCATATAGCCTTAGAAGCCAAAAAACATCCTCCCTTGGGGGGTGCACTATGTAATCATGTTAATGTATAATGTGAGTTCAAAAGGAGAAGTTTTAAAATGCCAAAATTTTAAGAAATTACATAAAGATACATTAAAATAACGGGGTTTTATATTCAATTTTGGAAACAAAAACTAAAATAGGAGGTCATTTTATTCATTCAAACATGTTAAAAGAGGGGGTTTTTTAATACCCCGCGAATGCGTGCTATATAGGGGGTACTAAATGGTGAACCCCCTAAGCATCCTCCCCTAGTGAATTTCCTAGAAAATGTAACATCCATATGTATCCTTTCTCACTCACACGGACAACAAAGAGTATGTTTGACCTTAGAGGTCAAACTAGAATCTTCTATGTACCACCCATGTCCCACTTTCAAACCCTTTCAATCCATAAATGAGGGGATAGCTCTTCACAATGAGACTTTGAAACTTCAACCTCCATAGAGTTTGGCTCGCTTTTGCAAAAAAATTATCAAATGTGTAGTTTTGAGTGGAGCTGATGACATCAATTTCCCCACATGGCCTTTTTGAGACCCCAAAAATCTCCTAATGTCGACAATGGGTCTTAAGCTATCTGATCGAAGTGTAATATTGTGTTTAGGTAAATAAACTTTTGACAAAAGGATTTTAATATTTTTATGATTGTATTATCATCACAGTAAGGACTTTGTATTTCATGGTGCTAATACATCTCAATAAATGACACCCTCTAGCAAGTAAGCTAGTAAGATATTAGTCTATTCCGAAACTATTATCCAAATAGTAAGATTTTTTCATCTAAACTAGATCTATGAATTAGTAATGAATCTTGAAGTTCATGGAACTCTTTCAAACATTGATGATCACACCCTTGGCTCCAAATTTATGATTAGATAGTGACCTCTAATTGGTTGTAGACAAGTATCCTACTAAATTGAGAAGTAGAAAAGTGGGGATAAGATCATCCCTAAGAATCTTCACGAATGCATTCTTGCATCACATTTATGGAAAAATAGGGATCCCTACTTGATTATAAACCAGTTTCTTGCTAAATCTAAAGAGAACGTACCAAGCACAACACCAATACATGGACTTTGAGTACTATGGCTCATGGTTGAGTATTTTAGGTATAGAGTTATATGTAATGGTGGTTCATATAATGAATGTGTTTTTCTAATTTTCAGACCTATATTTAAGCCACGTGGTACGCATAGAGATGCTAATATCCTTCACGTATCTAGGGATCTCAAGAAGGTAAGCACAAGAACTAGTTGAAGCTAGA
This sequence comes from Adiantum capillus-veneris, assembly GCF_014529385.1. Taxonomy (NCBI): domain Eukaryota; kingdom Viridiplantae; phylum Streptophyta; class Polypodiopsida; order Polypodiales; family Pteridaceae; genus Adiantum; species Adiantum capillus-veneris. Next base: position 104,581,179 of record NC_140936.1, read on the forward strand.
TGGCTTGAGTGTTGTTATTAACATATGGATGAATTTATGGTCGGAGAAAGTCCCCTCTTTAAAGACACGTTTTGGTTTGGCTATTGGCTCTTGTTATGAAATTTACTAGAAAATGCTCTTGATATTAATGCCCTTGGTGATACTAGGTTGGATATTGCAATAAATACAGTATTTCTTTAAACATCTTGGTTTCATAATGCCTAGGATCATATGATGTGAATTTTATTAGCTAGTTATTTTTCATCTCTTGTATTAAAAGAATCTCGTTGTAAGATTAGTGCATATGGATGCTTTGTTTTCCTTCTGGCTACTTGGGTTGGTGCCTTAGATTAGTTAAAGGGAGATTAAAAAATAAGAAAAATTTGAGAAAATCTTGTTCTTTAATGATCATCTTATTCTTATATCACCTTTAAAAACTCTATTGATTTTAGGTTACCATAGTTTGGGGAAAGGAAATGGTTCCAGATCATTATGAATAAGAATCTCAACTATAGTGGAAAAATTATACACTTCGCTCAAAAACCTAGAGATTTCAAAGTGTTTTCTCTCCTCTCTAGCAAGGAGAAATGTTTTTGGTGATAGTAGTTACTCATGGGTGAGGTGATATTAGATGTTCTCATGTAGTAACTGTTGTCATGTAGTAACTGATATTAGATGTTGTCATGTAGTAACATTAGATGTTTTCATGTGTGTATGCATGCATTTGTGGTTTCATGAAGGGGAACATACACAGTTTGAAGTAAAGATATCTACTTATTTTTTATGTTTTTTTGTTGCATAATAGTAAGTGGTACAATGTACGTAGTTTGATATACGTGAGAGTGGATACCCCAATTGCTCTATTCTCCATATCTTATGAGGGATTCGTGGCCCTAAACATATCCCCATTGGGTGTTTTACCCTTTAGAAAATGACTAATTTTATATTATATCTCAACATGGTATGATAGTGTCCACTATGAAAATTTTCATAGTGTTTACCATACTGTTTTATCGCGATTTGTAGAGAGAAGGTGCAAACTCAGGTAGAGAAAGAAGAGAGAGGAGGGTGGGGTTTTTTTGTGTTTAAAATATTGCCACGAGAGTTTTCAAGTTTATTACCACCATTATTATCACCTATATTATCGTGTTTATTTATGACTATAAAATTTAGGATCTAAAATTTCAAATTCTGGCTTAAACACACACACACCCCCCACCCTTCAAATTTTGGTGTTTTCCTCGTCTCAATAGAAATTAAAGAATAAATTTAAAAAAGAAGAGAAAGAAAGAGAGAGAGAGAGGGGGTGGGGGAGGGGGGAGGAGGAGGGGAGGGATAATAAGATTACACTTGGTTATAACTAAAATAATAATTGTCAATTGATAAACATAATTGAGCATGTTCCCAAATCTAGCGAGAGGAAGAGGGAGGAGAGACCGATGAATGGATTACATGACCAAAAAACTTCATAACTGTAAAATGTTTATGAATCATCTTCCAAAAGATCTCTACATGAGGTATCATCCAATTCTAAGCCCATGGCTCCTAAATCAATAAAGAGAGAAACGGAATTGTCGTTTGTGGATGCATTGACTTCATCATCTTCGAGTTCGTCATCCTCCATCTCATCATCTTCATCATCATGACAATCATCCTCGCTAAGACTTGCTGCCCCCGGACTTGATTCATTGACTTCACTCTCCTCAGTTTCCACCTCATCCAAAGTTGGAGGTGGAGGAGGGTAAAGATGGTCTCCACTTCATTAGTGGAAAAAATGGTTCTCCCCCAAGGTGTTACAGGAATTACGAACCAAAGTTTTGGTTGGTGGATTGATGAGATGACCTATAAAAGAGAAGCTCAAAGTGAGTAACATTGGTATAGTTAATGCTACAAGAAAATAAGAATAAAAAAGGTACATGTCACTCACCTGCTCACAATTGCATGGTAAAACTAAATTGTCATACCTCCTTGTGTGATGCACACTCGAGTCCACCATGTAGAGGCCATTCTCATGTTGTCTATACACATTTGTAAACCACTTGCACTCAAAGATGAAGCTAAGAAAGGTTCTAAAATTAACCTTTAATATCCTTTCAATAGTTCCACAGTACCTGGCTTCATCACAGTCTGTGTCAAAGTTTCCCATGATGGCACAATCCATGGTGGTTCTACTCTCGTCAATGTGGCGCGTACAAAAGTGACGACCGTTTGACCACAAAGAGTTAAAGGAAAGACACTACAAAATAGAAAAATATCTTCTATCAAATACATATTAAAGATAATTTCAAGAAAAAAAATTCAATATGATTTAGGTATATGAGTACTCTACCTTTGGTACGCAGCCGTGCATATTTCCATCTTTGCTGGTGATGTCTTCTCTGCGCGCTTTTGCCTCGGTCATTCTCTCATGAATCCACTATGCACTAATGAGATCTAGGAAACATGCAAGGTGTCTAGGGACTGGGGCTCCCCTCCTTCCTCCATGTGCTTGTTTCCATGCTTCTCTCTCTTGGAAACTCCTTGCCTTTGCCACTGTCCACAAGTCCACCCACGTGGTCATAATCTTTGCATTGAGAATACAAAAGCTATTGACCACTCGGGATAGATTCATATCCATGTTAAGTACTTTTCCCTTTCCACTTGGCAAGTGTGAAGTCATCTTGCATCTTTCTCGTTTGACCACATTTGAGGAATTAAAGAATCAACTTGTGCCAAATACTCTGATATGTAAACAAATGCCTCTTGAACGATCCACCCTTCGGCCATACATGCCTCTGGCTAAGATCATAGCTGCACAAAATCTTTGAGAGTCTTTAAAAACCTCTCTAAGAAGTGCATGCACTACTCCACATATAGCAATCTCCTCCACCACGTGAACCAAGAGGTGAATTTGGTTAAGAAGGACTGATCAAGGAAATGCATCCTCAATGGCACACATATTTTTTGTTGCAAGTGTTTGAGCAGTAGGGATAGCATCTATTTTGATTTCCTTGGAGCTCACAAATCTGCAAGAAAACACACAAGGATACACTAAGTGCTGATTGAAATTATTGTATACATAAAAAAAGGTGTAGCTGAGTGGAGTCTTGTGGTGTACCTTACTAGCTCTCCTAGTTTGACAGTAGTGTCCGTGACTTTCTTGTCCCGACATATACACATACTCACCGGTAGAATGAACTACAATGTAGATCAGGGGAAGGGAAAGTGAGTGAAAGTCATACACACAAACTATAGATAGAATAGGGAGTATGAAGATTACCTGAAGCATCTTGTGCCAATCACGGGACTTCAACCCATACAATTGAATTCTTCCACCCTTCATCGCTTTTGTGAAAGCTCCCTTTAGCAACCTCGTGTATCCTGTTGGTGTGCAAATAGAGGCAATGGTACCATTCACCTTGTCTAAATCTTCTTTGGCTAGCATCCCTGGTGCTTTAGGAAGCACAATCTTTCCATTTGGGGGGGCAGGACATGGAGTAGCAGAGGCGGGGAGATGTTTTAAAAGACTCAAATCCTCCCTCGCACTCAAAGATTCTTTCTTGCCAATGATGTGGTCCCATGGTGTTTGGGCTACATTCTTGAATATGTGCGTGGGATCCAAGAGGTGTTGTGTTTCTAAGTCCTTCCAATATGGAAGCCTTAAAGATATGGGATACCTTGACATACCTTTTGGTGGAGTATACGGAGCCGGACTGTTGTTGTGGTGTTCTTCTCAAATGGTTGCCCAATCTACCATCGTGAGCTTTAGAGGGTCTTCACATTTGTTGGGGCCTTGTGCTTGTTATTCCCTTGGGGTAAGAAACAATGGTTTTGGATAGATTACCTTGCGCAAGGAATAGAGCCTCTGTGTCACCAATGATAGCCCGCAAGTACGACATGCATCGTGCCCCAATGTGGATAACCCTGCATACATATCATATCGTTAGGGAGAGAGAGAAATATAGATAGAGAGATAAGGAGAGAGGGTTACAAAAAATATCTCCAAGCCCAGGATAGTCATGCATAGTCCACGTAAGGACTCCCCTAAAAATGGCCTCTGCCCCCCTTTGCAAGTGAGACATCGACAACAAGAATTCCTCTCCATAACTCCTTCAACTCCTCGATGAGGGGCTCGAGGTAGACGTCAATATTTGACACTTTGTACTTACCTCACGCAAGTAAGGATAGAATTATATTCCCCTTCTTGGTTGTCTCCCATGGTGGAATATTATAGTTGACGATCACCACAGGCCAAGTGTTCCATGAAGTAGACTCAATGCCCAAGGGGTTGACACCATCACTTGCTGACCCAAGCCTCAAGTGTCGAGGCTCCAACCCAAACTCTGGCCATTGAGTTTTGATGTGCCTCCATGCAGGTGACTCAATAGGGATACACATCATTCCATCCTTTTAGTGGTGGTTGGCGTGCCATGTGAGAAGATCCACAATAGACCTACTTTTAAACATTTGTTGGATGCCAGAAGTTAATGGAAAATGTCTCAATACCTTGTGGGGTAGGTGCACCCCGCTCACTCTAGTCTTCTATTGTGCCTCCCCGCACATGGGACATGAGGTAGCATGCGCATGCTCATTGCGGTATAGCATGCAATTGTTGACGCACGCATGGATGCGCTCATACTCCATTCCAAGTGTAGTGACATACGATCTAGCTCGTCGACAATCTGGAGGCATGTGGTGATCTTTTGGAAACATTTTACCCATCAAACTACAACAAAAAAGCATATTAGTATAATTGCTAGAAGGCGGCACCATAAAGCGAGTGGAGAGTATATAAATGCCACATTTCATACTTACAGAAGTAGTGCATCGACACTTGCATTACTCCAACCGAATGTTGCTTGCAAGTTGAGGACTTCCAATGATGCTCAGAGAACCAAGTACAGTGCACCATTGTAAAGAGGTATTCCGGAACTTGCCATCAATCTATCCTTCATTTTCGCAGCTCATTTAGTGCAAGGCTAACAATCCTCCTCACACACGTCGCGCTTATCAGCTAGTAACTCAGCACACATATCGAACATGTGCTCATCCTCTGCCTCAAAGGGCGATGGAGACGCCATCGAAGCTGTCAAAGTAGAGCCTATGGGAGGATCACCATGCGGTGCACCCAAATCGCCTAGTCGCTCTTGCCTCTCCCGTTCGGCCTTGCACGCCGATGCACCACCACCGAGCACAGACAAATGGGGCACCTCCTCAAGCGACATATGAGTCGCGTCCTCATCTCTCCGAGTGCTTTTTTGAGGATGCCAAAGTCCTTCGTTTGCCACGTGCTCCAAGGCAATGTGCCTCAAGTGTTATGGAATTGATATTTATCCATTTATTGCAGCTGACAGGTGGCAAAAGCATTAGCAGATAATGGATTATGTAGAAGGATATTATATTTTATGTATATTTGATTATTCAAGTGCTCTTTATGAGCTTTGGCCATTTATGACCGGCCGGCCGGTTTGTACTCACTTTGACCATTCAAGAATCTATAAATTAAATACGTGCAAGAGGGAAATGGTCACTCTTGCACGGGGGGAGATTGCACCCAGTGTTTGCGTTGTTCTTCTCCTCTCCTCTCTTCCCTCTCGCCGTGCCGGCATAGCACTCCGCTCTAGGAGGTGCGCCTGCGCGCTTCTTTCTCTCTCTCTCCCACTCTCTGTCTCTCTCTTATCGCGTACCACTTGAAGTATGTGCAAAGATGGTTGCCAGGTATACATTTTTGCTTGTTTATGGCTTGCAGTGTACTATTTTTGGGTATTTTGCAGAGCTCTCCGCACTCGCGGCTGTAGCAGTGGTATCAGAGCGTAGGCTACGCTCCAAAGATTAAAGATAATCAACAGCTAAGTACCTTGTTTTTTTTTTAAATGTTTGTAGAGTTGTTATTTGCTTTCGTTAGTGTGATTGAACAAGACAGTTAGGGGTCTTTGAAATGAAAGAGAATCCCTTCTTTGTTGTTGCAATATCGTGATTAGCAATATAATTATTATAATTAAACATAATAACATATTAAAACTTAATCTTATGAGAATACTCATAAAAAGAAGAGCTTGGAGATGTTTTCCATAGCTATATAGGGAAGAAATAGGGAGTACTTTATTAAGGGATTAATATAAAGTAATAATGATTTTAAGCATATCTGCCATTGCATTATCTTTTCCTCCAATGTGATTCAATTCTGGGCTCAAGGACTTTATATAAGAAATCCACCTAAGCATAGCAATATCAAGAGTAGATCAGCTTGCAATCATCCCTAGAAGTGGTAAGCAATCAGTATCCACAACTACAGATGCTCCAATTAAGTACTCTTTGTCACACTTTAATGTTGTAACCACCCCCCATAACTCCCTTTTTACGTGTGGATATGCTCTTTGGTGAGAGCTTAGAACCTTGGCTTCAAACCTCGCCACATACCTGTGTTTCTCTTCATTGTCTTGTCCTATTTCCCATCCGATTCCTGTTGGACTAGTGTCCACTGTCACAATCACTGGTCTTCCACACTCATAGTCAATCTTCCTAAAAGTTGGTGAAGACAGTAGCAAGTGCTTCAACTTTCTCATAGCTTTTACATGTACATCATTCCATTGAAACCTTTGGTTCTTCCTTAGAAATTGATAAAGAGGATCTACGACATGTGCATAATGTGGAATTCATATGATATATAAGACACATGCACCTAGAAACCTTCTCACCTCCATGACATTTACGCATAATTCCTTCATCCTCTATATTGCATCCACTTTAGTTGGACAAGGTCGGCGGGCATGAGGATTACAAAGATGCCCCACTATCAATATTTCTTCAACCCCAAACACTAACTTTTGCCCAGATAATGTAAGATTCACTTCTTCTAGCCTTGTTAAAATTTTCTCACAATCATTGATGTGGCTTGCCACATATTTACGTCACCCCCTCGAATCCAGAGCCTCATCTTTTTTAGCTAAGTCACATCCTTTGATTGGAACGTCATCAAGAAAAGGCATTGTAATTTTGAGGTATGAAGTCACGAAGGACTTTGTCCATACCGTTCATCATGTTCGCAACCGAGTTGGTTGCTCCCTGCGGCGGTAAGGTGCACATCCTTACCAAACCCAAGGGTGTTCTCATGGTAGTCAAGTCCTGGCTTTTCGTTGCTAGTTGGAATTGATCATACCCTGAGTAAAAATCCCCCATAGAATATATTGCCCTTCCTACAAATGATTCTGCAAACTCATCTACAATTGGCCCTGTACCCATATTCCTGATTGTGACTTTGTTAACAGGTTGCATGTCTTGAATGAAGCATAGAGCTCAATTTTTCTCCAGTACTGTGAACCATTTTCTTGAGTAGGGGGCACATGAAGGTTCCAAAATCCCCATCTTTATCTTTTCATTGAGTAAATATATAAGCTTTGGCAAGAGTGATTTTGGCAATGGAATTGGTTGTAGATTCCAAGGCATATGAGGTACAGTGAATATTACCATTGGTGCAACTATAGATGGATCCACACACCCTATCTCATACGGCTCAAATGCAAAATCTTTTCGATGTTTGGGGAGTATCTGTTCAAAGGATTTTCTTTCGATCTATGTCAAGGAATCGTTGCCTCCAACTTTTAACATCTTCAATGACTCTTGCGTAAACTTGTGTCCAATTCTTTTTGGACCTCAGAGGCTAGGTTGCAAAGAAGCTTGATCCATTGTTTCGTTGCAATCTGTAGGCAAAGGCAATGCCACTGGTTTCACCTTCTTTGCTATAGTCTTGTACTTCGTCTCCACTCGCACTTCTAGATCTTTTTGCACATTGAAGCACTCCTCATCTTTGAAAGACTCAATGATCCTATAGATGCCCATAGAAGCCACTTTTACCACGTCATTTCCTTGTTGAAAAATAGAACGTGTTATAGCATTGAGATCACCCATAGTATCTACAAAAGAAACCTCCTCAAAAACACCTGATATGTACTTGTCTTCATCTAACAGATTATGGTTTTTTTATTTTCTTTGTACACTATTTACATATTGTTTTTGTCGTTTCTTTAAATCTCCAAGCATTGTGAAAGATACTAATCCATCCTTTCTTACTAGGGCACCTGTAGAAAAAGCTTCGTCTCCCTTCGGATAAAACGAGAACCTTTTTCTTTCTGTACCACTACACTCCCGCTTTGCAATGGTAAGCGGCCAAAACCCCTCATCTCCCTTTGATCTCGAAACTCCTTGCTTGTTTTTGGTAGAGAATGGTCCCTTAAGCTATCATGATTTCACTCATGGTCAATGCAAACTGCCAAGAATTCAACAGCTTGTTTCCATCTTTTCTTTTGACCCTTGCATAGCAGATCCATCATCCAATACTTTTGTCTCCATTCGCACTATGGTGATGTATGGTTGTCCAAGGATTAGAGGATAGCTTGACATCTCTTGAACAAAGAAATTTTTTTCACCTTTCACATTCCCTATGGTTCCATTAACATCTGGACAAGCACCATAGAGATCCCCGAATGAGTTGTTTGTAGCCCTAATCATCCACCCATGGTCAGTATCAATTGGCCACTTTCCCTTCATATAGAGACTCTTGGACATGAGGTTAATCTCCGCACCATGGTCTATCAAGGCCATGTAAGGCTCCTCAAGATCTCCCACCTTAACAAAGGTTTCTGTTGTATCCCTTGCCCAATGGTTTCCAGAATAGTGGCTCTTATGAGTGGCTTCATCTTCATCTTCATCTTCAAATTTAACATACCTATTCCTGCTGCCCGAAGACTAGTAGTAGCTTACCAAATTCTCATCTTCATCTATTTGTTGTACTTGTATCACATGTGTCCTTGAAGCACTCTCTTAAGCCTTTGATTGGATAGACTACGTTAAAGCTTGTCGCTTCCTTCTTATGATATCAATGATTTTCTCGTGGAAATCTCTCTTTGCAATGCCAAGGACTTCTCCCAATGTAAACTCCACCTTGTTATTTAAGATCCTTTCCTCTAAAACTTTCTTTAAATCTGTGGCAGCTTCAATATTTGATTGTAGCTTGTATGATGGGCTTTTTCCCTCGCTCTTTTCTTTATCTTGCTTCTCCTTTGGTGCAACATCTCTCATTGGTACTTCTTGTGATGGAGTGTCCCTTGCCATGGGCTCTTGAGAGGGACTCGGATCCTTTCTCCTTCCACCTCTAGTAGCCCTCTTTGAGGGGCCTTCATCCCCATTTCTCTCCTGCGTTTTTCTTCAACAAGTTTCTTGTTTTCTCGAGAGTTTGCAATGTAGGCATGCATTGACAAGGCATCAACACGCTCATTCCACCCAGTCTCAAGACAGATACAATCTCCTGCTTCATGTAAGACTTCTTTAGTCAACTTTCCCTTCATAGCTAACTCCATCGCACATGGCCACACATCTTCACCATCCTCACACACATCTTCAATAGATTTTGACCCTTTGAGCACGACTTGACCAGCCTTTAAGCCAAATATTGATGCTTTAACCATTGAGATAGCATGAATGGTTTCCATGTCCTCAACTAGATTTTTCATACCTACTTTGCCAAATTTGGTTGCAAAGGGCTTCCCTGTGTCACTAAGATGTATCTTCCCTTCTTTGAAGAAGACAAGATCTTTAGCCAAGGTATCTTTGAAGTTTTCACAGTCCCTTCTTGGATGGTCAGGGTTGTCCCACCAGATGCACCTATTAACAAATCCCTCTCTGTTCTGAGGTCTTTGACTTGATGAATGTCCAGATGTTTGCCCCTTTTCTTCAAGCCTTGCTAGCTTTAATTTCAGATCGCGTTGATAGACTGCTTTTTGCGTGAAAAAAGTAGCATTTATATGCATGGTCATATGTATAAAAAGATGTAAATACATTCATTTGGGAGCTTTGCAAAGTGGTTTCAAGTTGGAAAAAATATGCAACGTGTACACATTGTGAGTAGGCAGGTTTAGGTGCCACCAGTCGAGCACATGTACATGCCCGGATAGAGTAACGGTGCCTTGGATATGGTTCTAGGTGGCTTATTTTGTCTCTAGTGAATGTGTTTGAGCTTTCTAGAATGTAAATAATGCAAGCGACAAGTATGGGTAACCCATCCCACTCAAGAAGTTTGGGACATGCAGTAACTGTCTATTTACGGTGCCTGATCTGCGGTGATGCGTGCACTGCCCTAGAAGTGGTCATAAATGGAATATGGGGATGTGGCAAAGTGATTTGGGTATCAAGGGCCAAGTGTGAAAAATTTGGTAAATCTTAGAGTCCGAGGGTCAAAATTGGCCAAAACTGGGCCAAAAAAGGTCCAAAAATGGTCAAAAAAGGTGTGAAAAGGCTTCAAAATGCCACATCACTCACGGTGGCGTGATGATCCTGGCTGAAAGAGAAATTTTGAAGAGAAATATAAACACATTCACCCCTCTGTGTGTGGGAGGGAGCATGGTTCCTACAGGTGGTCTAGTGGAGTCTTGTCGCGTTCGCGTCCTGTTTTTGAGTGTGTGGAGGAGTGAATGAGAGCTTTCTCTCTTCAATTTTGCACTTGGAAGAGTCTATGGAAGTTATGAGGTTTCCATGGATGTGTGTGTTCAAGGAATTGAGGGAAGAAGGTGCGGATTTTTGCAAGACTATGTGACCCTTTATCGGTGCCATTAGGGTTGGTGCTACTCCAAAGAATCCAACAGAGTGGAGTTTGGTGAAGGCTTTGCAATGGTTTGAGAGTGGCCTTTTGTGTCTGGAGTTTTTGGGTTTTTGATGGTTTTTCTTGTATATTTGGTCACCATCAAGTGTGATTTCAAGTGTTGATCACCTCGACTCACCTTGTAGTGTCTGTGGGCAGGCATGGGATTGTAGGTCGAGGCATTTGGAGTTTGAATTGAGCTTGTGGGCAGAATTTTCAGCGAGCTTTTGAGTGGTGGTGGGTGAGGTGAGGAATTTATGTTGTGTTGAGTTTTATGGGTGTGTGAGTGTGCGCACGACATCTTTTGCTCCATCATCCTGTGGTGATCACGCTGGGGAGCGGAAATTTGCTGGTTGTGTAGCCAGGTGAAGTGATTTTGCTGTAAAGCTCGAGCTTCATTGAAGAAAACTGGTGGTTTGGTTGAGGTGCAAGACTTCAACTTTTTTGGAGTTACTCACACAAGGGAGAAGAAACTCCGAAGAGATGTCTTATAGTCGCCCAGTGTTCACAGGGAAGGAGGATGTGAAGGACTAGATTGCGGACTTCGAGTGGCATACGCTTGGTATGCACATTGTGAATGACGAAGCCAAGCTTCACGTATTTCCTCTTGTGCTCAAAGGAGAAGCTCGGGAGTGGTTTGAAGGTTTAGAGGAAGACAAAAAGAAAACATGGGAGCACGTGAAGCTGGCAATTTTTGACAGGTTTGGAAAGAAACTAATTGCAACAGAAGCGACAACAAAACGGTCTTCACTACTGGCAGGTTCAAGAGTGAAAAAGGGCATCAGGTGGAGTTGCAACTCCTGCCTAAAGAGGTTGATGATGTAGCTACCAAGCCAGAGACCAAAGAGGCTAACCGCAGGTTGGGGCTCCGGCATTTATACGAACAAGAGCCTTGCGGAGTGGACTTTCAGAAAGCTTACATGCTTCTATCCACCATCAAAGAGGATAGAACCGCACAAATATCCAGCACCCAAGGGAACAAGGTCGAGGTAATAATCACAAAAGAGATAGTGGTAGAGACACTTAGATTGCCCACTGAAGAAATGAGCATGTGGGCAAGAGACAGGAAAACCGCAGGCACATTTTCCAAGGAGATAGTCGCGGCTACATTCGCCAATCTTATCCACAAACAGGTGGAAGAGCCAGCCCGTTTACACCATCAACACTTCCATTTTCTGGCAAAAAGGCCACCAAGGTACACTACACCAAATCACAACAAGGCAGCCTGTGGACCACGTGCAGTATGTCTTGACAACCTTGAAGGTCACCAAGAAGGAAGGAAAAATCACATACTTGGGCGCGCCAGAGGTGTTGACTAGAATAGAGTATCATGCCATTGACATGGCCAACAACCTACCGCCTGCCATTGATCAGAATACATGGATTTTGGCAGTAAAACCCTCTCCATGAGCTACAAGGTCAGGTAAAAGGTCACAGAAATCAGATGATGAGTCAGTTGACAGCTCACCAGAACAGCACAACAGCGAGAGCTCTGACAACGAAGAAAAGAGAGCTCGAAGAGAAGAGATGAAGAGGAAAGTTGTGGCTTCACACCAAGAGGAGCCAGCTCAAAAACAAGCGCGTTCTAAAAGAGAAAAATAGGCTTACCAGCGCAGTAGGCAAGCACAAGGGAAGGACCCAGAAAAGTGGGTACCCACAGGACTGAAAGAACCTCAAACAAAGCATCATACCAAAAAAGAGGCAGATGATCCAATAGAATATTTAGAAAGAATGTACCAAGAGGCCAAAGCCCTAAAGCTGAAAGAGGTAGAGGAAACTGCAAAGGAAGCTGAGGAAGTGGCTACACAAGAGCAAATCCATGGATCTCCCTGACCCACCTCACCGCCTCCGGAACAACAAGACCATCCCATGCCTAGCCCACCACCATCACCAGCAGGCAAAGGTACCAATGAAGAAGCAGAGACTGAAAAAGAGAAATATTTTGAGTCCACCCAATGAGCAAAATCTACACAAGAAGCTGACCACCTTGATGGACAAAAGGAAAAAGAAGACGAGCTAGAATTGGAGCAGGCAGCAAAAGAGACTCAAAAGCCGGGAGAAGAAAAGACAAGTCAATTGGAACAAGAAACTGATAAGGAAGTAGATACAAAAAAAGAGCCTACCACTACACATGAGCTGGAGCCCAAGCCAGAGAAGGAAGAAAGGTCGGCACCTGAAGAGACAGCAAGGGTTGAGACAACACCATCCACTTCTACTTAGCTAGAAACTGCCGAGGCATCAAAGCCTCAGGATGGCCAAGAAGAACACCGACCATCTACTTCCACACAAGAACCACAAGCAATTACGACGCAGCAAGAAGCAACACACGAGGCTGCAGGCACATCCCAGACGGCAGGACAGGAGGAGTGGCAGCCACACGATGAAGTTATAAGACCAAGGAACTGGAAATGGTGATCGACGCTCTTCAAGGAGAGCTAGAAGACAGGATGATTATCATCACTAATCTCCAAAGGCAAGTGCAACAGCTGAAGGCAGAAGCGGATCAGCATCAGATGGCCAGAGATAAACAACAAAAAGAAATGGAGGAGCTAGGTGATCTCCTCACCAAATTATCTGATGCCTACAAAGTAAAAGACGAGCAGTTGAAAAAAGTCACAAATGAACTTCTTACAACCTCTCTATCGGCTTAGAAAAAGTGCAGTTAGATGTTGCCAATGCTTCTCTGCAATATTCTGAACAGAGAATCAATGATCAGGCCATTTTCTTACGGCAAACCAGAGAAAACCCAGCCGTGGCCTCGATCAAGGGAACTGATGAAGTTTACAAGGCACTTGAAAAGAAAAACAAATACATAGAATTGGAATTAAAGCTTGAAGAGTCACAGCACAGGGACCTAGCATTGATGCGTGTTCAAAGAGAGGAGGAGCTCCTAAAGGAGATAGCAAAACTCAAGCGGATAAATCAACTCCTCATAGATCGAAAGCCAGACATGCAGGAAGAGGCATGCACTTCAGAGGTGCCACAAATAGAAATACCATCGTTCTTGTTTTTAGAGCCGCCTCAGATAGCAATCCACAGCAGAGCCGAGTGGTAATGAAGATTTTCAGGTTCACATCACAGATGGAGATACATTGCCAATGGTCAAGGTATCAAAAGCCGAAGAAGACGCAATGAAGAAGAAGATCACCTTAGAGGTGGATGAGCAGTGGAAGGCCACTATGGACTGAGAGTTGAGAGTTTTACACTCTGTCAGCGTCACTCAACTCACTCCCAATCAGATCAACGCTCAATGGCACCAACAATCCTTGCTGTACCTTCTCATCAAAGTAGAACTATTACAGGTAAAAGAAAGGCTATACAAGGAATGCAAGAAGATGGCGCAGATAAAAACCACCCAAAGTGGAGGTTAAGCTGGCTGAACGAGAATCCAAGATATTTGATTCTATTCACAAGAGCAACTGCAACCCTTCAAAGAGATCCAACATTCTGTCCTGTACCCAGAGTAAGGACATGGCAAGCGCATGAAGCACTGCATAAGAAGAGGCCAATTTGGCTTAACTTCCCCAGGCTACCAGCTCCAAAGAGAGGCCAAGCAACAGAGGAATACATGGCGAAAACTTTAACGGGCGCCATGTCATTCTTCAAGAGTCTGCCAGATCTTTCCTGTGCAATTCTATATAAGATCTGCAGGATGCTACTCACACGCATACAAGTTTTCAATGAGCCTGAGAAAATAGGATCCCCATGGCTCTCATTCTTGGAAGGAAACAAAGGCTTATGCAACGATCTGAGTGGGCAACCTTCAAAAGAAATCCTTTACGGACTCTATGCCAGATGCATGTTTCTGCCCTCGAATAATATGCTAGCCTTTGAAGAAGCATTCTACATTGGATTCTTCACCTGGAAAACGAAGATATTTGCGCCAGTGATAAGCAATCTAACATCCAGGTTTGTAGACTACTCAGTGGTAAAGCTGAAGAATCAAGTCACCATGCAATTTTTGTAAGTGCCTGACAAAGAACGAAGAATCAGATACTAGAAGGCATTGGACGCACTTAAAGACCGCCTCGCCCTCCGTCAACCCGAAGACTACTTCAGCCCATAAAGTTGTGTCAAGGGACAACACAGGCGAGGGAGGCGGACCTCCTCGCCGATACCATTTTTGCACCATTTTTGGGGGAGTTCTCCTTGTAAAACATTTATTATTTTTATAAATCAGGAATATTGTAACTTCTATTTTCTCAGATAAACCTTGTATAACTAATTAGCCGGGGCTACAAGCTTCTAGATTGTATCAGCCAGTCATTTCCCAGCTTTGGTAGAACTCCAGATTATTAGTTTTGACCACCCAAAAACCTTGGCTAAGGTATAAAAGCCAGTTTCTTATAAGTTTTTTGCATAAGAAATACACAGCGTGAGCTGATTGCGCTCACTTCTCTCCTTCTCGCGCTTTCTACTCCCTCTTCGGTTGTCACATTGAAATTGCGTTTGTTGCATTGCAACCACAGGTAAGAGCTCTACGCTGTCAGAAGTGCGCAGTGTGACTAGGAAAGCGTCGGGCCTCTGACTGTGAGGATTCATTGCAAAATCAAGCAAGGCGTAGACGATTTGAAGCAAAAAACACACTAAAAAAGAACAAAACTCCAGCCATGAAAGCTGCACTTTGAAAAAGAGCCAATACTAACTCAAAACTCTTGTGTGTGTGTGAAGATTGGGTGTAGCCTTGCTCCCAATTGCAAAGATGCAGTGCTCATTCGACCTGTTAAAAACCCTAAATTTACGCTTCGATTCTTCGTTGTGACCATTTCATGGAAGCTTCAGTACTTCATTGGAGAAGCCCAAGTAGTTATTTGAGGAGGGGAAACCCTAATTGGAGGCCTCACAGCCTCAACCATGTAGTGGAAGCAGCACGGGACTGCACTAGCACCCTGTAGAGGAATGGCTGTATCTCCTTGCTCATGTACCCAAATGAGCTCATTATTGGCTCTAAAAATTCCCACACAACTTGATAAACAATTCCAGTTTCGTTGATGTGGCATTTTGAGCTATTTTGAGCATTTTTAAGGCTATTTTTGACCATTTTTTAGGCCATTTTTAGCCCAAAAATGTCACTTTTTGTCCGTAAAAAGCCCAAACGAGCTGGGAAAAATCCCTAAAATTGTGGAAAAATCCCATTGGACTCAAATTTCATGTTGAAACTCATTTTCCCACTTGGTAAAAACTTTGGACACGTCTTTCACGCTAGCGCACGAAACCTGCTATTTTTGGTCGAGATTGCCCACATTGAACTTTCTAGGCAAAACGAGCGTGCCACTTCGAAACACTTGACATTTGTACATTACTAAAGAAAATTAGGCATATATTTATGTGAAAAATAATTCCATGGTACCACGTGTCGGGCCTCGCCCGCCCGACAAGGTATGTACATGGCTGCAACCGTGACGTTCATTTTCGCATATATCACACAATGTACATTGTAGCATTTGGTCCCACACATCATAAACATTAAGAGTGAGGTAGATACTTTAATTTCAAATTATGAATGTGACATCGCACGACATCGACCTCCTCTAAACCTGCACATCCTCCGGCATTTGCCACACATATCTTTTGCAGGTTCAGTCTTCATTCAAGTCAACATAAATATCAATTTCGTCATCACTTGCAACGAAATCTAATGCATCATCCTCTTGTTCTCTCTCCACATCCATATCATTTTCATTAGATCCTTCATTTTGACCTTCCTGTGAATCAAAGGGATCTGTATCACCTCTTCTTTTGAATAACTTGATTCTTTTCCCTGCACTGGGAATCTACATTTTTGTCCCATCTAATTCATGCAAGGTATAAGTCGCATTCACATGTACATGTTGAACCACATAAGGACCAAACCATCTCTTTGAAAGCTTTCTTATTTTTGAATGTTGGTTTTCAAGACTACTGTCATACACCAACACCCAATCACCTTCTTCAATAGCTTTAGGTATGAGCCTATGCCTCTTATCAAATCTGTCCTTATTCTTTAACCTTGCATCTTTCAATCGTGCTACTGCAATCTCAATATCTTGGGGCCTTCTTTCTAATTTTTGTATGCGCAAAGCAAGAAGGTCTTCCCTACTCATTCCAACTTCCCAAGGCAATACATTCCATGTGGGAATTACATCCTCAATTGGCATTATAGGTTTCTGACCATACATCAACTCAAAAGGCATATAACCAGTAACCGAGCTATGAGTTGTACGATCAGCCCATAAAGCATAAGGCAATAACCTAGGCCTCCCATTTTACCTTTGCAGGCCTTAGCCCAAGCTTTAATGATAGGAGGATGCCCACGCTCTGATTTTCCATTTCCCTCAAGATTATATGCAGTAGTAGTGAGAGCAAGTTTAATGCCCAACCTAGAGAAAAACTCCCTTGATTTGTCAGCATCCAACTCACCCCTATCCGCTGTTATTTTCCTAACACAACCATAACGGCTAATTACATCATCCAAGAGTAACTTACATACCCCTTCTGTGCTTTTTGTTCTTAGAGGACGACCTTCAACTTGATTGGTTAAGTCTTCTCGTGCAAGCACTATGTATCTCATTTGCCATAAGCCCAATGGCATTGTAACCAGATCTACTACCCACTTGTAATGTATGGCCAATGGGTAAGTAGGGTGCAACCCATCACGATGACATACATTTGAATATATTTGACAGGTTTCACAGGACTCCACATGTTATGGAATTGATATCTTATTATTTATTGCAGCTGTGACAGGTGGAAAAGGCTTGACCGAGCTAAGCTATATCACTTGATGTCAGTGAGTCTATCTACAATAGTATGCCTTTTGAACTGTATCCATCTTAAGAAATGCATAATGCATAATTTTGTGTATATCTGCCTATTACTGTAAACTGAACTGTCTCCCTCTCTCTCTCTCTCCCTCTCCCCCTCTCTCTCTCTCTCTCTCTCTCTCTCTCTCTCTCTCTCTCTCTCTCTCTCTCTCTCTTTGTCACTTCTCAATATCATTTCTATATCATACCAGTCATTTCTCAGTATCATATCGGTATCATACCAGTCAATTCCCAGTATCATACCGGTATGGTACATTATCATACCAGTAATTTCCCAATATCATACCCATATCATACATTCTCTCTCTCTCTCTCTCTCTCTCTCTCTCTCTCTCTCTCTCTCTCTCTCTCTCTCTCTCTCTCTCTCTCTCTCTCTCTCTCTCTCTCTCTCTCTCTATCATTTCTAAACATCATACCAGTCATTTCTCAGTATCATACCGGTATGATACTGAGGAGTGACTGGTATGATACCGGTATTATATAAGTTCCTCTGTCTTTCTCTCTCTCTCTCTCTCTCTCTCTCTCTCTCTCTGTCTCTCTCTCTCTCTCTCTCTCTCTCTCTCTATCTCTGTGTGTGTGTGTGTGTGTGTGTGTGCAACGTCTCAGCATCATACCGGTCACTCCACAGTATCATACCATTATCATACCAGTCCCTCTCCCTCTCTTTGTCACTCCTCAGTATCATACTGGTCACTCCTCAGTATCATACCTGTATCATATTAGTCACTTCACAATATCATATCGGTATCATACTAGTCACTTCTCAGTATAAGACTCTCTCTCTCTCTCTCTCTCTCTCTCTCTCTCTCTCTCTCTCTCTCTCTCTCTCTCTCTCTCTCTCTCTCTCTCTCTCTCTCTCTCTCTCTCGTGTCACTTCTCAATATCATACCGGTCACTTCTCAGTATCATACCTGTATCATACCAGTCACTTGAAAGAATAATACCGGTATCATACATGTCACTTCTTTGTATTCGAGTCTCTCTCTTTCTCTCTCTCTCTCTCTCTCTCTCTCTCACACACACACACACACACACACTCTCTCACTTCTCAGTATCATACCAGTCATGCCCAGTATAATACCGTTATCAGACACTCTCCCTCACTATCTCCTTTTATTTGCAATATACTTCAAATATAGAATACAACGTATTTTCGTTCAACTTGCTTGTAAATGTATTATACATGAATTCTGTTACATTGATTGAGCCTTTTGGCTGAGTAATTCTCCATTTACATCCATCGACAAAAGTCGTCCACTTCACAGACTTTATGAAGCTTTCTTTGTATATAAAAAATCTGTTCCTTTCTTCTTGAAAAATTCAATCCGCCATTTCCAATAAACACGATGCACATAGGTGTCATCAGGTTGTCCGTCTGCACAAATTACAGTCCTCTTTGTATACTCAATTCTGTCCTTAGAGTACAACCACTGTGCCAGCCAGTTTATGACAGTGGTTGACAGAAAACAGGCGCGCACTTCTTTAGACTGCTTTTCTAGCTTGGGAAAAACAAGAAATGACCCCAATGGATTAAACATTAGCTTATATCCAGAATCATCAAAGATAAGTGTGTCAGGTGCTAGGTCAGGAAAATTTTCGAGATTCTTTTGGAACACTGGTTTATTTGTCGTGCCCAATTTAAAAGGGGCCCTTGTGCACTGCGCCAGACTTACCACTCTATTGAATCTTTTGTGGTGGTCAGGGAACACCGTCGCTAGCATGCGTTTGAGCTTCTCAAACTCGCAGCAGCTCATATCCACACTTCAAACCATCTGAAACAAAAATTCACAAACACTTCTGCATCGGGCCTTACCCAAAACTGTGTATCCCCTTCAACAACATACCGCATTTCTGGCCAGTGGGGAAATTCTTCACCATATTTTCCATCAAATTTCTTGAGCAATAATCCATTAAGGTCCAAAATGAGAACCCTGCGCTGGACGCTCAACGGAGGTGGTGGCCTTGGCCATATCAGTGGGATTATTTTAATTAGTCTATACCATAGAGGAAACACGATCACTGCAGGAGACAACACGCAATTCCATATTGCACGAATGTCAGCCCTACCATTCTACTTGTCAGCCCTGAACCTATCTCCAAGGCGCCATTCTTCAACTGAAAACATATCTGCAGATGCAAAATTACACAAGACTCAAATTTAAATATGCAATTAGGACATATCTATAGATTGAAATCATACAATAAAAACACACAATGTTCAAAAATTAGGCACAAGATGAAAGAGACGTCTAATGGGAAAGAAAGTTATATTAATTTCAGAAGTGGTTACATAAAAAGAAACATGGGGGGGCAAACTATAATCTTTTGCAGGCTCTGGGTTTAGGGTCAGAACTTGTGCCGGTATTCTGCATCTCCTTAGTGTCTTCTATGTCCATCTCCTCTTGTGGCTACCCCTGGGTCTCTTCCTCTTCCTTGCTTTTTTGCTCCATTCCAGGATTCTCATCTTCAGTCTTCTCGATTTTTTTCCTTTTTGCCTTTCTTATATGCTGAGCAAGGGTCTCCTCGGGACTTCCCTCTAGCCTGACATCTAAACGACCATCAGCTTTAGAAAGCTGTGCAACAAGAGATCACTTATTAGAGCCATAATCAATGAAAAAACTTACTCTTGCCATGTTGGCCTTTTTTTCTCGAGGTCTTTGATCTTGTCACCCGCACGCTGTCTAGCAACACATTGTCTTCCTCATTCTGGGTTTTCTCTTCAGCACCAGTCGTACTCTGCTCCTTTACCTCAAAGTTTTGTTCTTCTTCTATTGTTTCCGAAACAGGTTTCTCAGCATTACCAAGGACATTTTCATCAAGCAATACCTCCACAGGTGTCTTGTATGCAGGCGTCACTGCATCGTTCCCTGTGTCTTTACCGGCAGTAGTTATGAAGCAGCTTGACTCTGAAAAAACATCAGAGAAGACAAAAATCAACCACCTGAAAAAACATCAGAGAAGACAAAAATCAACCACCTAATTACCCATTGAAACAATTTTCTCACCTGTTTTTGGGCATGGTTCAACTGGCTTCTTCTTTAGAAGGGATTGGTCTTCTGCAGAAATAACTCCGAGGCAATCCTTAAGCATGCACTTTCCTTTCTCAGCCAAGTGAGCATAGCGGAATGCATGGTATGCATGTGAACAAGGCAATAGAACAACATGGCTTGAGCAATTGTGATCATGAATTCTTACACCACAAACATTGCACACATCAATGAGAACAACACTATGTCCAGGAGCTGTTACTCGTGCAGGCAAGACTATGGTTTCAGGTAGCATTGGTTGACTAATCATGCCTGTCACAAACGTGACATAGAGACCAAAGGTTTCCTTAGGGTCCAAGCATTTGGATAATTCTTCCTGTAGGCAAGAGACCTCTGTTATCAGACAATGTCAAATAGGTATAAAATCGGTATGAATGCTTGAAAATCAGTATAATGATGTTATCATACCGGTATGATTACATCCTACTAGTATGATGTTATCCCACCGGTATAATGTTATTATATTGGATAGTATAACAGCATACCAGTAGGATAACAGTATACCGGAAGCATAACATCAAACCAATTGGATTTTATCATACCGGTTGGATCTAACCATACCAGTCGGATATAACCATACTAGTAGGATGTTATCATACTGGTAGGATTATCTCCTAAATCCTACCGGTAAGATAACATCCTACCGGCAGGATGTAATCATACCGGTAGGGTATAATCCTACCGGTATGATAATATCCTACCGGTATTGTCATCTACCCTTACCGAATATGATATAATCCTACCGGTATGAAAAATCATACCGTATGGTACTTTGCATGTATTATACTACAATCATATAGAGTTAAAAGCATACCTGTGCCTGCTGTAGGGTGGCTTTTGCTTGGTCAAATTTTTCTTGGAGGCTGTCAAGCAAGCCTATTGGTACATTGGCATCCTCAGGGAAGTGCATTCGGATGGTGTCAAGGGCACCCTTGCAACGGTGCACATCAGCAACAGATTTGACCACTGAATCCTTAGCCTTCTGACACTCGGCTGATACATTGTCATGAGATTTTCTAACCTCAACAAGAAGTTCTTGCAAGGAAGTGGATACTTCAACACTAAAGGCAGACTGAGTGGTCGCAAAAAGTCCACTTCCGACTGGTGTACTTCCGGATGGGGTATTTACTAAGAAGATGGCAAAACCACTTGGGGTACCTGTGGATACTTGGGAAGTCTCTAACTTCCATTTTTCTCTTTTCCTATCTAAGTGACCTTCATTGGTCACATTCTTCACCACCTCAGATGCAAACTCAGCCCACTTTACTAGACCTGTGCATACGAAATAACCATATCCGCGTGCAAACTTGACTCCCAGCAGATAGTTTGGTGGTTTGGATTGGTACACCTGCCTGTAGAGCTGGTAGAGTGCCTTGTAGTGATCCGGCCTTGCTTTTTTTATCGGCACTTTTTTCTCCTTCACTGGAAGACACGTGAAAACTTTCATCCAGTCGGATATGGGCACATCTGCATGTGTCAACTTCCTAACATCTTTCCCCTCAAGACTTAACCCATATTCCCTGTGAAAATCCTCCTTTTTTGTGCAGAATGCCTTTAATGGCACCTCCACATCCTTGGGGTGAACAAAGCGGCTGATTTTGGGAGGCGGCTGTAACTTCTATCTCTGAAAGGAATAAATCCATACTCATTACTCAATGTATCCACACCTCAGTACTCTACTACACACAGGTCCGCTGTACACAACACAGAGAGAGACAGAGAGAGGTGACATACCTTCATGGGAGAATGTCGGGTCTTTGTGGGGGAGACCTGCCGGGCTGCATTCCTTGGGCTCTTTCTTAGGTTGCTATCCATAGCGAAGGATAAGCAGCGTGCACAGGGGGCTGTAGAGCGAACTGAGAAAGGCATAGAAGGAGAAAGGCACAAAGATACAGAGAAGTCACAGTCATGAAAACATTCGACTGAACATTCGTTCTGACGTGGGCTCCACACATGTTTTTGAATCCTCCACATGATTTTTAAGATTTTGTATCCTCCACACGAATATTTAATTCAAACAATTCTTGCCCATAACACCTAGTTTCATACCCCCTAAATTTTAAGCCTCCAAAAGAAACTTTCAACCGGTTAAAACCGGGCCACCTATTCATGCATCCACCGCACTATCAAACTAGTGGCTACCTTTACCAAGGATATCATGGAAGCTACCATTGTTTAACAATGGTTATTCTAAGGATCATAAATGTAGCTAGTAGTCTTGGTACCAATCCTTAAGAGAGGGATCATGTACAGTTAGCTAACTATGTGACACGGGTAGCTACCAAGCCTCAAGCAATGTGCAACAACGAACAAACTAATATTTATCTACCAAAGTCAATTGAAGGACAATCAAAGCGGCTCCATGGTTGTTTAAATGAACTTTTTGTTGCTCAAGAAGTCAAAAAGGGATGATCTTATCCCTAGTTTTCTACTTCTCAATTTAGGAGGATACTTGTTTACAACCAATTAGAGGTCAACATCTAATCATAAATTTGGAGCCAAGGGTATGATCACCAATGTTTGAAATAACTCCACGAATTTGAAGATTCATAATTAATTTATAGATCTAGTTAAATGCAAAAAATCTTAGTATTTGGCTAATAGTTTTGGAATAGACTAATATCTACTAGCTTACTTGCTAGTGGGGTGTCATTTACTGAAATGTATTAGCACCATGAAATACAAAGTCATTACCATGATGATATTACAATCATATAAATATTAAAATCCTTTTGTCCAAAGTTTCTTTACCTAAACACAATATTACATTGCAATCAGATAGCTCAAGACCCATTGTCTACATTAGGATAAATTGTGGGGTCTCAAAAAGGCCATGTAAGGAAATTGATGTCATCCACCTTCCCCAAAACTACACATTTGATAAGTTTTTCGCAAAAGGGATCCAGCCTCTATGGAGGTTGACAATTGAAATTATCTTTGTCAAGAGTTATCCAATCATATATGGATTGAAAGGGTCTGAAAGTAGGACATGGGTGGTACATAGAAGATTCTATTTGAACCTCTAAGGTCAAACCTACTCTTTGCAGTCCGTGTGAGTGAGAAAGGATACATATGGATGCTACATTTTCTAGGAAATTCAATAGGGGAGGAGTTTTTTGGCTTTTGAGGCTATATGCACCTAATGTTTGTTGTGAATGGTTTGCTCTTCTAAAGATATCTTCTACTTTTGTTTTCGAGGACAATAATTCTTCTTCAATGGTGGAGTAATGTAAGGACAATGATAGGACCATTGGGTCATGGATCCAAGCTAAGCATGCCGTTCAAGGGTCTCTAGTTCAAGATCTATATAGATAGAGGTTGGAAGGATAAGTGCATGTCTTAGCTATCATTGGCCTTTTGGGGTGCCAATTATAGATGTAGAGAGAGAGAGAGAGAGAGAGAGAGAGAGAGAGAGAGAGAGAAGAGAGAGAGAGAGAGAGAGAGAGAGAGAGATAGATGAGACAAGACACACACCATATACACCCCCAAAGAACAACTCATATTGAGGGCAAGTTACATATATACAGGTAGATTGATCCATATATAGCTCCAACAACCCCACTCAAAGAAAGTTCTCTAGCTCTTGATGAAAAAACCCTTGGGGACTACGAGGGAAAAACCTAAAGTCCCTATAAATAGGTGAATCAACAATTTTTGATATGAAAGTGCATGTGTATCTATGTACAAATATACAAGTGACCAAGAGGTCACATTGTGTAAGTGTGGAGTGTGCATGGTGCATGGTGCCTATAAGACTACAATGATTTGTACAAAGCTACCATAATATTAGATATTCTAATTTAGAAAGAGTGAATCTGAGGCAAGTTCAAGGTTTGACTGCAAGAGAGTGAAGCATGACTCATTGAGGCCTTTGGCAAGAATGTTTACAATCATGTGGTCATTTGGACAATGTTCAATCATGATAGTAGGATCTGCATACTTCATATCAGACATAACGATAGTGCACAACAATATGCTTTGACTTGTTATGTTGTACATAGTATTTTCCAAGACTAATAACACTCTGATTATCACACCTCAAGGGAATGCTAGAAAGAGGTGTATGATCAAAAGTGAAATCATTTCACGAGCTGCTGATAGCCGGATTTCAAAAACCTCAGCCGTGGGTACTAACCCCAAAAGGGGATCATTATAATATAAGTCAAAAAACAATAATTTAGAAAAACGTTTTTTGTTGCAGGTTGCAGCCCACCTTCCCCCCCCCCCCCCCCCCCCTCCTTGTCCTTGCACTCATAGAGGGGCGGCCACCCTAGGCCTAGCCCATTTCCTTCGATGCGAGATAGGGCGTTGGGGCAATGGAGAAGAGTCAAATCGATTGTGCACATTATGCTCACTGCAAGTTCGAGAGTCTGAGTACCACACACTACTAGAGTGCTCAGCTTTTGATCACATCCGAACTTGCTTCTCTCACATTTTCAGCCATAACTTAGACCTACACACTTTCCTCTCCCAGCCAAAGTGTGGGCTCTCCATTGCGACTCTCATCACTACAATTTTGCAGCATCGAGAGTCACTCATCAGCCATACACATACTACATCACATGTAACTTTGGTCCCATAGGTCATATTTGACCTCCGAGGACGATAATAAAATCTATCTATCTATCTCTCTCTCTCTCTCTCTATCCCTCTTTCTTGACACCTCTCTCTCCTCCATTATCAGCTGATTAACACTACCCTCTCTCTCTCCCCTCCATTATCAGAAGCTTGGCATCACTCTCTCTCTCTGGTTCATCATCAACAAAATTCCGTCTCTCTCTCTCTCTCTCTCTCTCTCTCTCTCTCTCTCTCTCTCTCTCTCTCTCTCTCTCTCTCTCTCTCTCTCTCTCTCTCTCTCTCTCTCTCTCTCTCTCTCTCTCTCACACACACACACACACACACACACACACACACACACACACACACACACACACACACACACATCCATTATCATAAGCGCGTCTCTCTCTTTCTCTTAGCACACACACACACACCTCACCATCTCTCTCTCTCTCTCTCCTCTCTCTCTCTCTCTCTCTCTCTCTCTCTCTCTCTCTCTCTTTCCATACACACACAGGACAAACACATACACACACACACACACACACTCACCCTCACACACCTCACACACCATCTCGTTCATCTCTCCCTTTCTCTCTCTCTCTCTCTCTCTCTCTCTCTCTCTCTCTCTCTCTCTCTCTCTCCTCTCTCTCTCTCTATGTGTGTGTGTGTGTGTGTGTGTCGGTAGCAAGAAGGAAAATAAATTCAGCTCGCTCTCTCTTTCCACACACACACACGCACACACTCACAAGCACATACATACACACACACACATACACTACACGCATAAGCACATGCACATAATCACATAAGCACCAACAATGCACACACATGGCATCATGCACAAGAAGGAAGAAGAAAAGAAAATGTACATTGACGCATCGACAAACAAAGAAGGATCAAAAACATGTGATAGCGATAGAAAATCAAAGAATGACGCCAGAGGCATGTCCCAGCCGACGCTGAAATTGACAAGCGTGCTACACCAACGCACTAGTAAAGCTTGGGACTTGCCAACATCTCATCCACAACACACCTTCTCAGTAACATCCGTAGGGTAACTCATTTTCCGTTTTCCAAGCCACAATTTGTAAAAAACCGATTTGTATATTCCACCTCTCTAGGTGATGGTCACAAAGGCCCACCTAGGAGACTATCATTTTATTATTTCTCCCAAAATAAAGCACCAATAAACTATCCAAGACCTGACTTCTTACTTTGTCTCTCGAGATTAGGTGCCTAAACCTAATTAGTTTATACTAAACTAAGCAACCCGCAACTATAAAAGAGCAGTGAGAGGTCACTATCAGGGGGGGTTCAGCACTTGAAAGAAATTCATGCACACACACTCACTCCAAGGGTCACTATGCATAGATGTAGGATCTTTGCACACATGAAATGTCCCAAGAGAATGCACTTTAGGCTCTCTCTCTCTCTCTCTCTCTCTCTCTCTCTCTCTCTCTCTCTCTCTCTCTCTCTCTCTCTCTCTCTCTCTGGTCTCCATCTCACCAAAACAAAGGGTTTTGTAAACCATCTTGAATCAAGTTTTCCCTCACATTCGGAAGGGTTTTCATCTCCTCCACCTACGTCTCTCTCTCTCTCTCTCTCTCTCTCTCTCTCTCTCTCTCTCTCTCTCTCTCTCTCTCTCTCTCTCTCTCTCTCTCTCTCTCTCTCTCTCTCTCTCTCTCTCTTTCTCTCTGCGATGTGCTCTGTTAGTGTTATTTGAATCGCTATTGTCTGTGTCCTAGTCGCTCAAAGCTAGGTGGTGCGCCATGTTCACTCCTTGTGAGATGAGTTCTACATGAATGGGCCTAGAGTAGAGGCCGTTGGGGTGCATTTTGCACTTGCGCTTGTCATTTGGCGCCCCCACTGAGGAGGGCTTCTTGGAATCCTTCAGTTTGCAATGCTAAAAATGATGCACGTCGTCAACCATGGATGAGTGGATACAGAAGTTCTCCAATTGGAGAACGGAGAAGGAAGAAATTGAAGAGACACTAAGAGCCTTCATCGAAGTGCTTCTATTGGGATATACCGTCATCAACATCTAGTAAGTAAGCTCTCCGTATTGCATCTCTCATTCTAACCGTGAATCAAGTGTCGCTAGAGGGAGGGAAACAAGCTGCTTTCATTGCCATTACCCACTACACTCTATCAATGAGTTCCATCAATGGAAGTAAAGGAGAAGCGAAAACCCTCTACATTGACATCCACCCAAATAAATCATCCATATTAAGGAAGGAAAGAGGTTAGTAAAGCTTCTCTTCCCCAAGGAATCTGAAAATAAAAGTGTAACCTCAGCTCCTAAGTGGCCCAAAGGGGCTGCTCGTGCCAAGGAAAAAGGAGGACTAGGACAATCCTAAATCACATGACCCCCAAGGAAGAAGAAACACATGTCCATATGAGTGCTTTGAGTTTGGCTCTGGAAAGCAGAAGAATTCCCAGGCTACAAGAAAGAAAGCCATCCAAGGTAAAGCGGCAGAAGATCTCCTACCAATTTGTAACACGCATGCGAGTACTGCCAGTTCACTTTGACAACCCTGAAATGGAGGTGATAAGGAGGCTCCCATGCCCTAGAGAAGAGTGGTTTGGCTACTGTTATGGTTTTTTTGGAAGGTGGGTAGAGGGCCTTCCTTCTCTCCCTGCACGACTCATCCTAAAGAGAGTATCTACCACAAGTGAAACCCAGTGGGCCAAAGATGAGCTAAAAGTATCT
Organism: Adiantum capillus-veneris; assembly: GCF_014529385.1. Taxonomy (NCBI): domain Eukaryota; kingdom Viridiplantae; phylum Streptophyta; class Polypodiopsida; order Polypodiales; family Pteridaceae; genus Adiantum; species Adiantum capillus-veneris. Next base: position 104,608,893 of record NC_140936.1, read on the forward strand.
AGCACAAGTGAAGCCCAGTGGGCCAAAGAGGGCCTTCCTTCTCTCCCTGCACGACTCATCCTAAAGAGAGTATCTACCACAAGTGAAACCCAGTGGGCCAAAGATGAGCTAAAAGTATCTAGCACAAGTGAAGCCCAGTGGGCCAAAGAGGGCCTTCCTTCTCTCCCTGCACGACTCATCCTAAAGAGAGTATCTACCACAAGTGAAACCCAGTGAGCTAAAATTAAATGATGTTGAATTCATGCAACAAGACGATTACAGTAACTACTTGCAACTGTTGCTAGTTAAAAGGCTAGGAGTGGTCAAACACGTTGCCAACACTCCATATATATTGAGCAATGAAGGGAAAGTGGAGCCTATGAAGGGCAATGATCTCTTGTGGATGTGCCGACTTGTCAACACCGACATGGTAAGGGTATAAGTGAGTACTCTACACTCTGTGCATCATGGATAGCGTACCAACCGTTTTTCATTTAGATTTTGGCAACACATGCACGTATATATATATGTAGATAGGAAGATCTTCTATCAGCAGAAGATTGTGTTCTTGTCTGGTGTTGTGGCTGTAGGATACATCCTTAGCTCCTCAAATTACATTATCCTCCCCATGTCGGATTACCATCACTCCTTTAATGTTTCAATTCTCATCATGTTTTGATCCATCCACCCAACCTTGTAAGAAAGCCGCTATAAGCCACTAAGTTACTTGATTATTATTTTTTTAAATGAAAATCTTGCTTTCCAATGGAAAACATTTCATTCCCAACCTTAACGGGTAAGGTGGAGGAAGATGCTTCAAATTTTGTAGATATTCTTGAAATAGCATCAGTTGTCTCTAGAAGGGATGACGATGCTTCACTTCTGCGTATTTTTCCATTTTTAGTGAAAGTGGAAGCAAGATCATGGTACAAGGCCTCGGTGCAAGCCACCAAGGAGAGGTGGGACCTGCTAATAGGAGCATTTTTTAGGTGCTTTGGAGAAGGCACCACATCAGAAAAATTGTGGCACTTGCTGATGGAGTTGAAGCAAGGAGGTGTGGCTGAATATGCAACATACAAATCAAAGTTTGTGGACTTATGGGGAGATGGGCTGCATTGCTAAGGGAGGGAAAAGGGTATCCTTTTAAAGATGCTAGATGGATGCAAGGCATACAATTAAAGGATAACCTAAACCTTGTCAATGCTTACAATGCTGCCCTAGAGTAAGCAAATTGAAAAATGTTTAAATGAACAAAATTTTTGTCTTATAAGACTTTCTTTTTCTTTATTGTGCACAAATGTTAAGAAGTATGCATGCTTAGGATCATGTTTGCGGAGACGACGTCTCCTGAACACCAAGAAGAGCTTGTCACTCTACTATGGAAGATTGATACAAACTATGTGCAGACATGCTTCCCGTAGCTAACACTCTCAAGCACCAAATGGACTAGTCATCCATACTGCAACGATGTTGTAGGGTAAAATAGGGATCCTCTACCCACTAGCAAATGAATAACTAATATCTAATTCTCGTAAATGATTTTCTCATTCTAAACTGATCATTTAATATGGGAAAGTACCTGGGGAGAAAAATCTAGAATATTGGTTAGGCTGGCAGACCGAACACAATAGGGATCCAAAGGAGGGAAAATAGGAATCCAAAAGGGGGCCATTTGCAAATCGGCAATGTGCATTAATGGGATTCAAAGACCCTAGGACTCATCCCATTAAGACTTCCAAAATGCTAGTTTCCAAAAATTCAAATGTAATGTCCAATGGCCAAAGTGAGGGGGAATTGGATGGTCATGGGGAAGACTAAAAAGGCTTCTCACATCCCTAGGAAGGAGGGGCCGAGCCCAATTTGTAGGAGATGAGAGAGAAACACACACACACTCTTCCAAGCTCCCTTTACACAAAGGGCATAGTGGACACATGTCATCTTCCTAATCCTATTGGATGGTCATAGAGGTGGACCAATGCAAATTAGGCTAGAGTAAATTTAGTTTAATTCATTTAAAAACACTTGATAAAAGAAAAAATAGAAATTAAGCTCTCTAGAAGACTATTGGAAAGTCTCCCATGGGGTCCAATGAGTATGCAGCAGCCCAATGGCTTGCCTGATTCCTATTGCCCAAAATACTACGAGGTCGAATGAGAGTATAATTGTATTATTTAAATACCAAAAGCTCTCACAAAATGGAAAAGGGAGACACATGTCACAAGGCTATCACTTATGCTTCTTAACTGTCATTGGCTAAGCTTTGGAGGGGCCAATAAGAGTGACCATGAGCAAATAGAAAGAGGGGGCTGATTATTGCAAGGAATTATCACACACACACACACACACACAAGCTCATGTGTGAAGAGACTATCTCCTTCTCAAGCTCATGTGTGAAGAGACTCTTCACACAAGCTCATGTGTGAAGAGACTATCTCCTTCTTAAGCTTTCATGGAAAGCTTCAGCTTAATAAGATATTGTCGGATAATCTTACCACCTCTCAATACCTTGTCTTCATGTCGGAGAATGGACTCGGGATGTAGCACTTCTTCTTGGTCCTCGGTCTCCGGTGGGTCTTCAATAGCCATTCTTGAGGTGGCTCTCCTTTGTGAGGCTTTAGTAGGCTCACATGGAAAGCACTATTTATGAGCCAATGACTGGGAAACTTGAGTTGATAGATGATCTGATTGATTGTTCTAAGAATTTGGAAGGGACCATAGTACCTTTTTGCTAATTTAGCATAGTAATTTTGGTGTCCCGTAGGATTCTTGCCCGTTGTGTGCCTTAATTGAGCCTTGGGAAATATAAGTAAGACCCAATCATTTTGTAAAGGCTTGATCTCTTATGTGCTTATCACAGAAACAAACTTTTTCTTTTGCTGTGAGATAGAGATAGCATCCTTAATCTTTGGAAAGATTCTTGTAGGTCTCACTATACTCATCTGCAGCAAAGATCTTCGTGCCTTAATTGAGCCTTGGGAAATATAAGTAAGACCCAATCATTTTGTAAAGGCTTGATCTCTTATGTGCTTATCACAGAAACAAACTTTTTCTTTTGCTGTGAGATAGAGATAGCATCCTTAATCTTTTGGAAAGATTCTTGTAGGTCTCGACTATACTCATCTGCAGCAAAGATCTTCCGGTGTACCTTAAGTAGCAGGGGACTTTTAGATCTTCCCTCAATTGCCTCAAAAGGTTCTTTTTTGGTGGAGGTATGTATAGTGTTATTGTAGGCATACTCCACTAATGGTAAGTACTTCTCCCATTGGGACCTTTGATCTACTTTCGTTACATAGGCTTTTAGTAGATCACAAATTGTTAGGTTAGCTATTTCACTTTGTCATCCATTTGCGGATGCTAGTCCAAAGAGAAGTTTAGCCTTGTCCCTAAGTTCTCAAAGAGACCCTTCTAGAAATTACTGCTCATTTTAGGATCTCTCTCTCACACTATGGTCATTGGCAAGCCATGGTACTTGAAGATTTGTGATATGAAGACGGTTGCCATTTGATGGGCTTCGATAGTCTTTTTGACAAGTATAAAATGGGCTTGTTTGCTCAACATGTCTACTATTGTCCATATTCCCGTATTCCCATGGATAAACTTAGGCAATCCAAATATAAAATTCATGGATATGCTCTCCCATGGTGAATTAGGGATTGGCAAAGGTTGAAGCAATCCATGTTCTTCCCTCTATCAAACTTCGTCTTTTGGCATACCACACATTTAAAAACATAACCTTATATGTTTGCTTTCATGGCAGGCCAATAGAAATATGTTTCCATCCTTTTTAGGGTAGACTAAATCCCTCTAGGCTCTATGTCCCACAAAAGGAGGAGCAAGAGATTCATACATTACTTTCTCATGTAGTGAGTTAGTAACACATAGTCTATTGCCATAGAGAAGATAACCATCTTGTAAGGTAAATGGTTCTTCTTTCCTCTCTAGTACAAGGGCTGAAATGACATTTCTAAAATCAAGATCAATAGTGTACCCATCTATCATAAAAGATACATCATTGTGAGTTGCTATAGAAACCACATTCACTCTCGGCCGTCTTGAGAGTGCATCGGCTACTTGATTATGCTTTCCGCCAATGTGAGCATTATGAAAATAAAATTGCGAAAGAAAATTTTCCCACCTCATTTGTTTGTCAAAGAGCTTGGTCTGCATTATGAAGTACTTAAGGCTTTGGTGATTCGTCTGCAGAATGAAAGGAGTCCCCAATAAATAGTGCTTCCACGAGTCTAAGGCATGTAGAACTATGAGGAGTTCCTTTTCATATATGCCTAGATCTTGCTCAATAGGGTCAATCCTTCCGACTTTTGTAGGTTATGGAGTGCCCTTCTTGGAGTAAAATAGTTCCAAGGCAATCACCACAAGCGTCACATTGGACCTCAAATGGTTTTGAGAGATCCGGCAATGTGAGCACAAGTTGAGAGATAATATTTTCTTTAAGCTTTTCTAAAGAATTGTTCTCCTTGGTAGACCATGTATACCTAACGTTTTTCTTTGTTAGGTCATGTTTAATGGTCCCGAAATTTGTGAGAACTTTTCTATGAAGCGTCTATATTATGCACACATACCTATAAAGATTCTTAGTTCGTGAAGATTCCTTGGATTAGGCCATCCTTTTATTAACTTGCCATCTTGAGAGATAATGTGACCTAAATACTGAATCTCTTGTAAGAAAAACTCACTTTTCTTTCGATTAATATGAAGTTTATTCTCTCGTAAGACTTGAAATATTACCTAGAGGTGTTTTTGTTCGTCTAATGAATTAGAGTAGATGATTATATCATCAAAGAACACTCCAGTAAAGGTTTGGTGAGGCCTGAATAACTTCTCCATCAAGCGGTTAAATGTGGTTGGTGCATATTGGTAAAGGCAAAAGGCATGACAATGTATTTGTAAAGACCAAACGTAGTGCGAAATGCGGTCTTTATAATGTCTTGATCAACTATCCTTATTTGATGGTAGCCACTTTTTAGGTCAATCCTGCTAAAGTGGATTGACCGTTGTAGCTTATCAAATAGGTCTTCTATCCATGGAATCAAAAACCTATTCTTGATAGTGATCCTATTTAGTACTCTATAATCGACCCACATACGATATGTGCCATGTTTCTTTTGCACTAATAACACGGGTGAACAAAATGGAGATGAGCTAGGCCTAACCATGCCCTTCTCAACTAACGCATGCACTTTCCACATAATCTCCTCTTGTTGATCTTGGGAAACTCTATAAGGAGGTTTATTAGACGGTGAACTTCCTAGAAGAAGTTCAATTGCATGGTCATCATTGCCTCATTTACGAGGTAGTTCACAAGGGATTCCGTCAATAGAAACATCTTGAAATCCCTTGAGAGAACTGGATAACTCTAATTCCTTGTGATTGTTTATATTTTCTTTTGCTAAAGCATTCGGTTCATTTTGATAATCTTTAACAAAAATCATGTACACAAAAATAGAGCTCTTTATTGACTTATTGAAAGCTTGCATATGTACAATGGGTATGGTGTTACCCAACTCCTTAGCATCTATGTACATATCTTTTTCCCTGAACCTAAAGTAGATTTTCCTTTCAAGGAATTTAACATTGGCAGCCATGGCATCAAACCATGGTGCCCCTAGGATTACATCCTTGTGCTTGAGAGGAGAGATACAAAAGTCCTCCTTGTCCACATAGCTTTGGACATGGAGCCTCAATTTCCCAATTAAGGGAGTGGCTGAGGCTTCTTGCCCCTCAAAAGAACCATCGGTGGGTAGGAAATCTCCCATCTCATAGGCTTGGATGCCTAGCTTGGTGGCCAACTCTGTGGATATGAAATTGTGAGTAGAACCAAGGTCAAAGAGAATGAAAGCATCATGTTATCTTACCTTTCCCCAAGCATAGGATAGAGGAGATCCTTTGCTGTGAGCATCTTCTTCTTGGATTTCAACCAAGGTAGTTGTAGGAGGCTCATTTTGTGTATTCTTGTGGGGACAAGTACGATAGGCATTCCCTTTCTCCCCGCACTTGAAATAGCGGTTATCTTTACGATATTGCTCTAGGTTTTCAGGAGGGAGTTTATTTTTTCCTTTATAAACTCCCTTCTCCTTAGCTTTGTTGTTATTGGCGTTGCCTTTAGGAGAATTTTGGACATTGTCCTTCCCCTTAGGCTCGTACGGTCCTTGTTTTTTGTGGGCTTAGATTTCTCTTAGCCCCTTGTTGGAAATTGATTTGTGAAGCCACCATGGTATGGTGTATGACCACAGATATGGTGCGTGGCCTTTGGGAGTTGATATACTCTGCCATATCTTCAGGTAAACCCGCACAAAATTTGTCTACATAATTGTAAATAGATTCACAGGGAGAGAGCTTCAAGCTTCGCCATTCAGTGAGTACTTTTTCTTTGGCATTGGTAGCCAAAAACTGCTTCATGATGGAAGCTCTTAAAGCTTTCCATGTTTGTGAAGCTTCACCGTTTGCCCATAGGCTAGACCACCATTGATTGGAGGCCTTTTGAAAATGCATAGCTACATGGCATAGCTTAGAGGAATCCATGAAGCCCTCATCCCCAAATGACACATCTAATTGTTGGATGAAGTCCAAGACATTGTCTGTAGCACCAAAGGTGCCATCGTAGGTAAGGAAAGAGATGTTCTTTCCTCCCTCTTTGAACTTTTTGAGATTGGATGATGCAGCATAGGATTTTCTATGGCCTCTTCTTTTGGGTGGTTCAAAAGATGCACCATCACTTTCTTCAGAAGAGGAAGAATTTGAGGAGGATGGAGAAGAGGGAGACCTCTTTCTTGCCTTTTTCTTCCCGTGTTCCTCCTTGTCTGCACCATCAGTTTCTTCATAAGAGGAAGAGGATGAATAAGATGGAGAAGAGGATGACCTCTTTCTTCTGCCAAGGTGGCAAGACACTCACTTCTTTCTCATTATTTTGGTGGGGGATCTACCATTTGAAACTTGAGTTCTCCTTTGGAAAGGAGAGGTGTCATCAACTAGTATATTTTGTAGACCTTTGTACGGATCCTCTTCTTTTTCCCTTATCGGAGAGAGACTTATTTTGTAAGTCTCACAAGGAGGCTTCCTAGTTACTCTCTCTTCTTGGTGGGGAGTTTGTAGAATCCCATGAGCACATATTGCCATTTCACTTCACTTTGGAGGGATGGAATTCCTATGGCTTGTTGAAGCCTAGTAACAGGGTAATTAAAAAGCATAGGGGCATCATTAGTAGCCTGTTCATCAGCAAAATCAAAGCTATCAACATTAATTTCACTCTCTTTACTATTGTCAGCCATTCTAAAAACTTATAGGTGTAAAATTTTTAAGTGTACTTTGGCACTTCAAGACCTAGTTGTTGCTACTCCTCTTAAGCCCTTTCGAAAAGCAACTCAAGCTTATGTACTCATGGCTCGAATATCATTAATTGCAAGGAATAAAAGAGAGCGCCTTTCACCACCAAAATAGTACCGGCTCCTCTCAAACTTCGAATAGCTCCATAGTGGCTAAGTCGTAGCCCCGTAGGACTCCACTATTAAGACCATAGCTCTCGACGGTGATTCCTCGTTATCTGTAGAAGCAAGCGCACTGCAATGCTAGAAAATACCTATTCTACTTACTCGATTGCGCTTGATGACATCTCTTCTTGAGCAAGAAAAGAGAAACCTTGTGCTCTAATACCAATGTAGAATTTAATGGTCTAGTATCTTGTGTGTAGTGGAAAATAACATAGACATAGTGAGCATTTCATTAAGAATAGATTCCTAATGAGCATAGCAAGAGTACTTGGATAGAGAGAGTAAAAAAATTATAATACCTAGCTAGATAGGAATGAACAATACTTCAAAAAAAGAGATAAATTATGCTATTGACAACAATTGAGGACCGGATTTTCATGGAGCCGGTCCCCCCTCCCAAAGGCTTTGTATTATACGTTCCCCCCAGTAAGGGAGACATTTTACAATACAATACTTTGTGTTCCTTCAATAACTTGCTGGTGCAATGAAGATAGAAGCTTCAAGCACCAAGCTTACGCTTGAAAACACAGCATCAATTCCCTCACGGTCTTAGACCCAAGACCTCAAACACCTTTGAAGATGGTGAGAGCTAGCGGGGTATGAGAATAGTTCGAGAGGAACAAGGAGTATTCTTACAAGAAAGAAGTATGTCTCCTCACATAATCACTCTTAATAGCTTAGAATAGCTTAGTAATTAGTATGGTAGAGGAGATGAGCATGCATTGGAGCTTGGCTCTTGGTTTGATTTGCATCACAAAGCCAAGAGTTGTTAGTGTAGGACTCCCTTCTCACAAGATTGGAGTAGATGATGAGCTTTCCATTAAAGCTTGAGAAGGAGATAGTCTTCTTTACTTGACACATGAGCTTTTGTGAGTGTGTGTGTGTGTGATAATTCCTTGCAAAAATCAGTCCCCCTCTCTCTCTTGCTCGACCCCTCTTCTATTTGATCATGCTAGCATCCTATTGGTCCCTGCAAAACTTAGCCAATTATAATTAAGTCGCATAAGCGATAGCCTTGTGACACGTGTCCCCCTTTCCCCTCTTGTGAGAGATTTAGGTATTTGAATAATGCAATTAAACTCTCGTTGGGAATCAGGCAAGCCATTGGGCTTATGAATGCTCATTGGACCCCTTGGGAGACTGTCCAATAGTCTTCTAGAGAGATTGATTTCTATTGGTTCTTTTATCAAGTGTTTCTAAATGAATCAATCTAAATTCACTCTACCCTAATTCTCATTGGTCCACCTCTATGGCCATCCAATAGGATTTAAATGCACCTTGGGGATAACTGGGGTAGGAAGCTGACATGTGTCCACTATGCCCTTTGTGTAAAGGGAGCTTGGAAGAGTGTCTGTGTGTTTCTCTCTCATCCCCTAAAAATTGGGCTTGCACCCTCCTTCCTAGGGATGTGGGAAGCCTTTTTAGTCTTCCCCATGACCATCCAATTCCCCCACATTTTGGCCATTGGACATTACCTTTGGATTTTTGGAACCTTAGCATTTTGGAAGGTTTAATGGGCTGAACCTTAGGGTCTTTGAGGCCCATTGATGCACATTGCTACTTTGCAGATGGCCCCCCTCTGGATCCCTGTAGTAAGAGCGTCATGCTAGACTAATCAATATTCTATCTTTTTCTCCCCAGGTACTTTCCCATATTAAATGATTAGTTTAACATGAGAAAATCATTTAAGAGAACTAGATATTAGTTATTATGATTCTCTCTCTCTCTCTCTCTCTCTCTCTCTCTCTCTCTCTCTCTCTCTCTCTCTCTCTCTCTGTGTGTGTGTGTGTGTGTGTGTGTGTGTGTGTGTGTGTGTGTGTGTGTGTGTGTGTGTGTGTGTGTGTGTGTGTGTGTGTGTGTGTGTGTGTGTGTGTGTGTGTGTGTGTGTGCGATGTGTTGTGTTTGTGTTATCTGAATCGTTGTTTTCCGCATCCTAGCCGCTCAAAGGTAGGTGGTGCCCCATATTCACTCCTCATGACAAGTTCTGCGTGAACGGGCCTAGCGTGGAGGTCGTTGGGGTCCGTTTTGCACTTGTGCTTGTCATTGCAACCAATGCATCAACATATTCAACAACTTCAAGGTCTTCAAAAATCTTCAACGCTACCATGTGTGCACTATTTGAATCCTAAATTGGGCAAATGGGTAGCTTCTTTGAAGGCCACATGAGGAGCATTCTCGCATCAAACACATTGGTGCAAAGAAACTTAAACTACTAGCATTTGAGCATAATTTAACTAATTCCCAAATCTTTGTAAGTTCAACGAATTTTTTTATATGAGCATTGCATTTCACAAGTGCACGATAAATGTCACATTAGCTACTACAATCTTTCCTATGCACACCATAAGAAACTTGCCGTTCATGATTGAAGGTATCCCTCAAGATTGACATTTGAACATGCGTGATGCAAGAGCAACAGTTGTATTGATGTCGAAGCTTGCGTACAAAATACGGCTGCAACTTTTCAAATGTTCTCTAGTGAATTTGTACATCTGGGTGACTCTGTTTGAAGGCAAGAAATAATTCTACGCTCATTAATTAATCATAATCAATACATTTATTTGAAAAATCCAAACTTATTATCAACATGCAAAACTAAGATCAATCTAGAGAGATTTAGTAGGAGGCTAGCAAGTGACACTTTTTTGTTTGGTGTAAGGAGAAAACTAGCATAGTAGCAAGAAATATAAGGCTAGTGTCTACCAAGACTAGCACCATCGTGTTAGATGGTAGCTACCACATTGATAGTGAAGCTTCCTTTTAGATAGGTAGCGATCACTATCTACCAATACTAGTATTGGAAGACTGATGCCTTCTAGAGTACTAGCAGTAGCTACCAGTACTACCATGGTAGAATGGTAGCTACCATTATACCACTATAATATGGGTAGCTACCACCCTTAGAGTGTTAGATACCTTTCCCAGGACTAGCATGGTAGCTAAAACTATGAGACTAATAGCTACCACGTTGATAGTGGTAGCTACCAATCCACCTGGTCTACCATGACAAATTGGTAGCTACAAATACAGTACTGGTGGATACCTTTATAGGGAATAACATGGCAGCTAAGAGGTTGACAACAATAGATACTAATCCATTAGGGCCACCATGGAAGACTGGTAGCTACCAATATTATATGGGTAGCTACCAAGACTAGTACTAGAAGATTTTTGCTTATTGAACACTATTGGTAGGTACCAAGCTCACAATTTATGCTACCAATGTACATGTACTACCATGGGAAACTTATAGCTACCATTATAAAAATATTATAATGCTAAACATCAGAATCATAGTGGTAGCTACCTCTCCCAGGACTACCATGGTAGCTAGCACTATGAGACTCGTAACTAGTAGGTTGATAATGGTTGCTACCAATCTACCAAGAACACTATGGAAAATTACTAACAATCACTATCAAACTAGTGGCTAGCTTTACCAAGGATGTCATGGAAGCTACCATTGTCTGACAATGCTTATTATAAGGATCATAATCGTAGCTCCTAGTCTTGGTACCAATCCTTAAGAGAGGGAGAATGTAGAGCTAGCTACCTATGTGACATTGGTAGTTACCAAGCCTCAAGCAGTGTGCAACAACCAACAAACTAATATTTATCTACTAGAGTCAATCGAAGGATAATCAAAGAGGTTCCATAGCAGTGTAAATAAACTTTTTGTTGCTCAAGAAGTCAAAACAAACCCATGTTTGCTCAAGAAGATGCACTGAGTGTTTCTTGAACACTTTTTGTGCAATACACTTTTGACACACACCCTTTTTGTTGGGTGATATGCGTGTATTGTTAGTCCAAAAGGTCACCACTATGGCCTTCACTTACTCTATGATTACATGGTGTGTATATGGTTGTCGCTAGCATGGAAATTGTGTATGACTATGTTTCCATCAATCTGTGAGGAGAGAGAGGGGGAGAGAGAGAGAGAGAGAGAGAGAGAGAGAGAGAGAGAAGTAGAGAAAGAGAGAGAGAGAGAGAGAGAGAGAGAGAGAGGGAGAGAAAGAGAGGGAAAGAGGGAAAGAGGGAGAGCAAGAGAGGGAAAGAGAGAGAACGACACACACACACAACACACACACACACACACACACACACACAGAGAGAGAGAGAGAGAGAGAGAGAGAGAGAGGAGAGAAGAGAGAGAGAGAGAGAGAGAGAGAGAGAGAGAGAGAGAGAGAGAGAGAGGGGGGGGGGGGAGGAAGGGAGAGAGAAGAAGAGGGGGGGGGGGGGATGGGAGAGAGAGAGAGAGAGAGAAAGAGAGAGAGAGAGAGAGAGAGAGAGAGAGAGAGAGAGAGGAAGATAAAGTGAGAGGGAAATAAAGGGAAATGGTCATTTGGAAGAGAAGGGGGTCTAGAAGGGTCTCTTTATTTGGCATTTTAAGAGAGTCAAACCTCTCCTATTAAAAAATAAATCAAAGGACAGCTTTTGAATTCAAACAAAAAAAACGGCTAGTTTGTTTGAATTCAAATTTTCCCCCCAAAATGAATTTAAAGGCTAGCAGCTAAACTGAAGAATTTATGCTTCAAGGTGAAATCATTGCTCAAAAAGTTTGAAGCATGGAGTTTGCAACATATTGAGAGGTCTCAAAATGAAGAATCTCATGATGCTTCCCAAGAAATGATCTCTTGTGTGTTTGGCTGAAGGTAAATGCCCCTTTATATCATGGGAGGGAAGTGTTATCAAAGGAGATGGAGTTTTTGTTTATAGGTGTCCTACCTCAAGGTTTACCATCCTCCAAAAAATATGCGTTTATAAGAAAAGCCATGAAATACAAAATGCTTGATGATGTGCTTTACACAAAAGGAAGTGATTTGGTCTTGCGCCGTGTGCTTTGGAAAGAGAAAATTACAAGATTTTGGAAGAAAATCATGAAGGATCTTCTGGAGGCCATTTTTCCATGAAGATCATGTTGCATAAAATTTTGCAAGAAGTCTATGTATGGCCAAGCATTCAACAAAATATTGACCATTGGTGCAAGTCATGTTTGCCTTGCCAGAAGATGGGCAAGAGAATTTTGAAGCCTGAGTTGTGGAAGATAATTCTAGCTTTTGATGTGTTTGAAAAATGGGTTCTTGATGGTATTGGACCCTTACCTATGACTAGCAAAAGAAATGCTTACATTTGACAACAGTGGATTATTTGTCACGATTGGCAGAAGCCAAGACTGTCAAATAGATTATCAGTAAAGAATGGGGAAGTTTGTTTATGAGCATATATGCTACAAATTTGGTGTTCCCCTAGAGCTACTTTCCGGTAGAGGACCAAGATTCAGAGGAGATTTGTTTAATTTCTTATGCAAAAGGCTCAATATACATCTTAGATACAGTTCTCCTTATTATACACAATGCAATGGTCTCAATGAGAGATTCAATGGAGAGTTGGTAAAGATCTTAACAAAGATGACCCAGACACATGAGAAGACTTGGGATTCAGAGTCTCCTTGTGCATTATGGGCCTACAGAACTGTTATCAAAACAAGCACATGATTTTCTCCTTACCACTTGGTTTATGGCAAGGAAGCTTTATTGCCAATTAAAGTGGATATTTGTGCACTCAAGCTATTTTCATTGGGAGATGAAGGGCAAACAAACATCTGGCAGAAAAGATTGTTGGATCTACAATGTTTGCAATTGGATAGAATTTCAGCCTTGAGCTACTATAAAGAAGTGACAAAGAAGGCTCACCTAAAGGCTAATGAATGTGTACAAGATAAGGGAATTGGAAAGAGTGATTTAATGTTGCAATACAGCAATAAGTCGGACAATACCTTTCAAAAAACGTTTCATATCAAATGGCAAGGTCCTTTTACTTTTGTCAAGAAGTTTGATAATGGCACATACCAATTAGTAGATTTCAGTGGTACACAACATAAATATCGTGTTAGTGGTTATAGAATGAAGAAATATCCAACACATTTGATGAGGACTGTGACAGATGAGATGCTATCAACAGAGGAAGACAGTGTGGAGACATTTGAGAATGTAAATGAGGTTTCTGGGAATGAGTTGCACCAGTTGTTCACCCTAGGAACCTCTGGTTGTCATGAATGATCAATCAAGCTGGGGGGTTGTCAAGCTATTTCATGAATTTATTTGATTACCATAAAGTCATTAGGTCATGCCTAAAAGCTCGCTCACTAGACTCATGTATATATGTGTACATACCCCTCCAAGTTTTGTAAGTGGCCCTGTAGAAATTCATGTACAAAGGTGTGATATTACCAAGATTTGGTGCTGATTCTTTGGGTTGTTAGAGTCCGCAAAACATGTGTTTTAATAAATATTTTCAGCCGTGCTTTATAGCTCGTGAATCAAACTTGTACATCATGAGTTATGAGCCTCAACTTAGAAAGTGAATGTAGGTGCATGCGACAAGGGCAGCTGGGCCAACTTGATAATTTGAATTATAAATGATGAGGTTTAAGAATTCTAGATGTATCCAAGATGATGGGCGTCAAGCTGTGTGTTACGGTGTGTCAGTCTGTGACCGGAGCAGCAAGTTATGCTTGGGGGAAGTTTGTCTGAGAAGATCTTCTACTTTCGGGGGAAATTTTGAAATTTGTAGGCACAAAGGATTTGGGAGGAACAAGGAGGGTCTTGCAATGTGGTGGGGGGATTGTCCCACATGGGAAGGGAAAAGTGGAGAGTGGGGGGTATCTAGCCTAAAGGGGGAGCCCATTATGGGTGTATTACCTTGTGGAGAGCTCTCAAGGCTAGCTATGGAGGGGCTAGTGGGCTCATGGGGAGGAAAGGGTGCATTTTTAAGCTCCAACTAGCCTTGATAGGAATGTGGAAACATTTTTTGGTCCTTGGCCACTTGCCCCCACCCCATTCCTTGGTAAAATGGTCACCAACACCTTATGTTTTGCCCAAAAAAGGCCTAAAATGAGCCAATTAAGTGATGCCTTGATAGAGAGCCTTGTCAGCTAAGAAGTGAGAGAAAATTCTTGAAGATAAAAGATAAGAAAGCCCCCATTTTAATAGCTGCAACACCTGCACAACTTTGAGAGAGCTCATTTTTTAGCAAGAAAGAGAACACCCCCAGTTTTGGTGGCCATAACTTCTCCATATTTCATCTGTTTTTTGCTTATGGATACTCTACAGACATCTCCACAAGACGATATTTGTCATGATTTCCTCAATTTATTCTAATTTTGAATGTCTCTCATTGTTGAAGGGTTTTACATAAATTCCCACAAGTGGTTACCACAGGTTTTTTTGGCCGTGCAATAGTTCTTCCTACAATTTGGATGGCCCCGATGAGCATCTTTATTGTTGACTTGCATAAAGGCATGTAGTCTATGACTGTCTTCTTCAAGCACATAGTTAACATCATCAAAATATTGGTTGCTTCTTCTGAATACTCTTCTCTCTCAAGGGAGCTCTATTTATTTCAGGGGGTTTGAAACTTTGTAGCATTGTCATTTCCATTGCCATGTTTGTACCAATTTCCTCATACAAGCTCATTTTCTCCTCAATACATGCATGCATTTCAGTATGTTTGGTCTCAAACAAGTTTGAAGACATGTGGCTACTCCTTGCCTCCATGCTGCCTAGGGAAAAGAACACTTTGAGTGAAAGGATACTTGCACATGCTCTTGAGCTCCAAAAAAGACTCCAAGCCTTTCTCACTTATATGATTTGACCTCTTGGTATAATTTAAGGTCCTCTCTATTTGTTGTTGCATATTAAATCCTTTTGGATCTCCCCTTTGGTGGATTGCATATGGGACCTACTTCTCTACCTCGTTGGGATATTTTCTCTGTGCGTGCTAGTTTCCATTTGGCATTCTCAATGATTATGCATTTTGCTTATTATGACATCTATGATAGGTAGATATAGATAGAGAAATAGATTGAATTATCATCCACAAAGGTTAGTTATGTCTTATGGGGAAAAAAATAAAACATTACAAAGTTCCTTCTAAATAAAGGTTTGTTGGATACATCACAATTAAGGAGTAAGGGTCTAGCAAGGTGTGATACTAGGGAAGATAAGATGAAATGAACAAAACCTAAGAAGGGGTAGGTGAGGGGGAGCCGGTTTGGGAGTTCAAAACTCCTAGATAATGGCTTTACCTTCTCAATAAACTGACCATTTCCCTATTTTGTGCACTTCTCACATCTTTTGGAGTTCTTCTTTCTTCTCTTTGAGCTAGGTGGGTGTTAAGTAAATCTTCTGAAAACCAGAATTTGGTGTCCTTGAGAAGTCTCAATTTCTCAAGGAGTTTGATTTGATGCACCTTGGTCATGAAAGTTAGGATTGCATAGTTGGTGCGATGTTTGTGTATAAGAGAGGTACTTGTGGCTAACCCATTGTACCATGTGGGCTATTGTTTGGATGATAGTCAAGGAATCATGGAACATTGAAGTCAATATCCTCTTAGCACTGTCGTTCATGTAGCATGGAAACTACATGATCTTCAACCTTACCAAAGATGATATCATGCACTTGGACTTTGACCTCGTTTGTGAGGGTGGCATCTTCTTCCACATTTTTGTTTTTGAGCTTGAGGTCCCCCTTCCCTTTCCAGTTGCTTGGAAGCCTGCCAATGCAAACATTGAGGGCCATATACTCTTGGCATTGTCATTCACGTAGTGTGGACACTACACAGTCTTCAACATTGCAAAAGATGATATCCTACACTTGGGTTTTGACCTCCATTGTGAAGGTGGGACCTCTCTACTTCCACCTTTGTGTTATTGAAGTTCATTTCCATATGTTCTATCTTTTCCTTTTTGTGGTTCTCCACTGTGGTCAGTCGAGCCTCAATGGCGATGAGTCTATTTTTCATCGCAATCCCTTGAGATGAGGATTGAGTGTCCATGATAGGCACATGCTTCCTATGAAGAGACTCAAAGCATCACTACTAGAGAGTCACAGGTAGCTTGAATAGAGTCAAAGTTGGTGCTCAAGACGAGTTAGAGAATTGAGGGCAGCTCGAACAAAATCAGGGTTGTGGGTATCTCAAACAAAACTAAATATGTGGGAATGATTAGATGTGTGGACAAGGCGGTGTTGGTTGGGAGAGCAAGGTTGTGTTAACGCTCTCCCAAAAGGCATCCCCTCAACAAGGGGTAGGCTGAGAACGACGCAAGAAAGAAAAGTCTAGGGTTGCAACGTTGTAGAAAGACGGCATAGAGAGAGAGGTAGACAGAATATTATTATCCATCTATCTACCTCTCTTTCTACACTAATATCTACCTAATTTATACACCTAGATAGAGAGGGTGTAGAGAGAAGAGGGACATAGAGAGAGATAGAGAGAGAGGTTGTATCTACACCTAATCTCTCTATCTACACTCTCTATTTCTACTCTCTACGTCTCATCCCTCTCTACCTAATTTCTACACCCTCTCTATCTAATCTATCCTAAATCCTAACAGAACGATCGTACAAGTGAACTTCCTCCAACTCCCTTGAAATGTATGTCATATCAAATTGTTGAGTATCATGTTGCAATGTTTTTGTGTGAGCATTCATATCCGCAATACAATAACATCACCTTCACCTTTGAAATAAGCAATGTCCTCTTCTACATAAAAAAATGGCTGATCTCTATCCATGCAAGCATAAAAGGGAGAACCATGATGAGGAATGTAGCAACCGGCTACAAAAATGGGTGCTCTTTTTGGTGTCATAATTTTTAGCCATACATAAAGTTTGTACTTGTCATCTTTCACAATTGATACAAAATCTTCCAATCCTTCTTAACCATACATGCTACCCCTCCTTGTCTTGTTTGTTGCTTAAGATTCTTTGACCACATCAATGAATGTACATTGTAATTCTCCAAGCCGTTAATCCTTTGTGTATCATGCTCCCAAGTTTCAACAAAAAGTAAAACATCGGCTTTGCTTGTTAGTTCATCAATTCCAACCCCCGCATTCCATGGGTAGCCATTACAATTCCAAAATCATATTTTCAATTGTAACTCAGGTCTCCTTCAAGTGCTGACTCCCCTATGATAGTGACCTCTGAGTGCTCTTTTATAGGTGCAAGCTACTTAGTTTAGTACAAACTAATTAGGTTTAAGGCTTTAAGCCAGAGAGACAAAGCAAGTAGCCGGGCCTTGGATGGTTGACCAGTGCTTTGTTTTGAGATTAATAATAAAATGATATAGGTGGGCCTTGGTGACCATCACCTAGAGAGAGGTGGATTATACAAATGTCTTTTTTCAAAGTTTAGCTTTGGAAAATGGAAAATGAATTACCCTACGGATGTTTACTGAGGAAATGCATCGTGGATGAGATGCCGGTGAATCGTAGGCTTTACTAGTGCGTTGGTGTAGCGCTTGTCAATTTCGATACCGGTTGGGGCATGCCTTTAACGTCTTTCTTTGAATTGTTGTCACCATCACGTGTTTTCGGTACCATTTGTCGATGCATCGATGTTCGTTTTTGTTGCTTTATTTCCTTCTTGTGTGTGTACGTTGTTGGTGCGTATGTGATTGTGTGCATGTGCTTATGCGTGTAGGGTATGTATGTGTGTGTATGTGAGTGTGTGTGTGTGTATGGAAAGAGAGAGAGAGAGAGCTTTTTTTTTTTTGAACAAGAGAGAGAGCGAGAGAGATAAGTGTATATGTGTGTGTATGTAAGTATTTTTGAGTGTGTATGTGTATGGAAAGAGAGAGAGAGAGAGAGAGAGAGAGAGAGAGAGAGAGAGAGAGAGAGAGAGAGAGAGAGAGAGAGAGAGAGAGAGACTATGGTAGATTGAGAGAGTTGTGAGGGTGAGTGTGTGTGTGTGTGTGTGTGTGTGTGAGTGTGAGTGTGTATGGAAAGAGAGAGAGAGAGAGAGAGAGAGAGAGAGAGAGAGAGAGAGAGAGAGAGAGAGAGAGAGAGAGAGAGAGAGAGAGAGACAGACATTGAAATATCGTCCCATGCAGGTCATATATGACCTATGGGACCAGAAACAAAACAGTACAAAGGATTCCGTTTGATACATATTAGTTAAGGACTGAGGGTCCATCGAGTGGTGGAAAAAAAAGATAAGGTAAGATGAACAAAAACCTAAGATCAGATAGGTGAGGAGGGAGTTCAAAACTCTTGGATGATGGCTTTACCTCCTCGAAAAATTGCCCATTTCCCTGGTGTGCGCGCTTCTCACATCTTCTGGAGTTCGGCCTTCTTCTGTTTGAGTTGAGTGGGTGTGAGATCTTTAGCAAACCAGATTTTGGTGTCCTTGAGAAGCTTCGATTGCTCAAGGAGCTTGACTCGATTTTCTTTGGTCTTGAAGGTAAGAATTGCATGGTTGGTGCAATGCTCGTGAGCGAGAGTGGTGATTGTCTCTACATCCCATTGTATCATGGGGATTGTTGTTCGGATGCGAGAGAGAGACTCGTGGAACTTGGGGTCCTCCTTTCCTTGCCAATCACTCGAGAGCCCGCCAATGCAAACATTGAGAGCAATAGTATCTTGTCGTTGTTGTTGGCATAGCATAGACGTCACATGATCTACTTTGTGAAAGATGACATCCTGCACTTGAGTCTTGACCTTCTCCGTGAGGGTGATTTCTACTCTGTATTGAGCTTGAGTTCCTTTTGTTCCATCTTTCCCCTTCTTGGATTTCTCCACTGTGGTGAGGCGAGACTCAATGCTTGTGAGTCTTTCCTTCAAAGAGTCGTTTTTTGTGCGAAGTTTTTCAACTTCATGTTGAGGCCGGGCTATCCTGTCCACCTTTGGGGGTGTTGCCACGACGCCGGCAAATGTGGGCTTTGCACGAGACGAAGCCCGACTGGCCATGGTGGGCACTTGGTCCAGAAAAAATTCAAAGTAAAGCTTAGGCTTGATTAAATTAAGAGCCGATTGTGTGTAGCAAGCAGGTCGAGAGCAGCAAAGCATTGGGTGCGTGTGCCTCTATCGGGCATAGGTCGAGCCTACAGAGACTGAGCCTGGGCAGGTGGCGAGGCCTAGGCAAAGACCACCCCCGCGAGTAGAGGCCACGACTGGCGAGCAGGGGCCGAGACTATAGAGCGTGAAAATGAGTAGGGTCCGAGACTATAGAGCGTGAAGAGAGGCAGGGTTGCTACTAGGTGTGGGGGAGCAGGGATCTGTGGCCTCCCCTAGGGATGCCCCCTCACCCAAGGGAGGGTGGAAGCACAGGGGTTAGGGCTCACTGTCTGCTGCTGAGAGAGAGAGAGAGAGAGAGAGAGAGAGAGAGAGAGAGAGAGAGAGAGAGAGAGAGAGAGAGAGAGAGAGACTATGGTAGATTGAGAGAGTTGTGAGGGTGAGGGTGAGTGTGAGTGTGTGTGTGTGTGTGTGTGTGTGTGTATGGAGAGAGAGAGAGAGAGAGAGAGAGAGAGAGAGAGAGAGAGAGTTGTGAGGGTGAGGGTGAGTGTGTGTGTGTGTGTGTGTGTATGGAGAGAGAGAGAGAGAGAGAGAGAGATAGAGAGGTTATGGTCTGTGGTTGATGAGGAATGAGAGAGAGAGAGAGAGAGAGAGAGAGAGAGAGAGAGAGAGAGAGTTGGTTGCTTTTGATAATGGAGGAGAGAGATAGAGAGGTGACGGTCTGTGGTTGATGATGAATGAGAGAGAGACAGAGAGAGAGAGAGAGAGAGAGTTGGTTGCTTTTGATAATGGAGGAGAGAGAGAGAGAGAGGGATATGGTGCCCAGCAAGAGGGAGAGAGAGAGGAGGGTTGATCCAAGGGTGGCGGCCCCCTCTGTGAGTGCAAGGACAAGGGGAGGTGGGGTGGTGGTGGCGTCAACCTGTAGCAACAAAAATGTTTGTTTTTTTGAATTCATATTAAGGCGCCCCCTCTTGGGGTTAGTTCCCACGATCGAGGATTTTAAAAACCGGCTATCAATGCCATCGCACTTGCAACCGTATTCTCTCTTTCTCTCCCTTTGAAATCCCACACCTCTCTCTCTCTCTCTCTCTCTCTCTCTCTCTCTCTCCTTCACACACACACACACACACACGCATGCACAATCAATCTTTGGTGGAGCTCTCCACCACTTGACGATTGTTGGAGAGGAGAGGGTGGGACCACAAGAGGGCTATATACAAGAGGACCGCAACAAGATTTGAATGCTAGAGGAACACAATAGGTAAGATTCTACACATCCCCCCCCCCGCCCCGCAATTGTGTTAAACACACACACACATTAGAAAAGTTAGATTCAAAAAATTTTGTACCTCTTTTATGTTTGGTGTAGGTGCTTCTTGCTTGCTTGGTTGACCTCACTTTGGTTGTTTGATGGTTTGTTGTAGGGGTGTGATTAGCTCAAATAGATACTTGCTTGCTTGCTTGGTGTGTAATTAGGGAGAGAGAAAAAGGAGAGAGGAAAAGAAACGAAGAAAGAGAGATTAGTGTAGATTGAATGGTTAATGTTAAACTAATATTAACATAGAGATTAGTGTAGATTTTATGATTAATGTTAACTATATGTTTAACTAGAGAGAGAAAAAGTCAAATTAAACATCACACGGACACATTAAACTTCTTGTATGTTTAATGTTACATTAGTGTGAACTTAGAGTGAATTGATGTGTGAAAGATGTGAATGTTAAATTAGAGAAAAAAATAGAGAGAACAAAAGAGAAAAAAACTAAACATTAGAAAAAGCAAAAAAAAGAAAAAGTGATAGAGTATGATAAATTGTATATTAAGAAAAGGGTTTAGAGAGAGATTAGAGAGAAAAAGATTCAATTTAGTGTATCTAAAACTAGAGAGTGGAAGAGAGGAAAAGAGAGATGGGAGAAGAGAGATTAGAGGGAGGAGAAGTGTTAAAATAGTGTAGATTGAATGAGAGAGATAAGAAGAAAGATAATAGAGAGTAAAAGAGGGATAGAGGGTGTAGAAAGAGTAGAGAAAGAGTAGAGAGAGAAAGTGAGTAGAGAGAGATTCTTAGATTAGAGAGAGAAACAAGGATAGAGTGAGTAAAGAGTGTGTAGAGAGGGAGAGAGAGTAGATAGAGGGTATAGAGATAGAGATTAGGTCACAAAGAGTACATAAATAACGTTAGGATTTAGAAAGAGATTAAAGTGTAGAGAGGTGTACATAGAGTAGATAAAATGGGGGTAGAGATTAGGTGAAGAGGGAGAATACATAGAGAGTAGCAATAGAGAGATTCAAGATTAGGGGATAGGGAGAGACTTAGAGAGAGGGTAGATATAGAGATTAGATAGATAAGA
Organism: Adiantum capillus-veneris; assembly: GCF_014529385.1. NCBI lineage: Eukaryota > Viridiplantae > Streptophyta > Polypodiopsida > Polypodiales > Pteridaceae > Adiantum > Adiantum capillus-veneris. The sequence continues at coordinate 104,630,519 of NC_140936.1, forward strand.
TTAGGTTTTAGAAAAAGATTAGGGTGTAGAGAGAGGTGTGGAATAGAATAGATAGAGAGAATGTAGAGATTATGTAGATTAGGTAGAGAGTATGTAGAGAAGGTGTGGAGATATAAGCGATTAGGTAGAGAGAGAGAGAGAGAGAGAGAGAGAGAGAGAGAGAGAGAGAGAGAGAGAGAGAGAGAGGGGGGGGGGGTGTGGATAGAGGTTAGGATGTAGAGGGAGAGTAGAGAGAGGTTAGGATGTAGATAGAGGGAGTAGAGAAGGTGTAGATAGAGAGATGAAGGATACATAGAGTGTAGAGATAGATAGAGGGACTAGAGAGAGTGTAGAGATTTATTTCTATTTAGCACTCTCTCTATATTTAGAGGGTAGATATAGAGATTAGGTAGAGAGTAGATAGATAAGATTAGGATCTAGAAAGAGATTAGAGTGTATAAAGAGGTGTGTATAGAGTAGATAGAGAGGGTGTAGAGTTTAGGTAGAGAGGGAGGATACGTAAAGAGTGTAGATAGAGATGAAGTAAAGGGTAGACAAATAAGGTTAGAATTTAGGAAGAGATTAGGGTCTAGAGAGGGGTGTGGATAAAGTATATAGAGTGAGCAGATAGAGAGATGGAGGATCCATAGAGTGTAGAGATAGATAGAGGGACTAGAGAGAATGTAGAGATTTACCTCTATTTAACACTCTATCTATGTTTAGAGGGTAGAGAGAGGATAGATATAGAGATTAGGTAGAGAGTAGATAGATAAGATTAGGATATAAGAAGAGATTAGGGTGTAGAGATGTTGGAATTAGGGTTGCAGAGAAACACACACAGCTTGGAGAAGACGAAGGAAGCTCAAGCCACACAATAGAGAGTGTATTACTTAGTGTGCAATGGAAAGATAGATAGCCCTAGAGTGATGGGCGTATATACAATGCTCGGGGGAAAAACCCTTCTAAAGAGGGAAAAAATGCCCCGGCGGTTCTAGTGGGTTCACACACATCACTACCACATGTATATGGTAACAAATCCCCCCTGGAGTGATGCGGTGAACGAGAGCTGGCACATGAGTAAAGGGAAGTGCCATGCCCTGAGGACATGATCAGTTCACAAAAGGGAGTAAGCCTAAAGCTTTACAGAAAGCTTCAAGCTTCTCACGAGACAATGCCTTTGTGAAAAGATCTGCAAGGTTCTCCTGTGTTGGCACATAAGCCAAGCTGATCTCTCCGGCTGAGAGCCTCTCCCTGACATAGTGGTAATGTACCTCAATGTGCTTTGTGCGAGCATCAAAAACTGGGTTCCTCGCAACTGCCAATGCGCTCTGACTGTCAGTGTAGATAGTGTTGGCAGTGTCCTGTCCAACACCCAAATCATCCATAAGGCGTCTGAGCCATACACACTCAACCATAGCAGTGAATATTTACCTGTACTCAGGCTCACAACTCGAAGTGGACACAGCTTCTTGCTCAACCATGATATACATGAATTGCCAAGCATGAAACAAAAACCACTTGTGGACACTCGCGTGTCAAAACAACCAGCCCAATCTGAGTCCGAAAAAGCGTGTAAGTCTTGCGGCAATGATTCCCCCTTGGGATAAAACAAGCCAAGATGTAAAGTTCCACTAAGGTAGCGGAAAATCCTCTTGACAGCCTGCTAATGCTTAGACCCTGTGCTATGCATAAATTTGCTGACCTGTGAGACTGCAAACTGAATATCTAGCCTCGTGTTGCATACATAAATGAGGCAGCCAACAGCAGTTTGGTAAAGAGTGACATCAACAGGATCGCCAGCATCATCTAGACTCAATTTCAAACCTGTTTCCATGGGAGCGGCAATAGGTTTTCAATCCTCAAGTCCAAACTTGCATAGCAATGTCTCTATGTAACTTTTCTGACACAAGGAAATACCACCATCACACTGCTTAAACTGTAGACCCAAGTAATTATGCAACAGCCCCAAATCTTTCATCTTGAAAGTAGCATTCAAATAAGCCTTAAATTTAGCAATATGTCTCTCATTTGGTCCAGTGATCAGCAAATCATCGACATAAAGAGCCACAATGAGAAGTATATCATCCTCACGCTTTACATACAATGTGATTTCTGTTGGACTGTTACGAAAGCCTCGTTTAACCAAATGAGTGTCAGCTTTCTCATACCAAGCATGAGGAGATTGCTTCAACCCATACAAAGCCTTCTTACATCTGCACACTTTGTCCTCTTCTCCTTTTATGACAAAACCATGAGGCTGTGTTACATAAACTTCCTCAAATATGTCACCATTCAAGAAAGCAGTAACAATGTCTCATTGATGTACATTCCAACCAAAATGAGCTGCCAATGCACACAGAAAATTCACAGTAGTCATACGACAAGTGGGAGAAAAAGTCTCTTCATAATCTATGCCTTTTTGCTGTGCATAACCCTTTGCAACAAGTCGAGCCTTATGGCGATAGATCTCACCATCCGGCTTGCGCTTCAACTTGTAAACCCACTTTGTACGAATGGCCTTTTTGCCAGGAGGTAAATCACATAAAGTCCATGTGTCATTTTCTATAAGTGCATCATATTCTGATTGCATGGCAGCCATCTAGTTTTCTAAATTATGTGCTTCATCAAAAGACAGCGGCTCCTCAACATCATGTAAGCTAGACACACCCAAAGCATAACAGTCTAATGCATAAGATGCATGGCGAGAGCCTGAACGAGTACGACTAGACAAAGGTACATCCAATTTACTGTCACGCAAAGTGTGCACCAGCCATTTTGGCATACATCTAGCCTGCTCATTTTCAGCCCTTTCCTCATCAAGTACATCATGTACATCTGCATCAGTAATAGGCTGATCTATAACATTTTCAAAAACCCCCATAGGCTGTACATTTGCCTCATTGGAAATTACATTCGTATTTCCACCCGGGGCAGTCACTTATCAAAAGACCCCTATATCACATGCGTTCAAGAGGTAATTAATCATACCCCAATATACATACTATACTTACACTGTGAGCCTATTTAAAAAACCCCCACCCCCCTCTGTATGTATACATTTTTATACATTTTGGTCTTTTAATAATCCTCTCCGGTTAACTTACGTGATATCATACAAATTCTAAAAAGTGACCGCCCCGGGTATTTCTACCATTGAAAAGAGGCAACAAAGTGTCATAAATGTCCTGTGAGCTTACATTACTTTCTCTAGTACATGACAGCAAGGGATGAACAAAATTTTCCACAAACATACATCCCATGAAACCAGAATACATTTTGTTTGCGGATGATACAACCTGTAACCTTTGCTTTCAGCACTATAACAAACAAAAATACATTTGACAGCCTTATCATCCATTTTTTTTCGCTGCACTTGTGGAACCAAAGCATATGCCAAACAGCCAAAAACACGCATGTGCTCAATAGAAGGCTTTCTATCATGCCATGTTTCATATGGATTAATAGACTGCAAAGCTTTCGTAGGACACGTGTTAAGTACATAAGTGGCACACATGATGGCCTCAAGCCAAAAAGAATGTGGCAAAGCTTGACTTTTGACCATACATCGTTCCATTTCCCTCAGTGACCTGTTTTCCTCTCAACAACACCATTTTGCTGAGGTGTATAAGGCAATGTACATTCGTGTTTTATCCCACGACTAGCCAGAAATGCAATAAATTCATGAGACATATACTCCCCCCCTCGATCAGAACGGAGGGTGCCCATAGTACATTTCGAGACATTTTCAGCCATAGCCAAAAATTGTTTGAAGCACATAAAAACTTCGAACTTCACTTTAAGATACCCATGCATGCCTAGAGTAATCATCAATGAAAGTCACGAAGTAAAGGTAATTTCCCAAGGACGGAGTTTGCATGGGCCCACAAACATCACTATGCACAAGTTGCAACCTGCATGTGGCCCTAATTGAACCATCCTTTGGATACTTAGAATGGTGCATCTTACCCAACATACATCCTTCACAAACACGTTTGACAGGTGCTTCAAGAGGTGACAAAGAAGCAACCACATTAGATTTCTACAAACAAATGCAGCAAACTGGAAAAATTCAGATGACCAAAACGTGCATGCCAAAGTTTTGCATCTGAAATAGCCCTTGAATCTACAACTACATTTGCAAAATGTTTTCCACATTTTTCATACAAAGTAAGCTTATACAGCCCACGGCACAAAAGTCCAGATGCAATAATTTCATCACCAAAACTGAGATCATGAACTGTACATCTGTCATCCACAAATTTGACTACAAGTCCAAGTCTAGCAAGTGCGGATACAGGCAAGAGATTCTTCTTGATCCCAAGTACATAAACTGCATCAACAAGTGTGAAAGAACTACCATTAGCAGCAGTAAGCACAATCTTTCCAACTCCCTAAACCGGATAAGAGGCATTTTTGGAACAAGTGACTGAATTCCCATGAGGGACAGACTCGAGAGAGGTAAACAATTCACGATGTGAGGTAATGTGCTTTGTAGCACCACTGTCGAAATACCACACATGTGAATCTGCAGCAACTAGCATGCATCATGGACAGTAGGATTGTAAGTGCACTCTGCGCTAAAAGCCCATTCTGCATCAACATCGGCATTACAGTCTCCTTTCATAGAAGATTCAACAATGGCTGCATTTGTAGTGGAACCAGCATTTGCAGTGGAACCACCCTCTTTCTTCTTAGCCTCTTTGGCCTTCGACTTAGGACATGACTTGATCAAGTGATCATTAGCTTTACAATAATGGCAACGCATCTTCTTTTTGCCCTTATCAAAAATGTTCAAACGAAGTGCTGCCAACAGAAGCATTAGGAACAAAATTTTTGCCACTCGCAGCAAAACCATAAGAATTGGTTGCATTGCTGTTACCACCCATTCTTTGAGAAGCAATAAAAGCCCGTTCAACTGCACGTTGTCTAATCCTGTTTTTTTTGGAAAGTGACTCTTGCGACAACAATGTGCATAATGCATCAAACTTGACAACTTCTGGATTTCCTTGGGTCATAAGTCTCCAAGTACTAGCAAAAGTCTGGTAACAATCTGGTAAGGCATCAAGAACAGTCTACACAAGGGAACTGTCTGAAATGACTTCTTCTGCAGAAAGAATTTTCTCATTGATATCCTTGACACTAGCAAGGAAAGTGTCCATATTATCTTCCTCATGCATAATCTTTACGCAGCAAAGCAATTTTTAGACTCATTGCGGCTTGCATAAAGACCTGCTAGAATATCCCAAGCGTGTTTTGCAGATTTTGTTGAACGGATGTGAGGAACAATGGTGCACTTCACAAACAACACAATCAATCCATGAGCCTGCGCATCCTTTACATCCCAACGAGCTTGTTCTGTTGTAGGCAAAACAACTCTAACAGCAGAAATCCTTACAGCAAGACCTGCAACATCCTCAACATCGCCTACATCCTCAGAACCAGGATGTACATAAATGCCCTGCACAATGTTCTAGACGCCCTTTGACACAAGAACGTGTTGCATCATATAAGCCCACACAGGGTAATTGTCACCATCCAACCTGTCCTCAGCAGCAAACATCTTGAACATATCTATGTTGTTGTTGTCAGCCATGGTAAATGCTGCACCTAATGTGAAAACTGCTCGAAAGCAGAAGAAATGGAGTGGGAGCAACACGTGCTATATAGCACAAATCGTAGAAGACTATAAGGCACCTGTTATGCAGAAAACAGCACTGACAAAAATTTTGCACAAAATGACGAAATAGCCTATGCAGTAATGCTTGTAGTGGAAATAGAGGCCGAAATGATCCCAAATCAAAAATCAGAGCAGACCGAGCTCTACGAGCTCGCCCGAAATATTTGTCGTCCTGCGAACGCTCACCAAAGCTCACTGAAATCAAAGAAAGTGAGCAGGCATGTACTGGAGGAGCTGGCGACTAAGCCCGGGAGGACGCAACCTGCTCTGATACCAATTGTTGGAATTAGGGTTGCAGAGAAACACACACAGCTTGGAGAAGACGAACGAAGATCAAGGCACACAATAGAGAGTGTATTACTGAGTTTGCAATGGAAAGATAGATAGACCTAGAGTGATGGGCGTATATACAATGCTGGGGGGGGGGAAACCTCCTAAAGAGGGAAAAAATGCCCCGGCGGTCCTAATGTGTTCACACACATCACTACCACATGTATATGGTAACAAGAGAGAGGTGTGGATAGAGTATATAGAGGGGGTGTAGAGTTTATCTAGATCTGGTAGAAAGGGACGATACATAGAGAGTGTAGATAGAGATTAAGTAGAGGGTAGACATATAAGGTTAGAATTTAGGAAGAGATTAGGGTTTAGAGAGAGCTTGTGGATCGAATAGATAGAGAGGATGTAGAGAGGGAGGATATAGAGAGAGTGTAAATAGAGATATTAGATGTAGAGAGAGAGAAATTGGAATATAGATAAAGGGAGTAGAGATAGAGATTAGATAGAGAGAGATGTGGACAGATGTAGTGTGTAGAGGAAGAGTAGAGAGAGGTTAGGATGTTAATAGTAGAGAGGGTGTAGATAGAGAGAGGGAGGATACGTAGAGTGTAGAGATAGATAGAGGGAGTAGACAGAGTGTAGAGAGGATAGAGATAGAGATTAGATAGAGGGTATGCTCATTGCCAATGGTGTATCTGTGGAGTGGAACCAATGGATTTACATGTAGGAGACATAATGCGGATAGTGTGATTGACTATATGCTACTCTCCGAAGCCATCATATATCGCATAAAGAGTTTTATGTTTGTCCAATGGACTGTGGAATCTGACCATCGCACTTTATGTATTGACCTTTCATGTAGAGAAGCAGCTAAGCATGATAATCTCAACCAAAGGAAAGAGAAATTATCACTATGTATGGATTTCAAACGGGCACCAATGTTTGTTGAAATGGTTGAGCAAAAATTATAAATGAAGAAGCTTCACTATGATGCACCATTGGAACTAAATGGGAAGTTTTCAAGAAAGTTATATGTTATTGTGCCGAAGAATGATTACAAGGTAGTTTCTAAGGCCCCATACAATTAAAATCAAAGTGGATTCATGTTTATACAAGTGCTTATGTACATAGGTATTGCATACATATTAATGTAAGCTATGCACAAATAAATCCTCAAGGAAATTTACAAAAAGTTCTTTGTGGAATGTGAGGTCATTCTTCTCTTTTGAGAAGCTCCTCTTCACAATGCTTGAAGCTTGAGCAAGAAATACTTGAGAGATTACTGAGTGTCATTCATCTTTGGTATTGTTGGAAGCACCCTTAATAGGGACTGTAACGTGGAAGAGACTCCTTATAGAATTGAGTATGAAGCCCTTTGGGAAAACTTGACTTTTGGGAGTCACCCCTTTTGTGGACTTGGACCTTGGTGGCAGATTTCAGTGGGAATGATTGCTTAGAGGAAACAAATTTCTAAAGAAATGTAAATTAAACCAAGAAGGGAGTTGACAGATGGCGAGATTGTACATGAAAGAAGCATGTTGCAAATGGCATGAGTTTGAGCTCAGGCTTATCAATACTGCAGATTTGATGAGGAGGCACAAACCGAGGGTTATATGGGGTCGGCATGTTGCAGTCATCAAAGCAAATGAGATGTGTCAAGGGTCGTGTAGGTTTGTCATCGAAGCTCGCAGATGCTTTCAATTGATGATGATGCAGAGAGCCAGCAAGTGATAATGCCACCTTGGAGTTGAGGTAGAGCTCCCCACAAACAGCGTGCGACAACACAAGATGAAGTCATGAAGGTATGCCCAATCTTTTTAGGATTCCTTAAACTTGGCTGCAAAGAACCCTGCTCAATCTTTTCCCTATTGTTGGGCGGTAAGGGTGAAGCTACTGGTTTCACCTTCTTTGCTACACTTTTGTATTTAGTTTCAACATGGACTTCTAGGCCAAGTTTTTGGTTTTCTTTGAAGGTTTCTATTACTTGATACATTTTCATAGAGCATACTTCCACAACTTCATTTTCAAGATGAAAACTAGACTCCATTATAGCATCAATCTCACCCATAGTATCTACAAAAGAAACTTGTTCACACAATCCCAAAACATTTTTAGTAGGCTCTAGCAACCCACTCTCTTTCATGCCCATTTTTACATTATGTACATATTGCCTATCACATCTCTTCAATTCTTCAAGTTTTGTAAAACATACTGATCCATTATTTGTTACCAAGGAGCATGTTGAGAGAGTTTTACCTCTTTTTGGATCAGGCAAGACCCTTTTTCTTTCTATACTATTGCAATCCCTCTTTACAATGTTACTTGGCCAAAACCCATCATTTCCCTATGATCATGAAACTCTTTGCTCACTTTTGGTAGAGGATGCTCTTTGAGGTTGTCACGATTTCTTTCATGGTTTACACAAACTGTAAGAAATTGAAGAGCATGTTTACCATCTTTCCTTCGTATCCTAGCATAAGCTAAACCATCATCCACTACCTTTTTTTCCATTTGAACTCCCACAATAAGGCTTGTTCAAGGATAAGATGATATGAAGATGTGTCCTGTAGAAAGAAGTTTTGCTCAGCCTTTACATCACCTATTGTCACCTTTACACTTGGACATGTTGCATACAATTCACCAGATGAATTGTTTGCCACTCTCACCATCCAACCATGTTCTATGTCCATTGGCCATTTACATTTGTTGTAAAGACTTTTTGACATTATATTTAATTCAGAACCATGGTCAATTAAGGCAACAAATGGTTCTTCAAGATCACCTACCTTGATCACTGTCTCTGTAGTAGCTCGTGTCCAATGGCTTCTAAAATAGTGGTTCCTAGGAATACTTTGAGATTCTTCCCCATCATCAAAAAATTTCACTTGCCTTACATTCCAAGAAGACTGGTAGCATCCCACCATAGCTTCATCACCTTCTTTAGCATCCACATGTACTCATTGTGTCTTCACAGTATTGCCTTCAGCTTGTGGGCGAACAGATTCTCCAAGTGTTTGCTTCTTTCTCCTAATGATGTCGATAATTTCTTTATGGAATTTACACTTGGCTATACCAAGCACCTCAACCAAAGTAAACTCAACCTTTCTATTCAAAGTCCTCTCCTCTAAAACTTTCTTCAGGTCTGTAGCAATCTCAATGTCAGATTGTAGTTTGTAAGCTGGTCATTTTGGCTTACCTTTTGTTGGCTCCTTTTTCATTCATGTTGTATATTCCTCCATGGTCACTTCTGGTGAAGGTGCCTCCTGTGTTGATGGTGCTTGCAAAGGTGCCGTATCATTCCTTCCTCCACTTCTTGTAGATATTTTTGAAGGCCCTTCATCATCATTTTCAAGCCTACACTCGTCTTCTACAATGGCTTCATGACTTTGGCAGTTTGTAATGTAGGCATGGATAGACATTAAATCCACTCGATCACTCCACCCTGTTTCTAGTTGTATGCAATCACCTGCTTTGTGTAGAATCTCTTTTGTCAGATTTCCCTTTTTAGCTAATTCCATGACATTTGTCCAAAGTCGACCATGATGATCACTCACCTCTTCATCACCACTAAGATGCTCGATTTTTACTCCATAAGTAGCTGCCTCAACTGAAGAGGTGGCATGGTTAGTTGCCATATCTTTAACCAAGGTTTGCATTTCTCCCTTCCCAAAGTTAATTCTCAAGGGTAGACCTCACTCTCTTAAGTGGATTTTACCATCCTTTAAAAAGACTACATCTTTTGTCAAAGCATCACTAAAACTATCACAATCCCTTCTTACATGGTCTGTAATATCACACCAAATACATCTATTATCAAACCCTTCTTTGGGCTATTGTCTTTGCCTATGAAGTGGCCCTAATGGTTGGCCTTTTTCTTCAAGCTTTGCAAGCTTCACCTTCACGTCACGCCTTCCCTTCACAAGCTCATCTAGCCTAGAATCATCAAACCTAGGACCTATAGAAGTAGGCTTTACAATTTTGTAAGAAGTTGAGGTGGAAGAACTTGTAGTGTTTACCACCATCTTGTTTCTTGTTCTTTGCTGTTTGGCAAGCAATGAGACAGCACCTTCAACCTCATTCCAGTCGATCTTTAGTCCTTGCTCAGCATATTTATCATCAAGAAGAAGCACTAAATTTTCTTGAAACTCTTTACCTGCAGCTTGTAAGAAAATATCTTTTTCTCTACATCTAGTGTGGCCTTTTCTATCTTGGTGAGTTGTGCATAGCGTAGCTCAAATTACCTGAGTAGCTCTATTATTCATAGTCCTTGCTTTGGCTTGACTATCCATTCTAAGAATGTCCTTTTGGTCACTCTCTTAGAGTCCTCCATAAAATATTCCTCCTTTAAAGCTACTTTGAGTTATTCTAAGTTCCTCACATGCCCATCTTTAATTGCCCTAACATGTTCCCTAATTTCTGGAGCAAAAACTAACGCAAAGCTTTGAATCACTTACCTTCTCACACGCGATGCAACTCCATCTCCTTCACATACTCACGTAAGTACTTGGTTACATATTTGCCATTGAACTGATCCATTCTGTTGACGACCGCTTGTATGGATTTGGTTGCTAAAATCTCATGTCTTTCAGTGCCATGTTGTTGTTGCATGAACATTGCAAATGCTTGAAACATTTGCATTGTTGCTAGGACAAAATGCATACCCTGTTGCTCAACATGATCACCCATGGTTACCAAAAAACCCTCACCCTGGCAGTTTCACGTCGGGTTCACCAAAAATATGTCGAGAAATTTGTGGTCTTGCCAGGAAAGCACCAGGCTTTTGGCTGTGAGAGTTTGTGAGATAGCTCCAAAAACTATATGAAGGAATTAAACCATAGATGCCATGAAGTCTAGGGTTTGGAAGGAAGTACAATCAAAGAAGCCCCACTCTTTCTCTCTTGCATTCACACACACAAAGAAAGAACACAAAAGAGAATATCAAAACAAGCAAAGATGAAAACATCAAGGCTGTGGTCATATCGTATCATGGGTAATATGAAAGGTTAATATATAGTTAATGGCGTTCAATATTCGTCAACCAAACAAGCTACGAATTGATCTTTGGAGTTTTAATTTTATTCTTACCATAATATATATATATTGTCTATTGATTGGGATTAATTGTGTGTAAAAATCCTCTTGCTTCATAGCAAGATAGCTACACTTACGTCAAAAGAAAAGTTATAGTCTATAAGAGGTAGTATGATGGGATCTGATGAAAGAAGTATTTCATTGAGCCTTTCTGGGCCAAAGAGAAACACTATTCGTTGTTGAAAGTATGGTTGAAGTCAGATCGGAAAGAAGTGATTGAAGCAGTTAATATGGTGGTGAAGCGACAAAAAAGGCTGGACAACTTAGTCGGGATGACTACCGACTTGGAAGAAAAAGAGGAAGAGATCCATGTGTTGTTAAAGGAGAATACCCCAAAGCTAGAGGAGTCTTTCATGGATGATCTTGTGAAGGGAATCCAGGAGTTAAATATCAAATTGAAAGCAATAAAGCTGGAAGAAAAAGGTTCAACATCTTAATCAAAACAAGGCAGGCCGCAACGGGAAAGCGGGAAGAAAAAGGTTCAACATCTCGATCAAAACAAGGCATGCCGCAAAGGGAAAGCGGTAATAAAAAGTGCATGTGGTGCGACAGTCTTGATCATATCAGGAGTGAATGTGATGAATTTGCAGAATCCAAGTGTAAAAACATGGTTTTTTGGAAGTATGGGCTAATACATCTTTGGGAAAGAGGTTTTCCCTTAAAGAACAAATATGGGAAAGGAGGTATGAAGAAGAGTATGGAAGAAATGTTGCAAGAACATCATGCAAGTGTAAGTGAGGCATTGACTTTTTGAGTGCAAATTGAAAGCAACTTATAGGAAAAACCTATTGAAGTTTCCCACAAAAAGGGAATGTTTAGGCCATACGCTATGACAACGGCAAAAAAGGGGAAGGTCGATTATCAGCAGCTATGTCAAGTGGAAAAATGCATAGAAAGACTACATGGTGGGAGGATCATGTCGACTCCCTCTCAATATACGCATATATAGCAAAGTCTCAAAACAATGAGGCTTTTGTCAAAGAAAAGCAAAAAAGGGAAGAGGATTTGGCAAGAACTTCGAAGAAGGTGACGAGGTCAACTGTACAAAAGGAAAAGGAATCTAGATTAGGTGTGGCTCCTACCCCACCTGATGTTCCCATAAATGAAGCTGAGAAGGAGAAGAAAGCATGGAAACCTTGAAGCCCATCATATAAACTAAGGTCTGATATTGAATAGCAAATTGATGTTAAGAGGGTACTTGAGGAGTGGATTTTAAACAGTTGGGTGGAGTTTACCCTAGGAGAAATCCTAGGTATTGCAAAGCAAGAATTTCATGACAGCATCATTGATCTTATGAAGAGGAAGTGACAAATACTATACGGGCCCAAGAATGATCCAACCACGACATAGGGAGTGCAAAGCATTTATGAACAAATTAAAGCTATATTGAGTAGTGTTAATGAAGAAGAATTCGGGGATGATGAATGGGGAAGCATAGTCAACGACATTGAGCTTTCAAGGCGGGTAAAGCATATCAGCTTTCATGAGGATGAGTATTGTGAAGAAGCACCTCGAAGCCATTTTACACGATATCATTGGGCCAGAGCTACTACTGAAACTTTTGTGAAGATAGGAGATTTGGACGAGCCGGTTGTTGCATTGGTAGACCATGGTTCAGAAGTAAACCTTATGTCAAAGATCTTATATTCAAAAGGGAAGTGGCCCATTGATGTCGAATGTGGGTGGCGTATCCGAGCTGCTAATGCACAATCAGGTGATTTGTATGGTGCATGTCCTAATGTTAAAGTAGCTATAGGAGACGTAAGTGATGAACATAATTTATTTGTGCAAGAGCACTCAACGTATCCAATTATATTGGGACAACCTTATATTACTCCGGTGCGAATGGAAACAAAGGTTTTGGATGATGGGTCTACATATGCTAGGATCCGAAGTCGTAATGGAAAGAAAGTGGTACAATTTCTAACTGTTTGTGTAGACCATGCCAGGAACAAGGACACCTTAAGGGATCATCCATTGCCAAATTTGACAAAGGAGTTTGAAGAGAACAGGGGATTCCCAGATTTTTTCCAAGTGCCATTGTAAAGCGAGATTATGATGGTGCTTTGAAGGGGAATTTCTGACTAACAGCAGGTGTTTTTGGAGAGGCTTTTTCTTCAGGATTTTTGGGTTTACCTTCAGAAGGATCAGTATCTTACAGGAAATTCAACGACTTATGCAAATGGGAGAAGCAACATGTTTGTAATGCCTAGATGCATGTGTTTTCTACTTGATATGGTTACCCCATTTTTCACATGTTACAAAGGTTTTATACGAGTTGCTCAGGAAAGGATAGAAATTTGTTTGGAAAGAAGAACACTCGAAAGTTGTGCGAAAAACTGACGAAGATGTTACAAGAGGCTCCTACATTAAGGAAGGCACACTACAAAAGCGGTAAGCCAATTATTTTGACGGTTGACACGAGTCCTATAGGTATTGGGTGGGCTATTGGACAAGATGACGAGCAAGGACAAAGGTATGCTATCAAATTTGGTGATAAATTGTTAAGTGCTTGATAGAGAGCATATCGGCAGGTTAAAAGGTAACTTTGGGGTGTAGTAACTACCCTAAGGTGTGACAAAGAGTACTTTATCAGTGCTTCTGTAATAGTAGAGACAGATTTCTTACCATTGCTTGAAATGATCACAAGTTGCTCTACACCAGATATAGACATGCTACATTGGATAGCATATATTAAGTCATTAAATCTTGAGTTTCAACATATTGGAGGGAAAGATAACTCGGTGGTTGATATGCTATCCAGGGCCAAGTTTGAAGATGAAGAGATTATGGTTTTTGAAGCTGAAGATGTGGGATTGAGGTTCTTTACCTCTTCAAAACTGCATGTAGAATGTAAAAACATGGTTTTTGCATTACAATCTTTTCCCGAGAACAAGTACGAAGGTGAATGGTTGCTGATTGGGGAGATATTTGAGTACATCAAAGAAGCAGGAGGACTATACTGAACAAGAGTTTAAACGTATTCGAAAGAAAGCTTATGGGTATTTCTTGCAGGACGGGTTTCTATGGCGGCATCTAAAGAAGTGTAGAGGAACCCCTCAGCGAGTTGTTTGTGATAAGATAACACAACTTCAAGTACTTAAAGAATTTCATGAGCCGCTATGGGCAATACATAGGGAAGTTTGGGCCACTTTTGCTAAAATCAAAGAATGATATCGGTGGAAGGATGTATAAAGATGTGGATCACTTTGTTGAAACTTGTTCTGTATGTCAAATGTACTCAAATGTAAAGCATCGAGATGGATTACATCCAATGTATCCATTGTGCATGCATTTCAAATGGGTAGTTGACTTGATTACAATGCCCATAGGGTCATGGAAAACGAGATACATGGTGCTTGCAAGGGAAGATTTGAGGAACCAGGTTGAAGGGAGGGCTTTGCGAACCAAAACTACAAGTATGGTATGCAAATTTTTGCTAGAAGATGTGATATGCAGTTATGGTTGTGTTGGAAGAATTATTGCAGATAGAGGAGAGCTGGATGTTGACAAAGCCATATATTTTTTTGCTCGAATGGGTGTCAAATTAACACTCACTACTACATACAATCCTGAAGGGAATGGTAAAAGTGAAAGAGGGCATCCTCCCATTGTCAAGGCATTGGCTAAGGCATGTAAAGGTCATATTGGTGATTGGCCTCAACTACTTCCTTATGCTTTATGGGTGGACCGTACTACACACAGATCAGTTATTACAGGTTTTATGCCATCAGAGCTTATGTATGGACATAAGCTTATTATGCCTCTTGAGGAGGCAGTGACTACATGGAGCATATTGCGTTGGGATTTATAAATGAGTAAAGAAGATTTGCTTGCTTCAAGGATTCGACAGCTAAAGCAGAGAAGCAAAGATATAGAAGCTGCAAAGGAGAAATTGAGGAGTGCTCGTTTGAAAAATAAGGAGGCTTTTGACAAGCGGCATAGGCTAAGGCCATGTGCTATTTGAGAAGGGGATTGGTTTCTTGTTTATGATAGCAGTTTGGACAACCAGTACACAGATATGTGGAAGATGGTTAAGCGGTGGTTTGGCCTGTATGTGGTTAAACATGATTTTCCTAATGCTATCTACAAATTATGTGAGATGGATGGTACAGAGTTGAAACTTCCAGTTGCAGCAGGTAAACATGTCAAGCTATATAAAAAAAGAAATGAGGAACTTCAACTTGCAGACAAAGACTTCAATATGGACGAAGATAAGGATTTAGATGATGAAGAGGTGATTGCTAACGAAGACGTTGTCTTGGACAACCTCTAGAGATTGGCACATACCGGAGGATGTGCAGGTTTAGAGGGGTGGATGTTTTGCAACTTTGCATGCACAAGCTAAAAATTAGTTTTTTTTTTGTATCTATGAACTATGCTAAAACTGTTTATGGCATCAGAGTAGCAGGAATGTATGTATTATGCGGTTTTTGAGGACCAAAGTGAACCAATTGGGCTAGCAAGTGAAGAACGGAAGAAGGACTAGTTATTTGCTTAAAAATGTAGAGCTTGAAGTTCTGAAGGAGCAGGTCCAGACGGCTCATCAAACCGAGCTACGAAGCCCAAGATATTGGATTTTGAAGGTGCAGTGCATTGCAGATCCTCGTCGGGCAGGGCAGCTGGGGATAGGTGGCACGAGGGGGTGTTAGTGTATAGAGGCATAGTGCTCAAGTTATGGAGCATACCTATCTTTTCAGATTGCAGATCAGAGCTAAGGATTTCAGGATATGACTGTTTGAATTTTTGTCGTGGGGGCCGGCCTAACCGCATGGGGAGTCATGCCATCTGGCATTTTCTGGGCCTCGACAAAGTTTGAGAAGGTTCTATACATTGTATGGAGCTAACATGAATTGACTACTTGTCAAATGGAGCCCGGAGCGGAAAGTTAAAGCAATTGGAATTCAGGGTGCAGTTTCTCGGAGTTGTCTATAGAGGATTTTCTCATGTTTTTGCAGCCTCGATTTGTAGTCTTGAGAATATCAAGAACCAACAAGGCCAAGGGAATTTGGAGTCAAGTATGTGAGTTTTTGGCAGGGCTTTGTGAATTGGCAACAGGATCACCGAGTAGTGACTTGCAGGCTTTAGAATTTGATGGTGACTTTTTTGTATGTGAATACCTCACTATGGGGTTCCTCAAAGGCTTGAAGGGGTGGCCGCTTCAGATCGTGCCATGTGGCCAAGAAGTGGCCCCATAGTAAGTAACTCACTATGGGGTTCCTCGAAGGCTTGAAGGGGTGGCCACTTCAGATCGTGCCACGTGGCCAAGCAGTGGCCCCATATGTAAGATTGAGTTGCCGGATAAAGTGTACAAAAGCTAGGAAGGCATACTTTTTGGGGTATCAAAATGGGAGCTCTTGAAGGAGCTCAAGGCCTTGGCCATGGCGAGTTGTTTTTGGGTGTTGTGGGCTCTATTTTTTGTGCATACCTGGCGGCTCAAGACACTGCAATGTGGTGGTTTTGGGTTGCAAGGAAAGCATGGCAGTATTCTCACGATGGGCGACACTTACGATGGTACTATCTCGCTGGGATGACATGGATTGCACGCCCGTAAGCATTGTTCCCACGCTGAAAGGTCTTTTGGGGAGTAATCGAAGCAACCCCCCCCCCCCCCACCACTAGCGATATCACTAGTGCTCGGGGCGAGGGTGGGTTCATATGAGAGAGAGAAAGGGTAAAATTGGCCACGGGCAATGGCAACTCAAGCCGGAACGGGCAAAAGCTAAAGGCAAGGGATAAGGCCGGTCAAAGCAAAGATGCAAGGCCGATAAAAGGAGAGGAACATGTGCAGTTAAGAGAGAGAGAGAGAGAGAGAGAGAGAGAGAGAGAGAGAGAGAGAGAGAGAGAGAGAGAGAGAGAGAGAGAGAGAGAGAGAAACTAGAAGCTTAACTGATGTGGCGACCATGCAAGGAAATACCAAATTTGATGCACCAAGTGTATGTAAGGCATACAAAATTCTAAAAAAGGAGCCAAGGGGATGCATGGTCAAGAGGAGTTCAGTTTTTCTTTTTTTTGGGGACTTAGACCTCTATAAAAGGGGTATTTTTTACTTAACAAGGATTGGTTCGATGTATGGTTAAGAGTCAAGCTTTGCCACAATCATATCTCTTTAAGTTTAAGCTATATCTAGCATCTTTTGTATTTGTCTTAATGCATGTTTTGTGTCTGTTACGGAGGATATATTTTCACAACAGTGGATGTTTCAATTGCACAAGCAAGACTTCAGCTCGGCAACACTGCAAGGTCCGTTATCTGCATCCAATCCCCCATGTCTATGCGTTTTCTTGACGCAACACATAAATGCTATGGGGTAGGGCACGACTTCCCTTTCTTAAAATTTTTGGAGAGATCACAGTGCCAACTCTCCACCATACTGCTGTATGGCACTTTGCATGACATGCACTATCTATTTAGCATTTTTACTTTATGCCTGGTTACATGACAAAATGTTTAACTATTCACATTGCTTTTATGTAGCTTGATTCAAACATTGTCCTCCGACTTGCACAATTAGACGACACATGTACATGATCACCAGGTTGGTAGTGCAATTGAAAT
The DNA here is from genome assembly GCF_014529385.1 of Adiantum capillus-veneris. Lineage (NCBI taxonomy): Eukaryota > Viridiplantae > Streptophyta > Polypodiopsida > Polypodiales > Pteridaceae > Adiantum > Adiantum capillus-veneris. Next base: position 104,648,103 of record NC_140936.1, read on the forward strand.
TTTAGTCTTTTGATACTTTTTGTATTTTTCTGAATTTGTCAATGCTTCCGTAAGATTAATTTAGCCACATATTTTCCTCACTAGTACATGCTCAATCTCAATCAGTGAAACTATATATCAAATAGATACGCACTTCTTTTCTCACAGTTCAAAAATTCCACTTATGTATTATAGTACTTGATATATTTTGTACATGTTTTGTTTATTTCTATGTGGTTGATGTGGCTTTACGTGTGTCCATGTTCCATATCTCTCCACTTAAATCTCCTATATTGTCTTTGGTTTGCAACCAATTTCCATAGCAAATACTGTTATGAGCGCATATAGAGCTAGAAGAGAGAAAATTTTAGAACAGGGATATCTGAAACTCTGGAGTTTGGTCTCTAGGATATCTGACTTGAAAATTTTAGAACTAAGGAAATCATCCGAACTCCTTGCATTGGTGTTGCAGGAAGATCCCGCACTTGAACACCAAAAGTTCAAGTCTTTAAGATTATTTATGAGCAAGCACGTCGTTCCCCAAATTATTGTTTTCGGCGAGACGTGATGGAGATGCTGCTAAAGGTCAATACACCGCACTCCACTTGCATTGATAAAGGATGGGAGATCGGACCCTCGAAGGCAGGATTTACTACATCAACGCTCGGAAGTTAGGATGCCTGGCTACCGACTTAAAGAAAATCCATGGGGGAGAAGAATTGAGAGTAATGTAGTTATACTACTTGTTTCCTACACATTCAGGCATCACTGTTTCTACGTCTGACGGCACCGAGAGAAATTTTGGTGTTCCAAGACACTTATCCAAGAGTAGAAACAGCATAATTTACTACCCACTTAAGGATAAGTATAGGGACTATTTTTCAGGAGAAATAGAGGATTGTAAGAATGTGACAACACATAAACATCGTCTGTATCATTATCTCCCAGGACAGCCTGCCAGACGTATCATATAGATATGCTAGAATGCTATGTAATAAATTGATCAAAAGTTATCCTAAGCCTCAAAAGGTTACGATTGTAATAAAATTTCTATCAATAAAAGAGGAGTTTTTGTCTCTGAGTTTTGTTATGTCGGTGATTTGAACTTGTGTTTTATTAAAGTCCCGTGTTTATTTAAATCTTGAACTCTAGCAATCGTATCAAATTCAGTGTAAACCGTGTAGGCACCACCTGTCGCTCTCTATTTGATAGCACAAGAAAAGAAGCTCCTCCTAAAGCAAGCCCAACCTCCAACCTTTAACGGCGAGGGAGCTAATGTGGAGAGAGATGTGGAAGTGTGGATGGAAGCAATGGACAATTATTTCAAGGATGCAGGTACTCAACTCGAGAACCAGACCATGCTCACAATGTTCCACCTCTCTGGCAATGCTAGGATTTGGTGGAAACACCATTGCAGAGAGCTGAACATCAAGGGATCTTCTCAGTCCTGGGAAGACATCAAGGCTGCACTGATGGGGAGTTACTTACCACCCGCTTATAAAACCTTGAAGATGAATGAGTTCTTTTCCGTTCGTCAGTCGACTTCTTCAGTCGAGGAGTATTACTCAAAGTTTGTTACTCTTAGAAGATATGCTCCTAGAATTACCCTGGATCAGCAAGTAGCACGGTTCTACCAAGGGCTCATTGACCCCTTAAAACAATCGGCTGGAAGCTCTCACGACAACAACTCTTCAAGATGCCTTGCTAAGAGCTAAACCCTTAGCTATGGAAATTTATAAGGTCAATCAAAATAGGAGGAATCATTTAGCGAAAAGGGCAAGGACAAATGTTTAGAATAATAGACCAACCAACCAAGCATACGAACAGTGCCCAATAGTAGCCACTACCGCAGTTATGGAATTTCCATTTGTACGTTGTTATGAGTGCACCAAATTTGGGCATTACCGATCTAAATTCCCCAAGAAGACTCAAGCAACCAGCGCCAATGCCATACCTCTAAATGTCTATGGGTGAGCACAACCTAATGGAAGAGGAGGATGTGGAAGGGTAAACAGAGGGATAGGGCGTGGAGCTACCAGCCAGAGTGATTGCCGTAGTGGTACAACCAACTATGGGAGATGAAGCAGAGGAGATAGAAACCTTGCATGCTGCAATTGACAACCCCAATGGTTGCGATCAATACACAATCATCCATACGCCAGGATCTCTCAGAGGTGAACAAGTTAACTTCCTTATAGATTGTGGTAGTACTCTTTCATTTTTTTCACCCAGATGCATGACGAAGTTAAAGCTAGATAAGTATCCAACAAGCAAACTAGTTGTAGAGTTAGCAAATGGCAAGGAAGTAGTATCTCAACACTCCGCAGGTATAATCAACTTTGATCTAGGGGGACACCCAACTTCTGCCCAATTTTGAACCCTACCTTTAAGATTCTTTGATGGGATACTAGGGATGGACTAGCTAAAGAAAAATCAGGCCCACATCCATTGTGCACAAGGGAACTTTACCTTTACAGATAACTTGGGTACTGAAGTCTTAATCAAAGGGGAAAATGGGAGACCTAGGGCTACTCTAGCTAAGGCCAGCATACTTTTGAAGGGACTGAGAAAGGGGCAGCAAATTTATGCGATAAAGCTCAACAAGGTGGACCAATCACACACCAGACTTCGACCAAACTGATTGAGGGAGTATGATGATGTATTCCCTGAAGACCTTACGAATATTCCACCACATAGAGAGGTAGATCATGAGACTGAGACTATCTCAAAGAGACCTTATAAAATGTCACTTCCAGAGGCCATAGAACTCAAGGAGCAACTTAAGCAACTCATTGAACAAGGATTCATTTGACCCAGTATTTCTCCTTGGGGCGCACCAGTTCTTTTTCAGAAGAAGAAGGATGGGACCTTAAGGCTATTACCGTGGACTGAACCAGGTAACTGTCAAAAACAAGTATCCAATTCCAAGGATTGACGAACTCTTGGACAGACTCCATGGCGCCAAAATGTTTACAAAGATTAATCTAAGGTCAGGATATTACCAAATAGGATCAAGGAATCAGACATTCCAAAGACAGCTTTCAACACTAGGTATGGACACTACGAATTCACAATAATGTCCTTTGGTCTAACAAATGCTCCTGCAAGCTTCAATCGACTTATGCAGGATATTTTCAGACCTTATCTGGATGATTTTGTCGTGATTTTCTTTGACGACATTCTGATCTAGTCTAAGAACGAGGAAGATCATGAAAATCATGTTCGCAAAGTACTTGATCTTCTTCGAGAGCACCAACTTTACGCTAAAGCGAGCAAGTGTACCTTCTTCTCACCAAAGGTCAATTATCTTGGATTTATGATATCGGCCGAAGGGATTTCAGTGGACCCAGATAAAGTCAAGGATATTGTTGATTGGCCTCAACCATCCACCGTCACCGAAGTAAGAGGATTTCTTGGGATAACGGGATGGTACATGATTTTTGTCAAGGACTATGCACGTATTGTTGCACCTTTGACGGAGCTCCTAAAGAAAGGAATGAGGATCGAATGGAAGACCGAGCAGGAGTCTAGCTTTCGTAAGCTAAAAGAATTCTTGGTCTCAGCTCCTATCTTAAAGCTTCCAGATTTCAGTAAGGAATTTGAAGTAGCAACCGATGCTAGCAAATTTGCTTTAGGCGGAGTTCTTACTCAAGAAGGAAGGTCGTTGGCGTATACTTCAGGAAAGCTGAGGGATCATGAGAAGAATTATCCTACTCACGATTTGGAACTTTTAGCGGTTATACATGCGTTGAAGTTATGGAGACATTATCTTCTCGGATGCAGGTTTCAGCTAGTTACAGATCACAAGAACTTAAAATGGATTTTTATTCAACCTATTCTCAATATGCAACAACGGTGATGGATAGAAATCTTACAAGAATATGATCTTGACATAAAGTATAGACCAGGGAAGGAAAATTCCGTTGCAGATGGACTGAGCCAAAAATCTTTTCTCGGAGCTATCTCTATTCCAAATAACCCTATCTGGGATAGAATTAAAGAAGCATCTTTGGTAGATCCAAAATACCAACATATAGTATCATTAGTCCAGCAGAATAAGATGCATGAAGCTAAAGATTACTCTCATGGGAGGATGTCTTTACTTCAGACATAGGCTCTATGTACCTAGAGGCCCAGCTTTAAAGAAGACTATTCTGTATGAAGCACACGATAGCCCTACATCAAGACATCCAGGTTATGCTAAGACTCTTCATGCTATCAAGACGAGTTATTTTTGGTCCGGAATGAAAGGAGACATACTTCGCTATGTGAGGCAATGTATTTCTTGTCAGCGGATAAAAGCCGAAAGAATCAAGTAACCAAGGCAACTTCAACCTCTTGACATACCCCAGATGAAATGGGAATGCATCAATATGGACTTTGTTACAGGGTGACGTTCTACAGGAGGTTATAACTCTATATTTGTGGTTGTTGATATGCTCACAAAAGTGTCTCATCTAATACCTATAAAGACAACCTTTACTGCTTTGGATATTAGCCGAGGATTCATCAAGGAAATATTTAGGTTACATGTTTTACCCAAGTGTATCGTCAGTGATAGAGATGCTAAGTTTACATCAAAGTTTTGGACTTCTCTTTTCCAATCTATTGGGTCACAATTAGCCTTCAGCACAGCGTCTCATCCATAGACAGATGGGCAGACTGAAAGAGTAAATCAAGTCATTGAGGACATTCTCAGGGCCTATTGTTCTCAAGAGACAAAGAAGTGGTTACAATATCTTCCTTTGGTAGAATATGCTTACAATTCTTCCGAACATAGAAGCATTGGAATGTCACCCTTCAAAGCTCTTTATGCCACAAGACTGTTTAGCACTGCTTAACTTTTCAGACCCAACCATGAGAGGGGAAACCTCTAAGAAGATGCTAGAAGACATGGAAGCTCAAGCTAAGGCCATTTTCCAAGACTTCATTACCCAAGTTATCTGTAAAGGTAAAGTTCCCTTGTGCACAATGGATGTGGGCCTAATTTTGCTTTAGCCAGTCCATCCATAGTATCCCATCTAAGAATCCTAAAGGTAGGGTTCGAAATTGGGCAGAAGTTGGGTGTCCCCCTAGATCAAAGTCGATTATACCTGCAAAGTGTTGAGATACTACTTCCTTGCCGTTTGCTAACTCTACAACTAGTTTTCTTGTTGGATACTTATCTAGCTTTAACTTCCTCATGCATCTGGGTGAAAGAAATGAGAGAGTACTACCACAATATATAAGGAAGTTAACTTGTTCATCTCTGAGAAATCCTGGTGTATGAATGACTGCGTATTTCTCGCAACCATTGGGGTTGTCAATTGTAGCATGCAAGGTTGCTCTCTCCTCTGCTTCATCTCCCACATTATGGTTTTTCTAGTTCGTAACTGGAATGCTAAAGCCAAAACATGAATGTGCAGGGTTTTTATTGGGTTAGGATAACAAGAAACAAGTTATCTTATGTTTTTTGCGAACAATCGTTTTGGGTTAATGTTGTTTGGATTCCCATTTTTTCAAGTTATCAAGAGCTTCTGTTTGGATGCTCTTCTTCCGCAATAAAGCATTATTCCAGTTTTTGCTACTTCTGACGGCACCGAGCAAACCCTGAATGAGTGGCTTTGGGACAAGGTCACTGATGTAATTCCAGCAAATAGAGTTAGAAATTTTGGTGTTCCAAGACACTTATCCAAGAGTATGAACACCATAATTTACTATCCTCTTAAGGATAAGTATAGGGACTATTTCTCAGAATAAATAGAGGATTGTAAGAAGGTGGCAACACATAAACATCATCTGTATCATTATATCCCACAACAGCCTGCCAGACATATCATACAGATATCCCAGAATGCTACGTAATAAATTGATCAAAAGTTATCCTAAGCCTCTAGGCATAACTCCACATTGTTCCGATTTTTCCCCTAGATTAAGACTTCATTACCCAAGTTATTTGTAAAGGTAAAGTTCCCCTGTGCACAATGGATATGGGACTCATGTTGCTTTAGCCAGTCCATCCCTAGTATCCCATCAAAGAATCCTAAAGGTAGGGTTCGAAACTGGACAGAAGTTGGGTGTCCCCCTAGGTCAAAGTCGATTACACCTACAGAGTGTTGAGATACTACTTCCTTGCTGTTTGCTAACTCTACAACTAATTTGCTTGTTGGATACTTATCTAGCTTTAGCTTCCTCATGCATGTGGGTTAAAGAAATGAAAGAGTACTACCACAATCTATAAGGAAGTTAACTTGTTCACCTCTGAGAGATCATGGCAGCATGCAAGGTTGCTCTCTCCTCCGCTTCATCTCCCACAGAGCATTATTCCAATTCGTAAACCTAGGCCCGATATATTGTGGACCCTTTGAAATCACTAAGGTTTTGAGTGACCAGGCCTACAAGCTCAAGTTACCCGCAAACATAAAGGTTCACGATGTATTTCACATCAGGCTACTCAAAACCCTACATTCCTAACCCCGATCAACTCTTGGACTCAAATCAGATAGTTATGCCAGCACAAGGAGTTCTCAAAATTCAACCTAATTACGTCCTTGAATCAAGAGAAAGAAAGCTACGAAACAGGACAATTACCGAGCACCTTATGAAGTGGAAAGATTATCCTGAAGAAGACGCTACTTGGGAGGACGAACCAACGCTCATAAAGGATTATCCTAATAAATTCTTGAGATGAAGAAATCTCAAATTTTGCACGTTGGGGAGGTTGTAAGATCTTTGACCCCGAGCTAAAGAGCACCTCTGTACTACAAAATAATCATACTGCAAAAAGCTACTACTTTTGGCAGTTTTTCTAAATCTGTCGGTGCCAAGATGTTTAGAATGTTATAGAGCTTTCAAAAATGAATAGAAACAATTTTTGTGAAAATTTTCCTAAAATAGTAAGTTTTTGGTCACCTGACCCGTCCAGTTTTGACTGTCTCGACAAACTGCACACGTACCCCAAATTTGAATAAAAATGCATTTCCGGACGCCGGGGGCTACTAAATATGGCAGGTACTCGGGATTATGCACCTTAGCTCTAGCTAAGTACAACAAGTTTCAACATTAAAATCTGATTTGAATTTCCCGTCTTAGGTTAAAATTAATTTTCCTAAGGTTTGTGCGGGGAGCACCGGGGCTCGAGGGCTGTGTGGGAACAAGCCCCAGGCCACTATAGGCTTGAGATAGCAGGAGAGGGCGCCCTCACATAGAGATGAGGCTCGTGGGGTACTCCCAGCATGAGAGTGAGTGAGTGAGTGAGTTAGAAAAGCAGTTTGGACACTTGCTAGCAATGCAACTAGAACTGCCTTGCATGAACTTAGTGCTCCTCCAGATGCATTTAGCAGCAGAGGTCGACCTCTCTAGCTTGAGAAAACTATTTAAGGGCATGCTCTCACACACACAAACGGATATATGATCATACACGCATACTCAGTACACACACACATACACACTCCTACACACATACATTGGAGAGGTGCTGCTGGCACACACAACTTCTAGAGAAGGATCAAAGGACGGAAGTGCTGCCCAATTCTCGCCAGAAGAACTCCATTGGATCAGAAAATCAAGTAAAATTCAGCCCAACCTACGGTAATCAAAGTTAATTTTCACGCTTATGCTGCAATTCTCTCTATCATTCTCTTAATCCCGCTTGTATTAAGCATAATCCTAGCTAATCTACTCTCTAATTTACTATATGATTAGCCTATTGCATAATCTTAATCTCAATCGTCAATTATGCAAGTAATTAAACTCTCCTAATCATAAACAATTGCATGATTAGCAAGAAGGAATTAACCGCTAGCCATCACAGTGAATGAATGATAGAATTAAACCAACCTCTAGCAATGTGGTTAAATGACCAAATTCAATCTATCATTTCACAATGATCAATTAGCTAAGTTTAAAATCCAAATTGCATATGATTCAGGTGTAATTAGACAAATTAATTCCCTATGGTTATCTATAGAAAGGAAACTCTCTCACCTATGCACATGGTAGTTCTGCATTGCATTAGTGAAGCAATTGTTATACCTAATTCATCTCTAGTACTCTAATTAAGCAAGAACTAATTATCTAGGCCGAGTAATTAATTATAGGGTCAATTCCCATAAGAACAAGTGAGATGCTATCCTAAAATGATGTAGTGATGAACAATTACCATGTCTTGAAGTAAATTTAATCCTCTCGCATAAGTGGAATTTCTCATTGAGACTAATCTTGTCATCTTGGTTGTCATGATATTCTCGAACACTAGTTCTTTTTTTTTCCCGAATTATCAATTTGAAGTAGTGATTATAAAATGGCCCCAACAAAGATGACTCGTCTCGGTGGATCTCACGACCGTGGGGCTGGCACAAGCAACTCTAACGGGAAGGGGAAAGCTCCCATGGTCGAGCAAGCACCGACCATCTCACGAAGTAACCACGAGGAGATTGTTGAGGTAGGTCAAAATTCAATTCAAGTATTGTTTAATTAACATCGCATTCGATAAGGTAGGAAGGAAACATATCCCCAAACATGTTGGAAATCCAACGGAGACCACGGCATTTAAATTAAGTGTATTCAAGTAGGAAAGAATGATTTTGGAATATACTGTCGAAAGTCGGAAAGATTGTTTGCTAGGGAAATTTAGCTCGGCCAGTTCATTTTCAATTCCAATGTTGATTTAGTCCTAATCCCCTCTTGATCACAGGGGGCGGCTCATGAAGATTTCGCAGTAGCTAGAGTTACTAGCTTAGGCCCTCTATCCACGACTTACGTTCTTTGTGGTGGATACCCACGACTTCGTTCTTTGCGGTGGGATGTCCATGTCCTGCTTTTTATGCGGTGGACAAGTCTAGTTGTATGGGCAACTAGGTGAAAACGGGTGGAGTTAACACTCGCTGGGGGATTTCGTGCCTCCAGAACATTGGAATTTTTAATGAACTGAGTTTTGAGTGAATTTTTACTAGAAAAGATTGTTTTGGTGCCACTTGTAATACTGTATGAAGGGCTGTCCTAATGAACCTTGCGAATCGAAACTTAGTCAATGAACTTATATGTTGAACAACCATTGTGGTAGTAATTGGGACAGACAAAGAAGTGTGAGTCTGGGGGTGGAAAGTGGGGGTTGCCAATGCCTATTGGAAGGGTGGTCCCGATTGGTCGGGAACTCTCTGTCCCCATAGTACGGTAAATGACGTTAGAATTGCTCATTGCACCAAAAGCAGTGCAGTCCCAAGAGTACATGCCTCTAAAAGCAATGGGGAAAAAGGAACTCGAGATTTCTCTCCTTCTGGAAGATGAGTCTTAGGACCGATAATTGGTTAGACACGCTTTCCGCTGTGGGGTGGAACTAGATCTCGTTGCTAGTAGGCTCGACTCAATTCACTTGGTGATGAGAGCTCATCCGCTAGTTGATCCCTTAAACCACTTTGTTTGCTTCCGCTATAGATCTAGTGGCCACCAGGTTTACCATCAAAATCGTCGTTCAAGATGACTGGGTGGGGACCTCACATCGTGGGTTTAGCTTCTTGTACATTCTCAAGGATAAATTTCTTTTCTTGGGTCTTTCTTGAAGAAATATCTTGACTTTGAATTTAAATTGTCTGGCATATCTTTTCTTGTTGATGTAAAGTTTTTGCCTATCTTGGGCAACTTGAGTATATTTCCTTACAGTCTCAGTTTGTTGTGTCATATCTTTTAATAACTTGATTGACTTTCTTTGTTTGTCTTTTGGCTTGAGGATAATAAGTTGTACTAAATCTTAATTGTGTCCCAACAGCTTGGAACAATGATGCCCAAAACATAGATGTAAACTTAGCATCCCTATCACTTATTATTCTCTTTGGCAATCCATGAAACTTGAGTACTTTCTTAATAAACAATCGAGCTATCTTGGGGGCTGTATAATTGACTTGCACTGGGATAATATGTGTCACTTTAGTGAGTATACCAACTATAACCATGATTGAATCATGTTCTCCTTGAGTAGAGATAATCTTGCAACAAAATCCATACTTACATACTCTCACTTCATTTGAGGAATGTCTAATGATTTTATTTCTCATTATGGCATCTTAATCCTCTTGACTTTGATGTGCTATCTTGAAAGATATTGGTGCATGTGTCGCAGCACATTACCCTTAAGTTTGTTTACTGATAGCTTTTCCTTAAAGCATTGAGGTCCTTTACGTACCTTGGATGTCTCGCAATTGAATTATAAAGAGCTTCTATTTGGATGCTCTTCTTGAGTGAAAGATATTTTGGAATTCTTAGGCTCCTTCTGTGGTAAGGTATCTATCATGATAAGAAAATTTCTTAACAGCATGTGGACAAATGGAGTTATCAAGGAAGTAAGTGATCAAGTTTTATATATTAAATTACCTACCATTCTCAAGATTCAAGATGTATTATGTTCCTAACCTTGATCAAGCTAAGAGAAAGACGATCATCGAACATTTGGACAAATGGATAAAAATTATCCCAAAGAAGACGCTACATGGGAAGATCATGACTCTTCAGAAGAACTATCCTGACTTACCTTTGAGATGAGGACATCTCAATTCTTTTAAGTTGGGTAGAATGTAAGGTCTCCACCTTTCTCCAAAACCAAACCCACATGTAAATAATTGAACCCACTTTTAATACTACAAAAAGTTACTATTTTTGGCAGATTTTCTAAATCTGTTGGTGCCAAAGTGGTTAGAATATTATAAAGCTTTCAAAAAGGAATAAAACAATTTTTTTGAAAATTTTCCTAAAATGATAAGTTTTTGGTCACCCGACCCGTCTAGTTTTGATTGGCTCATCAAACTGCACCCGTATCCAGAATTTGAAAAAAATACAATACCGGACAACGGGAGCTGCTAAATATGGCAGGTACTCGAGAGGATGCACCTTAGCTTTGTCTTAGCATAACAAGTTTCAGAATTAAAATCCAAGCTGTAACGACCGTCTAAGGATAAAAATAAATTTTTATTTCTAAGGCTAGCAAGGGCACCGGCACTCGAGGACTAGTGTGTGCAAAGGCTCTAGGCCACTGGGAGCTTGCTTTAGCAGTTAGAGGGCACCCCCACTCATCTAGGATCTTGTGGCAGAGTTTCCAAGCAAGAGAGAGAGTGTGAGACTCAGTTAAAGCAAGCAAATTGGACACTTGCAAGGTATGCACTTAAGCTGCCATGCATGACCAAAGTGCTCATCCAGATGCAATTAGCAGCATAATTCGACCTCTTAAGGTTGGGAGCCTATTTAAGGACCTGTTCCCATACACACACAGATATCAGTACACACACACACACACAGTCCATCACACACAAACCTTGGGCGAGGTGCTGCCGGCATACACATCTCTAGGAGAGGATTAAGGGAAGGAAGTGCTGCTAATTTCTTGTTGGATTAGGCTTATTGGATCATCAATTAAGGTCTTAATCAACTCGAATTACGGTAATCTCGAGTTAAATTCATGCTTACATCTTAATCTCTCTATGAGTCCCTTATTTTCCGCTAATACTATGCATAATCTAACTACTCTACCTAGTAGCAACTATCTAAATCACCTATGTGATTAGTCTATTTCACTTTCTTAATCCCATTAGCTAATTATGCATCAAATCAATCTCCTAATCACAAATTAATCCATGGTTAGTAAGACGGAATTACCAGTTAGTCGATTCAATGATTGAGTGGTGGAGATTGACCCAATTTCTAGCAATGTAACTAATTAAACAACCCCAATCTGTCATTTCATTAGGAAAGAGTTTAATTAAAGGATTAAATGCATATTGCAAGAGGTTAATGTGTAATTAGAAGAGTTAACTCCCCCTCTCAAAATTAATTGTCACTAGAGAACGGAATTTCTTCAGCATATGCATAAGACATAACTGCATCTTTCCGTTAATTTTTTAGAAGGAATTAGTACACTAAATCATCATTCAACCACTCTAATTAAGCAAGTAACTACAAGAACTGAATTCTCCAATTGCCTAAGCTAAGAACCTTAATTCAGAGTCAAATTCCATAAGTTCAGGAGAAGATGCTATCCTAAATTGATGTAATTATGACTTGGATCACGTTATATTACCCCAAATTTACCCAAAAATAGATAGATGAGTAATAGCCGTACTTGAAGTTCTACTCCTTCCGTATAGGAGTAATTGCTTGATAAGGCTAACCATGTTGTATCTAGACCGTTTGTGGTTGTTATGGTAATATTGGATACTAGTTCTTTTCCAAATTCATCATCTTTAGTAGTGAGTATAATGGCCCCAAAGAGGACCCGTTTTGGTGGATCGTACGACCATGAGGCCGGAACAAGCAACACCAACGGAAAGGGAAAGGCTCCTATCATCGAGCAAGCACCGGCCATCTCATGAAGCAATCAAGAGGAGATTATTAAGGTAGGTCTAATTTTAATTCAAGTACAGTTTAATAATATTGCATTCGGTAAGGTAGGAAAGTAACATTAACCCAAAACATGTTGGAAGATCCAATGGAGACCACGGCATTTTGATTGATGCATTTAAATTCAAGTAGGAAAGAACGTTTTTGGGATATACTGTCTGGTGTAGGAAAGGCTGTTTGCTAGGGAAAATTCACTCGGCCAGTTCATTTTTAATTCCAATGTTGATTTAGTCCTGATCCCCCTATTGATCACAGGCGGCAGCTTGCGAGGTTCTCGCAGTAGCTAGGATTAGGGCTTTGATCCACATCTTGCGTTCTTTGCGGTGTATACCCACGACTTGCATTCTTTGTGGTGGGATGTCCATGTTGTGCTTTTTATGCGGTGGACAAATCTAGTTGTATGGGCAACTAGGTGACAACGGGTGGAGTTAACACTCGCTGGGGGATTTCGTGCCTCTAGGACATTGGAAGGTTAAATGAAATGAGTTATTGAGTGAATTTTTACTAGAAAGATTGTTTTGGTGCCGCCTTGAAAAACTGTTTGAAGAGCTGTCTTTACACAACCTGTGAATCGGAATTAATCAATGACTATATCTGTTGAACAACAAATGTGTTAGTAATTAGGACACACAAGACAAAGTGTGAGTATGGGGGTGGAAAATGGGGTCTTGGCTCGGGTTGCCAATGCCTATGAGAAGGGTGGTCCCGATTGGTCGGGAACTCTCTGTCCCCATAGTACGATAAATGACGTTAGAATTGTTCATTACACCAAAAGTTGTGAAGTCCCAAGTGTACGTGTCTCTGAAAGCAATGGAGAAAAAGGCAGTGGAGACTTCTCTCCTTCTGGAAGGTGAGTCTTAGGACCAATAATTGGTTAGACACGCTTTTCCCTGCGGGGTGGAACTAGGTCTTGTTGCTAGTAGGCTCGACTCAATTCACTTTTGATCGTCTGCTAGTTGATCCCTTAAACCACTTTGTTTGCTTCCACTATAGATCTAGTGGCCACCATGTTTACCATCAGAATCGTCGTTTGAGGTCCCCAGGTGTGAGGTCCCCAGCCCTTCAAACAGTTTTTGAAACCGGCACCAAAACAATCTTTCTAGTAAAAATTCACTCAATAACTCATTTCATTTAACTTCCAATGTCTTGGAGGCACGAAATCCCCCAACGAGTGTTAACTCCACCCGTTCTCACTTAGTTGTCCATACAACTAGATTTGTCCACCGCATAAAAAGCACAACATGGACATCCCACCGCAAAGAACTCAAGTCGTGGGTATCCACCGCAAAGAACGCAAGACGTGGAAGCCCTAAGCTAGGTAATCCTAGCTACTGCGAGAACCTCGCGAGCTGCCCCCTGTGATCAATATGGGGATCAGGACTAAATCAACATTGGAATTAAAAATGAACTGGCCAAGTAAATTTTCCCTAGCAAATAGTCTTTCCACCAGACAGTATATCCCAAAAACATTCTTTCCTACTTAAATTTAAATGCATCAATTAAAATGCCGTGGTCTCCATTGGATCTTCCAACATGTTTTGGGTTAATGTTACTTTCCTACCTTGTCGAATGCAATATTATTAAACTCTACTTGAATTAAAATTAGACCTACCTCAATAATCTCCACTTGATTGCTTCGTGAGATGGCCGGTGCTTGATCGAGGATAGGAACCTTTCCCTTTCCGTTGGTGTTGCTTGTTCCGGCCTCATGGTCGTGAGATCCACCAAAACGGGTCCTCTTTGGGGCCATTATACTCACTACTAAAGAGATGAATTTGGAAAAGAACTAGTATCCAATATTACCATAACAACCACAAACGGTCCGGATACAACATGGTTAGCCTTATCAAGCAATTACTCTTATACGGAAGGAGTAGATTAACTTCAAGTACGGTTATTACTCATCTATCTATTTTTGAGTAAATTTGGGGTAATATTACGTGATCCAAGTCATAATTACATCAATTTAGGATAGCATCTTCTCTTGAACTTATGCAATTTGACTCTGAATTAAGGTTCTTAGCTTAGGCAATTAGAGAATTCAGTTCTTGTAGTTACTTGCTTAATTAGAGTGGTTGAATGATGATTTTAGTGTACTAATTCCTTCTAAAAAATGAACGAAAAGATGCAGTTATGTCTTATGCATATGCGAAAGAAATTCCGTTCTTAGTGACAATTAATTTTGAAAGGGGGAGTTAACTCTTTTAATTAATTTTGAAAGGGGGAGTTAACTCTTCTAATTACACATTAATCTCTTGCAATATGAGATTAATCCTTTAATTAGACTCTTTACTAATGAAATGACAAATTTGGGTTGTTAAATTAGTTACATTGCTAGAAATTGGGTCAATCTCCACCACTCAATCATTCAATTGACTAACTGGTAATTTCGTCTTACTAACCATGGATTAATTTTGATTAGGAGGTTGACTTGATGCATACTTTAGCTAATGGGATTGAGAAAGTGGAATAGACTAATCACATAGGTGATTTAGAGAGTTGCTACTAGGTAGAGTAGTTAGATTATGCATAGTATTAGCGGAAAATAAGGAATTCATAGAGAGATTAAGATATAAGCATGAATTTAACTCGAGATTACCGTAATTCGAGTTGATTAAGACCTTAATTGTTGATCCAAGAAGCCTAATCCGACAAGAAATTGGCAGCACCTCCTTGGTTTAATCCTCTCCTAGAGATTGTGTATGCCGGCAGCACCTCGCCCAAGTTATGTGTGTGAGGGAGTGTGTGTGTGTGTGTGTGTGTGTGTGTGTGTGTGTGTGTGTGTGTGTGTGTGTGTGTGTGTGTGTGTGTGTGTGTGAGGGAGTGTGTGTGTGTGTACTTAGTATGTGTGTGTGTGTGTGTGTGTGTCAGAACAGGTCCTTAAATAGGCTCCCAACCTCAAGAGGTCGAATTATGCTACTAATTGCATCTGGATGAGCACTTTGGTCATGCATGGCAGCTTGAGTGCATACCTTGCAAGTGTCCAATTTGCATACTTTAACTGAGTCTCACACTCTCTCTCTTGCTTGGAAACTCTCCCACAAGCTCCTAGATGAGTGGGGGCGCCCTCTAACTGCTAAAGCAAGCTCCCAATGGCCTAGAGCCTATGCATACACCAATCCCCGAGTGCCAGTGCCCCTGCTAGCCTTAGAAAAAGAAATTATTTTTTTATCCTTAGACTGTCGCTATAGCTTGGATTTTAATTCCGACACTTTCTGTGCTAAAACGGAGCTAAGGTGCATCATCCCCGAGTACCTACCATATTTGGCAGCTCCCCGTGTTTGAAATTGCATTTTTTTCAAATTCTGGATACGGGTGCAAACGAGCCGGTCAAAACTAAACGGGTCAGGTGACCAGAAACTTACTACTTTAGGAAAATTTTTACCAAAATTGTTTTTATTCATTTTTGAAAGCTCTATGATATTCTAAACATCTTGGCACCAACAGATTTAGAAAAATTGCCAAAAATAGTAACCTTTTGCAGTATGAAAATTGGGTTCAATTATTTACATTAGTGTACTAATTCCTTCTCAAAAATGAACGGATAGATGCAGTTATGTCTTATGCATATGCGGAAGAAATTTCGTTCTCTAGTGACAATTAATTTTGAGAGGGGGAATTAACTATTCTAATTACACATTAATCTCTTGCAATATGAGTTTAATCCTTTAATTAAACGCTTTCCTAATGAAATGACGGATTGGGGTTGTTTAATTAGTTACATTGCTAGAAATTGGGTCAATCTCCACCACTCAATCATTGAATTGACTAACTGGTAATTCCTTCTTACTAACCATGGATTAATTTGTGATTAGGAGGTTGACTTGACGCATAATTTAGTTAATGGGATGAAGAAAGTGGAATAGATTAATCACATAGGTGATTTAGAGAGTTGCTACTAGGTAGAGTAGTTAGATTATGCATAGTATTAGCGGAAAATAAGGGATTCATAGAGAGATTAAGATGTAAGCATGAATTTAACTCGAGATTACCGTAATTCGAGTTGATTAAGAACTTAATTGCTTATCCAATAAGCCTAATCCGACAAGAAATTGGCAGCACCTCCTTGGCTTAATCCTCTCCTAGAGATTGTGTATGCCGGCAGCACCTCACCCAAGGTATGTGTGTGAGGGACTATGTGTGTGTGTGTACTGATATCTGTGTATGTGTGTGTGTGGGAACAGGTCCTTAAATAGGCTCCCAACCTTAAGAGGTCGAATTATGCTGCTTATTGCATCTGGATGATCACTTTGGTCATGCATGGCAGCTTGAGTGCATACCTTACAAGTGTCCAATTTGCTTGGCAGCTTGAGTGCATACCTTGCAAGTGTCCAATTTGCTTGCTTTAACTCGGTCTCACACTCTCTCTCTTGCTTGGAAACTCTCCCACAAGCTCCTAGATGAGTGGGGGCGCCCTCTAGCTGCTAAAGCAAGCTCCCAGTCGCCTAGAGCCTTTGTACACACCAATCCCCGAGTGTTGGTGCCCTTGCTAGACTTAGAAATAAAAATTTATTTTTATCCTTAGACGGTCGTTACAGCTTGGATTTTAATTCTGAAACTTGTTGTGCTAAGACGAAGCTAAGGTGCATCATCCCCAGTACTTGCCATATTTAGTAGCTCCCGGTGTCCAAAATTGTATTTTTTTCAAATTCTGGATACGAGTGCAGTTTGACGAGCCGATCAAAACTAAACGGATCGGGTGACCAAAAACTTACTATTTTAGGAAAATTTTCACACAAAAAAAATTTATTCATTTTTGAAAGCTCTATAACATTCTAAACATCTTGGCACCGATAGATTTAGAAAAACTGCCAAAAAAAGTAACTTTTTGCAGTATTAAAATTGGGTTCAATTATTTACATGTGGGATTGGTTTTGGAGAAAAGTGGAGACCTTACATTCTACCCAACTTAAAAGAATTGAGATGTCCTCATCTCAAAGGTAAGTCAGGATAGTTCTTCTGAAGAGTCATGATCTTCCCATGTAGCGTCTTCTTTGGGATAATTTTTTTCCATTTGTCCAAATGTTTGATGATCGTCTTTCTCTTAGCTTGATTAAGGTTAGGAACATAATACATCTTGAATCTTGAGAATGGTAGGTACTTTTAAATAGAAAACTTGATCACTTACTTCCTTGATAACTCCATCGGTCCACAATATCTTGGGCTTAGCTTCTTGTACTTTCTCAAGGATAAATTTCTTTTCTTAGGTCTTTCTTGAAGAAATATCTTGACTTTGAATTTGAATTGTCCGGCATATCCCAACCTCTGACCTTTAAGGGCGAGGCAGCTAATGTGGAGAGAGATGCGAAAGTGTGGATGAAAGTGATGGATGACTATTTCAAGGTTGCAGGGACTCAACCGGAGAACCATACCATGCTCGCAATGTTCCACCTCTCTGGCAATGCCAAGATTTGGTGGAAACAGCATTGCAGAGATCTAAACATCAAGTGATCTTCTCAGTCATGGGAAGACATCAAGGCTGCACTGATGGGGCGTTACTTACCACCCGCTTATAAAACCTTGAAGCTCCACGCCCTCGCCCTCTGTTTACCCTTCCATGTCCTCCTCTTCCATTAGGTTGACCTCGCCCGAATTCGTTGCATTCATAACAACATACATTTGGAAAATCCATGACTGTGGTAGTGGCTATTATTCAGCGTTGTTCGTATGCTTGGTTGGTTGGTCTATTATTCCGAACATTTGTCCTTGACCTTTCGCCAAATGATTCCTCCTATTTTGATTGGCCCTCTGAATTTCCATAGCAAAGGGTTTAGCTCTTAGCAAGACATCTTGAAGAGTTGTTGGTCTGAGAGCTTCTACCCGATTGTTCAAGGGGTCAATGATCCCTTGGCAAAATCGTGCTACTTGCTGATCCAGGGTCATTCTAGGAGCATATCTTCGAAGAGTAACAAACTTTGAATAATACTCCTCGACTGAAGAAGTCGACTGACGAAGGGAAAAGAACTCGTGAGTCTCCACTATCCAGAGTACATATTTTCACGATGCATGCAGTCTGTAGAATGATTGAATAACTTATGTTTCTGTACATTTGTTTTTCTTGGACCACTCGGCCAACATCAGCAAAACAAAGGGCTATATTATCATTGGAAACAGTTTTCTCATATATCGGCTTGCATGGAGGACATGTGAAAATAGAGCAGGACGAGAAGAGGTCTATGAATGGTCGAGATGTGCCAAAGAAGTTGTCTATTGGCGGTGTGAAATCCCTTCTCTTCTTGTCGATGCCAACAAGTGGCAGACAACGCAAAAGCCAAAGTGGTCAGGAAAGGTTGACATTGAGATACAACCGGTGGAGAAACCTGCACAATGCAGTGGTTGACCACGTAGACAATGGTGCAGCAAGGACTCGCAAAGAGAACATGTGGAAAAGTTTGGATTCCATATTCAAGTTTTGTGAGCTCAATACTTGGAGAGATACTAACTATACATTGTTTCAAGATGCTCTAGAGACCTTCCACAGGTCTTTCATAGCTGCATGGACAAATCAACACATAACTCATTACATGGTATATTACTTTATTTGATAAAATTGTGATTATATATTTACATATAAACAATAGGCTAGTGTTTTTTGCAGCATATCATATGCAACCACATGCCTTAGTTTGCTAGGAAGTATGGTATCTTGGCTATATGGTCTACACAAAGTATGGAGAAAACTCACTACCAAGCACACTCATCACGGAGCTGGTGAAAACAAAGCCAAGAGTTTGGAGAAACTACCTCAATGGACTTATCGAAAACTTATGCATAGAACACACCGAAAGGAATGTGTCAAAGACAGTCAGATTGGCCAAGCAATGAGATTAGCAAGCAAACAACGGAAGAAGGAAATATGGGAGGCATCTTCTGCGGCATCGCAACATGCAGAGTGGTGACTTCAAAAAGAACACATTGGAAAAACTTGGACAACTCCGACCCAAGTTGTTTGAGACTTCCTAAAGATAGCGCATTGTAACATAATATAATTTTTTGTGCCAAGAGAAGACAACGAGTCACAAAAGTGAGAAACATAATGTACTCATTGTTTTGATAGAAAATGTACTATTTTTTGGCATCGACAATATACATTGGAGCTTCTCTATTCTTCATCTTTGTCAGGAAAAGTTACAAAATATTCTGGCCTTTTTGCCTGCTCTGTGTTATCGTCGTCTTCTTGCCTTGGTCTTTTGCAACCTAGTCCTGCAGGTTCGTTTGTCGACAGTACATTTGTCTCCACCTCCACAGCCACAAGAGACATTTCTTCAGTAGGCAAATGCGCAATTGGTTGTTTATTGCGAAACATAGCATGTTTGTCATACTCTAGTAATTGCACAGGGTCAGTGATTCCGCATGCCAAACCATATGCTGCTTGGGTCAAAAAATAGTGACTACGCAAACCATACATTCTTGGCCCTTGGCCAAACATATACAATGCGGGCTTTTTTTCTAAAAGCATTATTTTATATGTGTTCCACGTAATGACGGACCCTCCTAAATATCTTGAAAGTGTCTTCAACGTCATCAAGGGTAGCTCCGCGTTGTCATTGGAGAAGGACGAATGGAAGACCAAAAAACTCGGATACGTAAGATTCTTTAAGTATTGGCCGAGAGAGGAATTCTTCCCTAAATCTCCCATGCCTCGTCCACGAGGGCGAGGAATGAAGATATCATCATAGACCACCAACTGCAACAAATTAAAGTTATGAAATGAGATAAGTAGAAACCAAAAAGGTAAGGCAAATAAAAAAATATTACCTTATGGTTTTCATCTTCCTCAAGTAATTCCTCATTCCATAGGTTGATGCCGCCCTGACCTCTAGTGGGCGCATTGGAGGTTGAGGCCAAAGATGATGAAGAAGTTCTTGCCTTACCCATTTCTTCAATCCCTAGCTTTTTTTGCACTTCCATGAACTCCTTTTCTGTTCGAAGCGTGTGCTCATAGCTAGCAACATCATTTTAAATCATCACAAGTGCACTTGCGGGGTCAACGAGCTCATCGTCATTTACATGGGCATCTATAATAGAATACTTGTCGTGCTCAGGGTCAATGACAGCATCATCCTCTTCAAGATTCTGTGCCACAATGGCAAGGCAATAGTCCTCTCGAAGGTCAAAAAGCTCCATAATGTCGTTAAGCATTACATATCGCAAATCACCAATAGGTATGGTAGGTAGAACACTAGTAGGCAAAGTACCCTCCTGAAGCTAGACTCCCTCTGAAACCTACAAGGCAAGGCTTCCCCGAGACTTGGGCTCTTGACCCTCCCCAGTCTGATCCTCTACGAGGCCTTTGTAGCATCAACATGCTCATCCAAAATTAAATGCAAATATAAAATAAAACCTGCATAATATTCAGCCACTCGACACTTGCGGTTATGAAGTGTACACTTGTAGTCTGTTATCTGCAAGTGCACTGGCAGCATAAGGCAACTCCTAGAAAATATGTGTTTCTTGGAGGAGTCGGAATTGATATCCTTCATGTGAAAAAAACGAACTCCTTGTATCTCGATAGTGCCATCGAACGTTTGCTGCTGGTAGGTCTGCTCAAAACCTGATAGGTAATGTTGCGCGGAGACAATCCACTCATGTAAATAAAAATCTGGATTGAACATCGGCCTGATCTCTGTCTCGCGCTGCTGAAGCCCAATGCGGTATAGAAAATGAGATAGTTTGTCTTGGGGGGCATCCTGAGAGCAAGGCACTTTCTCCTCTGCTTCAACATTGAAGGGGTCCATAACGGAAATTCAAAAGCGAAGATAGACGAGAGAGCACCACATCCAAACAAACGGCAAAGGGGGGAGCAAGTCATATTGGGGGAGCAAGTCATATTTATAGGACTCCCGAGGCCATTGATGACATCGATTGACGTGCATCATGGGGACACCGTGCATCATGCAGTCGTCGTGATGATTACGCCACGTGTCAGCCGCCGTGGAACGGTCGCGCCACAATGCAAAACTGGTGCCGCCACTCCAAAAAAGCACTGCTATCGTGTCTTGGCGCGATAGCTTGTTGTCGCATCACAACGCGATACGGCCAGTCTAGAGTACTCAGGTCCGCCTCTTTGCGTTGTGCCGCGACGCCTTTTTGTCGCACCACCCATGCATCATGCAGTCGTCGTGATGATTACGCCACGTGTCAGCCATCGTGGAACGATCGCGCCACAACGCGAAACTGGTGCCGGCGCTCTACAAAAGCACTGCTATCGCGTTTTGGCACGACAACTTGTTGTCGCATCATAACGTGATACGGTAAGTCCAGAGTACTCAGGTCCGTATCCTCGCGTTGTGTCGTGACATACCGTTGTTGCTAGGGCAACCCGTTGGGGCGCTTCTTCCTCGTCGTGCCACACCGCGAATAGGTAGTGCCACTAATTTTGGCACCACCAATATCGTGTTGAGTCCTGATGTGCCACGTGGCGCGTAATCATTATGCTCGCATGCTTCCCGTCATACCTCACAATGTCATGATTAATGCAGCCGCCTCTTCTCATTATACTTATTCCGCTAATATAAACACCCCCCCCCCTTTTTTTCTCATCGTTTTTTTCGAAGTATTTCTAGTCACTCTCCGTTTTTACCCACATCCAAATTTCCATATTTCCTCGCATTCTCCTTGTTCATGTCATGGCCCGCACAAAGAAAACAGCAAGGAAGGTTTATCCTGACCAGTCTGGTCCGCAGGGCCAGGCTAGCTCGTCTACAGTGCAACCGTCAACATGGCAAGTGATTTCGAGCAAGATCATGCTGCAATTAACGGGCAACAATGTGAAGAAGAAGATACGAGCAGAATAGGAGTGTTCTACTCGAACTTCGTAAGCTCCAAAAGCACATTTCATTGGCAATACCTAAACTACCATTCTAGAGAGTTGTTTGCGAGATTTGCGAGCAACACAACCTGAATTTCCGGTGGTCTCGAAGTGCAATGGGATGCTTGGACGAGGCCACCGAGGATTTTTTTATAGAGCTTTTCCAGGACAGCTACATTCTCTCAGCGCACGCCCATAGGGCAACATTGATTCCGCGAGACATCAACACACTTTGCCTTCTCTGGTTCAGGTATGACAAGACAATACCGCCTGTCGGTATTTCAGACCGAAAGATGGACAATATTCTTAGAATACCACCTATTGACAAGGTCAAAGTTCATGAAGTGTCTAAACAAATGCCTCGATACAGCACCCGTCTCAACACTGAGCGGGACACAATAGAAGACAATACTGAAAGATTGGAGCAGTTACGCCTTGAGATGATGGAGGAACAAATGGCAGATGCCATCAACGACGCCAACGTTGATGATTTGTCATTGTTGTTTCCCTATTTCCATGTTGGCCTTCCTCTGTGGGGACGCATTCTGTATTTTCCCTATCACCCCCATGAGATTGCAATTTTACAGAACCGGACGAGGGAACCACAGACTCGATCATCAATTGCTTGCTTGGTGCGTTCTATTCTTTTTTTCACAATAAATTCTTTTAATATATTCAATTTTGTATGACACGAATTTCTTTACAGTTTTGTAGTTTCAAATTTGCCTTGGAATATGCAAGATGATGTCACCGTCCTTGACTCGAACCTCTCGGTCGTTTTGACAGCCGAGGATACATCTTTAGTGGAAGTAGTTGACTGGTTCCAATCAGTGAACATGGAGACGGCAAAAATTTTTGTTCTCGCTTATCATGAAGGGTACGCAATGTTTTCAATAGTGAAATTATTTTATCTTGAAGTCTTATTTGTTGTGATGACATATGTTTTGCTTATGTTTATTTGTAACAGTGCTCATTGGAGTCTTGTTCTCTTACACCTTGAACGAAACCGGTGCTACCTTGCTAATTCATCCCATAGATTTCATGGTGAAGTATGTAGGTAAGAGGTTTTGTATTTTGTTCGACATCACATAGAGTTTTGTTAAAAGTCTCTTATGAAATTTAATTGTATTTTGCGCAGATCTGTTCAGAAGCTTGTTTCTGCTGATAGCTGTTTTTTCGGCTCTTTGTAATTGCCACAGTGAGTTACCTCACCCTACCAAAATCACCCAAACACTGTGGCTATCCCTACCATTTCACTGTACATAGGCGTGCGTGAGTCACGGAACTTTTCCCATATCTTCTTAAAAAACCCTCAATTAGCTAGTCATTGGGCTAGTTGAGCCAAAAAAATAATAAAAAATAAAAAATATAAGTATATTATGGCCCATGCGTATGTAAATATTTCTTTGTATATAGGGCCTAAATAAAAGATTTTTTCATAATTATTTTGGTATTTATTTAAATATTTCTACCTAGGTGTGTGCTATTTATGCTCTGTACATTGCCTCACCATTACCACAATTTTTTCTTACCATTTTTCATACTCTTTATTCCATATAGAAATATTTTCATGTAAGCTTCTCTTATATTTGGTGTAACTCCACCCCAACAAAAATCCAAAAAAACTAGTTTTATTTATGTGTATATTTTTTCACTATTGTGATTTTTTCCTTCCTACATATATTCTCTATTACTCTCATAAATTAAACGACCAAAAATATTCATCTTTTTATGGTAGACTTATAATGAGAGAGATTTATTTTGACTCCTTTATATTTTTCCACCTATATTATTTATATTTGACATGTACATATTTTTTTAGACCCCTCAATATTTGATTTTCTTAGTTGTACTATTCACTTATATCATGATCTCAACAATATCTTCAATTATAGACCTACCAAATAAGGTCAAGGGTAGGTGGCATGCATACATGCACTATGGAGGGCTCACTCTTGGAGGTATTCAAAAGAATCATCCAAAGAAGGACCCCACAAGGACCTTGTGCAGTGGAAAAAACCGGTCGGTTTTGCTGAATTTTTAAAGTTCACTTGCTCTCCGAATTTGAAAAGGTGATACAAACAAAAGTTGTAGCTCGTGGGCTAAACTTTTGCCTCATATTTTTTCATATTTTTTTGAGCTAGGAGCTATGAGCTATGATTTTATTAGTGGACCCCAGTTTTCCCATGCTATGCAGCCACACTCTCTCTTCCACTTTATCATTTTCCTCTTTCACACACACTTCTCCACTCATCATCCCCACCTCTCTCACCACTCCTCTCTGCACCCTACTCACCTTCTCCTCAACCTTGAAGAATAAGAGAAACCATGGTGAACTCATACCTCCCACACACAATTCCATTCCAAAATTGACCACCTAGTCTCATTTTTCCTCCTCCAAATTACCCATATCTTTCAAAAAAACCACAAAATTCAGTCTCTTCTCTTAAAAGACGGCATCATGGTGGTTGATTACTCAGCTTCAATTACCTTGTCTCTCAAGGAAGGTCAAGAGTGGAGAAAAAATGTACCGTCAAAGCTAGTGGACCGTCAACAAGCGTCAAAATTGGCCCTACTCAAGACACTTGGAGCATCAACCTTGTAAGAAATCCACCTTTTCTTACCTCTTAAGAGTTTTTCTTCCTTATTTGTATCCTACATGGATACTCCCATTGTAAATATCCAATTTCATTTGTAAATTAATACTAACTCTACTAACACTAACCCACTATGAAAAGTCCTATCACCTCCATTTCTCTCCTCTCTCTTTCCCCACCAACTTCTTGATAATTCCAAGCAAAAGAAATTAGATAAATTGCTAAAAATCTAACCCAGCCATGGTTAGAGGAGTAACCCTAGCCTTCAAAATTGCTATAAAAGGAGGGTGTAGCTAGCACAAAAAGGGGGGAGCCATAAGCAAGAGCACTATGCTATAGCTTGAGAAGCCAATCTCAACCTCTCTAGAAGGAGCTCTTGAGTAGAAGCTCATTGTCTTATGCATGTGCATGTGTTGTAATAGGGGATTAGCAAGGG
Organism: Adiantum capillus-veneris; assembly: GCF_014529385.1. NCBI lineage: Eukaryota > Viridiplantae > Streptophyta > Polypodiopsida > Polypodiales > Pteridaceae > Adiantum > Adiantum capillus-veneris. Next base: position 104,673,289 of record NC_140936.1, read on the forward strand.
AACTCTATGCCATTGTAAAAGAGAGAGTGATCATTCAATTGAGAGTAGGAAATCTATCATTTCTCCTACTAGTGTAAGCCCAACATTTGCTGAATCAAGGAGGATGGATTTGGACTAAGCTTGGATACTTTGTCTCCCTTCCAACGTGAAGTAATGGACAACAATGATGCGTAAGTGTCTTGGTGTTTTTTTGTTAAGTTCTTGATAGCTTGTCTCTGGTGTTGTCATCAATCTAGCCATAAATCCCACATACTGTAAGAGGGCGACAGGGTGGAGAGGACTCCCCTGGCCTTAAGACAGTGATTGGGGTGGCTTTTCTTGTGATGTGTTGTGGTTAAATTTATGCAAGCTATGTTGAACAAATACTAATCTGACTTTGATTTGTCATGAAAGATTTGTAAGAAGGTATTAATGCAACAAGCACCCCCTCCCCCTTTCTCTCTCTTTCTTAAATATATAGTTGTGTTTGCTTGATCATTGCCGATACGTTTCAAAGCAGCTCTCTCTCTCTCTCTCTCTCTCTCTCTCTCTCTCTCTCTCTCTCTCTCTCTCTCTCTCTCTCTACGCGTCCTAGTTCGCATCCAAAACTAGGTGGTGCCCCAAATTTGTGTAGGGTTAGGTTGCGGGTTTGTATGTGTGTTTGTTGTTTTTTCCAACCCCAACCCAATTGAGCAGCATGGGAGCCTAGAAGAGTGCTTGGAGGCCACTCTTCGTGTTGCCCGCCCCAGACCGCCTCAAATTGGTGCCCCCACCGAGGACAGGCTTGCGTATGTTTTGTGAAGGCTCAACCTTTAGCATAATCAAGTAGCTTGCATGAATCACGAGAATTTGTATGATCCCTTCATTCCCATTGCAAGGCAAAAGGTACACATAATTGTTAGTACTAAGTTGCAATTTCAGCGAGTAATTCGTAGAATTTTAGGTCCTCTTAGGTTAGCCGAGATAAACACTTCGGTAAATCCTTTTATTTTGCCTCTCATTAGGTACGATATTAGCTTGGACGTCTATATTTTTGTGTTATTTCAAGCATTAGGACATGCATAGGCCATGGATAATGGCCCAAGAATAGAGGTTTTTCCCTTTCATTTTACTCCACACATTAGAATAAATGTTGCAATTAGTAGAAAGATCCATTTTCAACAACGTATGGTATTCATGTTTGGTGCGCAAAGAGTAGGAGAAATTCTCGCGTCACCAAACCCTGTCATTCTACCTCTTATTGATTATCATAGGTCATTTGATGTGAATATTTTTATTTTGTTGTAGAATAGATTGCAATTTAGAGAATATTATTGTGTAAATCTTTTAAAGAAAGAAAAAAACAAAAACGCGTCACTTTGAAATCAATTCAATGGAGATCCAATGCCAAATGTCTGGATATCCTCTTTTCTTTGGAGAGCCTGGAGAGGATGCAGAATTATTTCTAGCGAATTTCAAGATGTCTTGCCGTATCAAGAGGATAGTAACTGATCAAGAACGTGTAGAAATGTTTGAGGTGGTCCTTAGGAAAGATGCTAGCACTTGGTTTGACTCTTTGCCTGAGGAAGTTAAAGGGAATTACACAGAAGTTTTGAATCGTTTCAAGAAATACTTCTTTGATCCCCAAAACACTCAGAAATTATGGCAAGACATTGTTTCTCATAAGCAAAAAGACTTAGATGACTACTACTTGTACAAGCAAGAGTTTCTACGTCTTTGGGCTCTATGGATACGAAATGTTGCTAACCCTGGTGATGGTGGAGAATTTTTAAAGAAGGAGAGGTTCATATCCGGACTCTTTCCTGACCTTAAGGTAAAAGTTGAGGCGGGTGCACCTGCTACTTTTGATGCAGCGGAAACTAGGGCTGCTGAGAAGTATAGGAAACTCAAGTGCTTAAGGGGAGAGGTTCCAATAGAAGGTCTTAGACCCAAAGGTAAGTCACAAGTATCAACATCTAAGGAGCTTCCTGAGGTAACGGCGGAAGTGATTGAGAAGTTAAATGAATCTTTAAGCAGCTTATCAATTCACCTTGCACAAGCTGTAGGTCCAAAGGGACAAGCAAAGAAGTCTGAAGAGAGAGAGCCACGAACTAGGAGAGTCTTGCAATGTTGGAATTGCGGAGAGTCTAGACATGGGATGTATAATTGTCCTTGGCCCCATGGAGAGCCAGGGAGACCTAACTTGAATTACCCAGTGATGAATGCAGGAGAAGGAGCTGGTCAACAACCAAGGCTTCTACAAAGGCCAAATGGACCAAGACCACCTCCACAAGGGGTAGAAGGAGTTCCACCTTTGCCAGATCCAAATGTGCATGTGGTAGAGGTGACAAATTCAAATGAGGTTGACATGGAAGCCAATGGCATTAAGCGTGGCCGAGGGAAAGGTAAAGAGAAAGAAGGAGTCACATCACAGAGTGACCATGGACAAGGCAAAAAGGCAAAGGAGACCAAGGAAACCAAGAGGACTCAACGTCGTATCAACCTCCAAGACTTCCCTCTTGGACATGGTATGGCTCCGTACAACTTGTTGGAAGACATGAGAGGTAAGGGTCCTGATATTTCATGGCCTCAATTTCTTGCATTATGTCCACAAGTTAGGAGGGATTTAACAAGGGCAATTAGCACTAGGAGAAAGGTAAAAGAGAGTGTGCCTGTTGTAAAAATTGCACAAGCTGAAATGAATGAGGACATTACACCGGTGCTAGACTGTTACATCAAAGGAAGATTGGTTAGGAAAGGTCTAGTGGATGGGGGTGCACAAATTTGCATCATGACAGAGGGACTCATGCAAAGACTAGGCATGCACATCCATGAGACACCTGAAATCAAAGTCAAGATAGCAAACAATAGCAAGGCTAGGTGTGTAGGCATTTGTAAAAATGTCTTTGTAGAGGCCTTTGGCATTAAGAAAGCGGTGGATTTTTATGTTATGTCTACCAAGGGAAGTGGTTATCCATTTATCCTAGGAAGACCATGGCTAATGAAAATGCGAGCTTTGCAGGATTGAGACAGTGGGAAATTAATTTGCAGGAATGACAATCATAAGAAGGTTGTCTTTGACATGAAGGAGCAACGCCAAGAGGAGCTCCATGAAGAATCATCTCAAAGTGAGATGGAAGAAGGTTGGACCGATAGCACTTCAGAAGAAGAAAGTAGCGGCAGCATTACTGAAGAGGAGTCTTCCATTGAAGTCATGGGGGTAAGGTTTAAGCCAAGCAACCAAGAGACCTCTTGTCAAGGCTTGGATGAGGTAGGTCCTCAAGAGAACGAAGGTGTTCAAGATGAAGGGATGCTGGGAGGTATGCTATCAACAACACTTACAAAGGATGAAAGAGAGGAGTTTAAATGTGTGCTAAGGAAGTTTCCTAGGCTTTTTGCTAAAGACTACACCGATGTGCGTGGAGTAGATGCTGTTCAACACAAAATTGAGTTGAAGCCAGAGGCCACACCTAAGGCTCAGAAGCTACGAAGGCTAGGAGTCATCAAGGAGCAGGCTTTACTCAAGGAGGTAAGAAAGCTTCTAGCAGCAGGTTTCATTTATCCAGTGGAGAATTCAGAGTGGGTCTCTCCCGTTGTTGTCACTCCTAAGAAAAACGGAAAGTGGAGGGTGTGTGTGGATTACCGTCCACTCAATGAGGCAACAAAAAGAGATCACTTTCCCCTCCCATTTCAGGATGAGATACTAAATGAGGTAGCTGGTCATGAGAAGTACACTGTGTGTGATGGCTACTCATGCTACTTTCAAATAGATATCGCATTGGAAGATCAATTGAAAACAACCTTTATCACTCCTTGGGGTTGCTATGCTTTTAGAGTCATGCCATTTGGTCTGACAAATGCTCCTGCAACATTCCAACGTTTCATGAACATGGTGTTTCAAGCATTCTTTGGAAAGTCAATTAGGTTGTTCATTGATGATTTCTGCATTTATAGCTCAAAATCATTGCATCTACAAAGGGTAGAAGAAGGTTTAAAGAAGCTCTACGACATGGGAGGTCAACTCAACCCCGACAAGTGCCACATAGGTGAGGATGAAGTGATCTTGCTCGGTCACAAGGTTTCCTATAAAGGCATTGAGGTGGATCCTTCAAAGGCAAAGGCTCTTATTGATCTCCCATCACCGAAGAGTCTTAAGGAGGTCATCTCTTTCATTCAAAAGGTGAAGTATATGTCACGCTTCATTCACTTAGCCTCGGAGTTGCTTCATCCTTTGCAAAAGTTGACACAACAAGTAGAATTTGCATGGTCTGATGAGCTTGAAGAGTATTTTTGTAACATTAAAGTCATTTTGTCAGAGCTACCAACACTCATGCCTCCTTGTTGGGAGTACACATTCTTTGTTAGCTCTAGTGTTGGAAGGGAAACAATTGGTGTTGTGTTGCTACAACAAAATCCCCACAGTACAAGGATGCGACCCATCTCCTTTGCTAGTAGGGTCATGAACGCTTTGAAGAGAGACTACACAGAAGCAGAACTCATGATGCTTTCTCTCATGTTTGCGGTGATAAAGTTTAGATCCTACCTGCTACCAAAACCTTTTGTAATTCTCACTGCAAAAAATTTGTTCCCTTGGGTGTCATCTCAAATGAATCTTAGTACTAGGATCTCAAAGTGGATTATGGAGTTGCAAGAGTTTCAATACTCTTTCAAGGTAGAAGATAGTGTGCGTGCACAATTGGCAGGGATTCTCACTTATAGGGTGCATGAAAAGGAGATTAAGGTGCCTGAAGTAAAGACCCTACCATTGCCACCACCAAAAATTATTCCTAATGCTTTTACCTTGTTCTTTGATGGAGCTTTTCGTCGAGCCACAGGAAAAGCAGGGGGAGGGCTAGTGTTGCTCAACCCAAGTGGAGAGGTGGTCATGAAAGAGAAGTTCAATCTACCAAGTTCAGCTAGCAACAATGAAGCAGAATATGACACACTACTTCATGGTTTAAGAATATGCATTGGCCATGGTATACAACGTCTCATGGTAAAAGGGGATGCACTTCTCATTGTGAAGCAGATTTTTAGGCATCTGGGCATGCAAAAATGAAAGACTAAGGGCCAAAGTTCATACCATCCGTAGGCTATTTAATCAATTTGAGGAGGTGCAATTATATCATATTCCTAGGAAACAAAATGAAGATGCTGATTTACTTGCACAACAAGCCGTTGCATGTGTAAAGAAAGAAGTGCAGGTCATCATGCTGGCAGCTGCAGTGAAGCAACCGAGGTACCAGGGATTGGAGTCATTGGCTCCCATCATTGGCTACATTTTGGAGGGTGAGTTTCCACCAGACTTCACAAAAGCTCAGAAGAGGAGACTCATGAAGAAGGCAAGCATGTATCTCTTCCTAGAAGGCTCCCTCTATCAAAGAGGGAAGGATAAAGTGTGCAGAAGAGTACCAACTATCGCAGAAATTCCAGCCATTCTAAAAGGTTTGCATGAAGAGGCATGTGGTGGTCATTTTTCCTAAGAATTAACTGTGAAGAAGATTTTGCTTGCGGGGTATGTTTGGCCAAGTCTACATGTGGATGTCCAACATTGGTGTAAAAGTTGTCACAATTGTCAAATAAATGGAAAAAGAAGGTTGGTGCATGGCCCGAGGCAAATAGTGCTTGCAAATGGACCCTTTGAAAAGTGGGGCATTGATGCTATGGGTCCTCTGCCTAGGACAAAAAATGGTAAACTCTACATTCTAGTGGCTGTAGACTATATGACTAGGTGGGTGGAAGCTCAAAGTGTGGCAAGAGTGAATGAGAGGACAGTTAGCAAGTTTGTGTACAATCACATTTGTTGTAGATTTGGCACACCTTTGGAGATTGTTTCTGATAATGGTCTAGGGTTTAGAAAGGGCTTGCTCACAGAAGTTTGTGAAGAACTTCACATTCTACATCGTCACAGTACACCCTACTATCCCCAATCAAATGGTTTGGTAGAAAAAGCTAATGGTGTCATTGCAGGCATCATTAGAAAGATGGTGAAAAACAAGACAAAGTTGTGGGATGACTTCTTGGATGGTGCCTTGTGGGCGTATCGAACCACATATAGGGAAGCCATGGAGTTCACACCATTTCACTTGGTCTATGGTCAAGAGGCTTTACAGCCAATTGAACTAAACATTCCAACAATGCGACTTCATGGCAAATCAGCACAAGATGATCAAGAGGTATGGATGGATCGACTTCTTACGTTAGTGGAGCTTGAGTGGAAAAGAGAAGCAGCATATGAGTGCTACAAGAGGAAAGCCACACAAGCAAAAGAAACACACGACAAGAAACTGAAGGACAAAGGCATCAATGAAGGAGATCTTGTGCTAAGGTATGACAATCGACTCAATAATCGTTTTGATGCCAAATTTCAAACAAGATGGCAAGGACCATACATAGTCAAGAAGGCTTTCAATTCAAGTTACTATCAGCTTATGGACATGAATGGTAAAGAGCACTCCAGGAAAGTAAACGGGTATCGCTTGAAGCCCTATTTGAGTCGCCTTCTACCAAAGGATCTACCAAAGATCTGTCAGAAAACCACTGTCTCATGTAAGTATTGTTACATGAAGCATGAGTGTAATTCTAGCCAAAATTCTGAGGGGCCAAACAATAAAAATCTTGTCAAGGACTCTGAAGCACTCTCTTTGGAAAAGATGCTCTATGATGGTACATGAATATACCATCATCCAGGGGGAGGGCTAATGATAGCCGTTTTTTCGGCTCTTTGTAATTGCCACAGTGAGTTACCTCACCCTACCAAAATCACCCAAACACTGTGGCTATCCCTACCATTTCACTGTACATAGGCGTGCGTGAGTCACGGGACTTTTCCCATATCTTCTTAAAAAACCCTCAATTAGCTAGTCATTGGGCTAGTTGAGCCAAAAAAGTAAAAAAAAATAAAAAATATAAGTATATTATGGCCCATGCGTATGTAAATATTTCTTTGTATATAGGGCCTAAATAAAAGATTTTTTCATAATTATTTTGGTATTTATTTAAATATTTCTACCTAGGTGTGTGCTATTTATGCTCTGTACATTGCCTCACCATTACCACAATTTTTTATTATCATTTTTCATACTCTTTATTCCATATAGAAATATTTTCATGTAAGCTTCTCTTATATTTGGTGTAACTCCACCCCAACAAAAATCCAAAAAAACTAGTTTTATTTATGTGTATATTTTTTCACTATTGTGATTTTTTCTTTCCTACATATATTATGTATTACTCTCATAAATTAGACCACTAAAAATATTCATCTTTTTATGGTAGACTTATAATGAGAGAGATTTATTTTGGCCCCTTTATATTTTTCCACCTATATTATTTATATTTGACATGTACATATTTTTTTAGACCCCTCAATATTTGATTTTCTTAGTTGTACTATTCACTTATATCATGATCTCAACAATATCTTCAATTATAGACCTACCAAATAAGGTCAAGGGTAGGTGGCATGCATACATGCACTATGGAGGGCTCACTCTTGGAGGTATTCAAAAGAATCATCCAAAGAAGGACCCCACAAGGACCTTGTGCAGTGGAAAAAAACGGTCGGTTTTGCTGAATTTTTAAAGTTCACTTGCTCTCCGAATTTGAAAAGGTAATACAAACAAACGTTGTAGCTCCTGGGCTGAACTTTTGCCTCAAATGTTTTCATATTTTTTTGAGCTAGGAGCTATGAGCTATGATTTTATTAGTGGACCCCAGTTTTCCCATGCTATGCAGCCACACTCTCTCTTCCACTTTATCATTTTCCTCTTTCACACACACTTCTCCACTCATCATCCCCACCTCTCTCACCACTCCTCTCTGCACCCTACTCACCTTCTCCTCAACCTTGAAGAATAAGAGAAACCATGGTGAACTCATACCTCCCACGCACAATTCCATTCCAAAATTGACCACCTAGTCTCATTTTTCCTCCTCCAAATTACCCATATCTTTCAAAAAAACCACAAAATTCAGCCTCTTCTCTTAAAAGACAGCATCATGGTGGTTGATTACTCAGCTTCAATTACCTTGTCTCTCAAGGAAGGTCAAGAGTGGAGAAAAAATGTACCCTCAAAGCTAGTGGACCGTCAACAAGCGTCAAAATTGGCCCTACTCAAGACACTTGGAGCATCAACCTTGTAAGAAATCCACCTTTTCTTACCTCTTAAGAGTTTTTCTTCCTTATTTGTATCCTACATGGATACTCCCATTGTAAATATCCAATTTCATTTGTAAATTAATACTAACTCTACTAACACTAACCCACTATGAAAAGTCCTATCACCTCCATTTCTCTCCTCTCTCTTTCCCCACCAACTACTTGATAATTCCAAGCAAAAGAAATTAGATAAATTGCTGAAAATCTAACCCAACCATGGTTAGAGGAGTAACCCTAGCCTTCAAAATTGCTATAAAAGGAGGGTGTAGCTAGCACAAAAAGGGGGGAGCCATAAGCAAGAGCACTATGCTATAGCTTGAGAAGACAAGCTCGACCTCTCTAGAAGGAGCTCTTGAGTAGAAGCTCATTGTCTTATGCATGTGCATGTGTTGTAATAGGAGATTAGCAAGGGAACTCTATGCCATTGTAAAAGAGAGAGTGATCATTCAATTGAGAGTAGGAAATCTATCATTTCTCCTACTAGTGTAAGCCCAACATTTGCTGAATCAAGGAGGGTGGATTTGGACTAAGCTTGGATACTTTGTCTCCCTTCCAACGTGAAGTAATGGACAACAATGATGCGTAAGTGTCTTGGTGTTTTTTTGTTAAGTTCTTGATAGCTTGTCTCTGGTGTTGTCATCAATCTAGCCATAAATCCCACATACTGTAAGAGGGCGACAGGGTGGAGAGGACTCCCCTGGCCTTAAGACAGTGATTGGGGTGGCTTTTCTTGTGATGTGTTGTGGTTAAATTTACGCAAGCTATGTTGAACAAATACTAATCTCACTTTGATTTGTCATGACAGATTTGTAAGAAGGTATTAATGCAACAAGCACCCCCTCCCCCTTTCTCTCTCTTTCTTAAATATATAGTTGTGTTTGCTTGATCATTGCCGATACGTTTCAAAGCAGCCCGAGCACTCTCTCTCTCTCTCTCTCTCTCTCTCTCTCTCTCTCTCTCTCTCTCTCTCTCTCTCTCTCTCTCTCTCTCTCTCTCTCTCTCTCTCTCTCTCTCTCTCTCTACACGTCCTAGTTCGCATCCAAAACTAGGCGGTAGCCCAAAATTTGTGTAGGGTTAGGTTGCGGGTTTGTGTGTGTGTTTGTTGTTTTTTCCAACCCCAACCCAATTGAGCAGCATGGGAGCCTAGAAGAGTGCTTGGAGGCCACTCTTCTTGTTGCCCGCCCCAGACCGCCTCACTGCTCTTGAAGCTTTAACACAAGAGCAGATATATGAGAATCTTACGATTATTAGTTGCAAAGTCCCCAAGCAGGACGATGCCTACTCTTGTGGATGGAGGGTCTTAATCAATGCAGAAATTTTGCTAGGGGTCATGCTTGATGGAAGTCGTAGAAGTGTAAGCATTTGACACTCGTTTACAGATTTGTATCTTAATAAGTTAGTAGCTATGTTAATAAACATGATGTTCTTAACGCATGTAAGAAATTTGGCATATTATTCAAAGGTTGATGTTTCTTCGTTTAGAAATAGAATGATTGAAAACTTGATCAATTGCGTGACCATGCGTCCAGAAGGAGCACGTGATTCTTTTATCCTGCCAGCACCAAGGCCCATGCCTAGGCCTCCGCCGACAAGATACCCCGTGTCTGCCATACCAACACAAGCACATATCAATATCTCCCCATATGCCTCCCCAACCCAAGCTCCCACCAGCTCTCGTCTTCAAGAAACAGCTCCAGAACCCTCAAACCCCCCACCCACCACCTCTCCTGCTCATGAAGCACCTCCAGAGCCCCCAAACCCCCCACCTAGCACCTCTCCTACTCATGAAGCAGCTCCAGAGCCCCCAAACCCCCAAGCCACCACCTCTCCTCAACCTCAACCAACAGCCCCCACATCACCATACCCACAAGATTAGAAAGAGATTATGAAATGTACTTTTGACAAATTGATTACAAGTAGTGGATCGAAATTTGACTTTTGTTTTGATTATGGTTTAAAGTTTACAAAATGTTGTGTACAACTTTCCAAAAAAATGGGAGAGTGAGGATCCAGTGGTGTTTGGTAATGTAGAGAGCTACCTTTGTCGATTAATCTTTGAGAATAGTATTTGAATCATTGTGTACAGTTAGTTCACTATTTGAAGTCTGTTGCTGGTAATCTATGCACAAAGAGTCGTATTTTCTTGTCTGTGAGGTACCTGCAATGCAACGTACGCGACAAGACATTGGGATACATGACCACGATAGAAACATCAACGTATAAAGGTAATACATGTAGCTTAGTACCTTTCACATGTTACACTTGAAAACAAATTTTGAAGGCAAATTGAGATCGGACTCATTTAAGAGATCCTCTCGAACCTGTCTTATAGTGACATTTGATATGACCACAACAACTGTAAGCAAATAATTTGAAAACCATATCTCGATGGACATCAAGGGATTAAAAGCATTGTCACTTAAATCTTGATCCATAGCTACCAACTAACCATTCACTCGATGCCACCTCATGTAGTAGAAAGAAACTATAAAATTATGTGATGCTATCATACACTTGCACACAACCGAGCGCTTGTCAACTTTGCACAAAATGTCTTCAGAATCACTGACATCCCAATTATCATCCATAAAATCAAGGCAAGTTTGGGATTTGTAGATGAACATGGTTTTAGTTTTTCTAACCTCCTCATCGTGGAAGAAATCTATAAAGACATGTAATGGCATAAATAGACTGACTCGTACTTGCCTGCTTGCAATGTTTGGTCGCAAACACTTCAAAATTTCCTGATGAAGCTTGAGTTTAAAACACTCAGAGGTTTCTGAAGTTGGAACTAGCCACTTTGGGGAATCTTGTTGGGGAAGAGGGAAAGGTTTCAAAGTGCCAAATCCATGGACAAAGCAAGTGGCGTTGCAAAAGTAGTCGTAAAAGAAAACTCCCCTCTATGCGAGAGCTCTTCTCGCACTAGTTCTGTACATAAGTTCTCCCACCGAAGCATGAAAAGCATCAAAAATACCAATTATGCACTCAACTGGTTGCCAGTCTTCTTTGTTAGAAGGATAAATATCTTCCAAAACAAAAGATAAGAGAATGGTCACAAGAAATAGTCAACAAAATAACTTGAAGGATCTTTAAAGACTTTTTAGCAATATAGTAGTCACACAGTTTGGTCTATGAGCAGAAAACCCCAAAGCTGACTGTTGTAGTCGTAGTTCGGAGTGCATATATGCATGCTCAATGAGAACCTCTTTCACTGTCTTTCCCATTTGAGACAAGCGAAAATCTTTCACACGTCCTTTGTAGTTGTTGATGAATTCATTTGACATCCGTTTTCTTCTTTTTGTTTGAAGCAGAACCCAACTACCAATGGTGACTGTGGTAGACATCCAGTGACCATGGTCTAAGTCAAAGCTATTGAATAGTTCCACAGATTTAACAAAGACGGATGGTCGTCGTGGTCGTGTTCCTTCCATCTCTGCTTCTATTAGCTGCGAAGTGACACTACGCAAAAACGATAAAAGAAAAGAGGCTCACTAGTTTACACAAGAAGTAGTAGATTGAAAAGTGTTCATCAAAAGGTGTACCTAAATTGAATGTGAGTTATGGCACATTCGGTGTTCCTCGCCCATCGCAGGGGAATAATTTGCACAAATCGCGTCGTATCTTCTTATTCAGATCTTTTTAACAGAAAAAACTCTTTTTTGAAAACGTAAAAATTTGAGATAAAAATCAAATAAATTGGAGCTACCGTTGTGGTGACTCAAACTCTATTGGTCGAACAGCATTCTCTCTCTAACGCCAAAAAGTCCTTTTCTGAGTCCAAACTTTTCCTAATGCCTCTTCTTCTTCTTTTCGCTTCCTCTTCCTTCCCTTTTTTTTTCCCTTCCTCCCTTTTTCTTCCCTTTCCTTCTCTTCTTCTTTGCGACTTCTTCTTTCCCTTCTTCCCTTCTTCCTTTTTCTAGCTTTGCATCACATGCAACATTTTAAAAGCAAAAAAAAAGTGTTGCTTAGCCCAAGAGGGCAGTAGCGACTTTTCTATTGCCCAAAATTCCCCCCCTTTCACACCCGTTCAAGAAAACCCTCCTTCATGCAACCATTTCTATGGCCTTCGCTTATGGGTGGCCTTATATTTGGCATGTACAATCGACAAATGCATTGCTTAGCCACCACATCACAACACACACATCGACCAAAGTACCACCAGTACGCCTTTTCGCTACCATGTTTGACATTCCGCGTAATCAATACTCTGCAAGAGTCAAACTTCTCAATTGAAAGCTTATCATGAACTTTATGTGTGTTCATTGAAGCACCAAAGATAGAATACATATAAACCAAGTCCACTAGTTTAACCAATAGCCTAGGCAACACAATTTGGTCCAAAGCACTGTCAACCAGCACAACATCTTTTCCCAACCACACCCTTACTCCATGCATTTTTTATGATGGCATTGCAAAGAGGTACCCCATCTAGAAGTTTATTTGCTTTTGTAAAAGCATCACATTTGGCATGTTGATAATCAAAACAATCCCAAAATTATCTTGTTCTGCCCAAATATCGACTAAAACTGTCTCAAGCACAACCTTGACTGCTTCAGCATTAATTCTTCCCACTCATAGATTTCTAAGATTGCATAGCAAACCGAATCGGCCATAACTTTAGCACCAAGTGCCCAATTTGAGCATAGTAAAGGACATACTTTAGCGCATGCTAGATGTTATCACGGGAGCCTTGTAAATTTGAAATAGATCACTTGAGCACGTATCCCAGCTCCGGTCTAAAGATAGCACTCTCAGTCCCTAGAAAATACTAAATTGCCCATAACTTTTCCATCCAGACTCCAATCGACGAGTCGTAAAGAGAGGCTTGTAGAGAATTCTAGGTACTATAACGTTGGCCTATAGAACTTCATTTTAGTAGCATCACCAGAACTTGGCCCATGGGCATCAATCTTCATTTCTTGTCCCCAAAACCCACAATAAGCATACATATCAGTCAAACATTCTATCATACAAGATTATGGAATTAGTGATAAGTTTGGCAAAGTTTGAAAATTCTTGCAAATCCTCCTTTTTTATATCGTGCCTGCAAAGCGGCACGACATCCACCCCCTCTAAACCTGCATTCTCCGACGTGCATTAGGAAATTTGGCAGGTCATTTGGAGGGCCTTATTGAGGAGAGAGAAAAGGAGGTGCATCCAATGAACAACAAGCCAACGTAACATAGAAATAGGAAAAAATAAATCAAAAAATGCAAAAGAAAGAGAAGAACATGAGGTAAAACCTCGTTTTTACAGCGTTGAAGGTATCTATATGTGGGCCCAGGGTTTGAATGTAGTTATGGTACTGGAAGACAGCTACGATAATGTATCATTCTCCTTTCACCAAAAGATCTTGCTCCATTAACCAAGCGTTCAAAACTGAATTTTCCTCCATTGGAAGCAAGTTCACGCTTTCTTCTACCACTCAAAAAGAGCCATGGTTTCATCTTCTTCTTCTTTCCTCCCTAATAGCTCTAGGGGTTGTTGTGCTCTCTCCTCATCGAGCCTCGCCATTAGTCTCCCAAGGAGGCCAAGTAGCACCTCTATCACTATCTCAAACTCCATCAATATACATAGTCAACGGCAACAATAGACAATATACAAAGGTTCTTGGGTTCTTATGCAACCAAGACGGAGGAAGAGATCCTCATTAGCAAATTTATTTTGTTCAGCATGGAAAGCAAGAGTGCTAGATTTCAAAGTGGAGGTGGGCAAGAAAACTGTTAAGGAGGTTTTGGTACAGCATGTTTGTAGTCACTCCAATGTGATTGCTAATGGCAGAGATGTCTCATTGGCTTATCATCCTTGATGCAAGTGTGAGTGTGTTCATAACCTTCCATCTCTATTCTTTCTTTTAGACCTTGATGTTCTCTTTATTTCTTTTTTCTTTTGAAGAGGTAGAACAATATTAACATAGCAATATCAAGTTCTCTTAAGTTCTTCATTCGTTTCCGTAGTTAGACTATGTGGTCTAGTACATTTTTTTGTTGCAATTGCAGATGTCTATCCTTCCTCATATGAGGAATGGGAGCCAGTGGAGTGTATTATAGGTCTTATCTATGTAATCCACACTTGCATTGGTGTTTTACACTATGATGGAAGAAGTAGCAAGAGTCTTGCATATGAGGGAATTTTCTTCTACGAGCATTTCTACCAGCTCAACCAAAAAAATAAAAAAGGTACTCTGGTTAAACTCCCTCTCCCTACCAATTGGAGTTGTATTGACTGGCCAGTCTCGGACACCACCGTGTGTGAAGCTCTCATAAGAAAGCTTTTTAGGGATGTGCAAAGGTCTCTATGGAATTCAGTGCCCACTAAATTGGTAAAGATTGCTAATTTTTGTTCTATAAGCTTATTTGTGAAACTATTTCACACCTGCCACATACATGTTGCAAAGACAATGCTGATATGTAAATCTCTAGATGCTTACTTATGTGACAATCTTCTTGATTGAGGGTGGTATGTATGTTAAAGAGGTGGAAGGTATACATTGTGAGGTGGAAAGACATTGTGGAGAATGGATGAGTCCGCCGAGAACGAGCCCTCATTGTTCTATTTCTTATTTGGTGGACTCAAAGTAATGCAATGAAGGGAAAAAGAGATTGTCTGTAGAAAACTAACTGGCCAAGTCCAAATTGTGCCAATGTAACTTGAATGAATCTATATTCATGGCATCCATTCCATTGTTTCTTGCAATTTAAATCTTTTGTTTCAATTGTGAGATGATTCCCACAATTTGGTTATTTCTTTATGTCAATTGTAAGATGAGGTATATCTCACCACTACCTATGTCCCTTTGTTAGCTGGTAGTGTGATTACTATATATTTTGAACAATATATGTAGAGTTTAATGTATAGTCTCTCTCGCTTTCTCTCTCTCTCTCTCTCTCTCTCTCTCTCTCTCTCTCTCTCTCTCTCTCTCTCTCTCTCTCTCTCTCTCTCTGACTCACACACACACACACACACACACACACATTTCCATGGCATCACATTGAGAAGTACAAAGAAGCATATTAATCTAGATAGCTAGCATTTTAGAGAGTATTTGTAGTACAAATTCTGAAACAGTCAATGGGCTAAAATACAAATTCTGGAGATAAGGGATCAAAATGTCCTCTAGATAAAAGTCATGCTCATGACCTTCAAATGAGGGTGGGGAGAGAGTGATGCCCATTGGATTTAGCAAGCCCTTATGGGGTGTGTCATTTATCAACAAAGTATGGATATCATCATATGGGACATGGATTTGAAAAAAAGGTTTATAGAATAGGAATACATTTGGTTTGGTAGGGTGGCAATGGTCGTCAATGTAAACACAATCCTTCTGCAAATACAAAAAATCAAATTGCAAACGTTTGATTCCCGCTACAGTGCAAACCATATTTACAAGGGGATTGAGGTTTCTCTACAGCATACAGGACATCGCAACCCAGAAACTTGGAAGTAGAAAGTGTATAAATTCCTTAGTTCTCAATAGCATAATGGCTCTGCGATCGCTTATCCTGAAGGTGCATAGGTTGACAACTTATGCGTGGGGATCATACGGCTCTTGCAACAACAAAAATCCATTGACGTAGAAAATAAATAGTCGCTACAAATATTTTGTAAAACAAATAAGTAGTTAGACAATAGATTGACTTTCATATTCTTTTACATTGGTTATTATCAGAACAATCATGTCACTGTCTAGCAAAGGTCCATACTAGGTTTGCCTGACATCGAGGTTGTCCAAAAACAAAAAGAAACTAAGATACATTTTTGTCCAAACTATCACGATCTTATAGTAATGCTGTGCAAAATGCATACCTTTGACATGAATGGCTTTAATGTAAAAAAAGCTATGCCGTATATACTCAGCATGGAGGAGGAATCTCCATCTACACGAGTTTCCATTAGTCTATAAAGACACCGTGACTTCCTTAATTTCTGATGTGTACAACTCTAGATTTCCGCATAGCCTTCCATATACGTGCAACATTCTTTTTATGCATCTATAAGCAGGAGGAGTTGGTATGAACCCAACACAATAACTGTCTCCATTCTCTATAAACAATAAAACCAATTAATAATTTCAATACTCACAATCTCAATTTTGGATGCGTTCTTCGAATTGAGTTTAGTGTCCAAACAGCTGGCTTGTCACGTTCAATGCAAACGAGGCTCCAGTGGACGGTTGCTCTCATATGGAAAAAGTATGGTTGTTACTTGCAGCATTGGACAATGAGCAACCCACATCTTGAATGTGCTGATAGGGGTATTTTTCATTCTGAGAAAGGAATAAATTTGGGAATCCAATATATATATATTTATGCATGGCTTTGTGGAGGTAGCTGACTCTTTATGAAACTACAAGATAGTTTGATGTTGTTAGTCTCTAGCCTCGAGGCTGAATAAAAATATGCTCGAACTGGTGAAAGCATCTTACTTCATGAAGATATATACAATTGAGTTTGTGATTTGAGCATCTAGATCTCGCAATATATTGATATCTGTAGAATCTAATGCAAATGTTCTTATACCATCTTCCAGGTATATATCTACTATTAATCATTCCTCCATAGATGACAAAATCTTGTTGTTGCTGACATCGATATTGTGTGTAACAATGTGGTGGCTATTAACCTCTTCTTCTATAGCATGTGTTGCCTTTTCCTTCTCTTTCAATGTATTTATCTCCTCTGTATGCCAATTTTCCTACACAGCCTTGGCCCGGGTATTCACATCATGGGTGACTTCTACAATCTTCACCACCTCTGGCTTTGATGGAGGAATAAGAAAAATTAATTTCCTTCATTTTATTATCTATAAATTCATTGGGCTAGAGAATCTTATCATATCTCCACCTTACTCTTTTGAGTGTTTCACTGTATTTTTCCATAATCCTTACCATGTGTGCATGTGTGTGCAACAATTGTTATGTCCTTGAAATATTCCACCAAAAAATCTTTTGCTGCCTCTTGTAGTGCTATAGCAGTGCAATAGGTTTCCACCTCATGGTCCCAAAAGATGCTTCCTCACATATTGACCTGACTAGTCTTTGGAATGGAAGCTTTGGTACTAGAAGCTCGATACATTTTTTAGCCTTCCTGATTTCCTTAAATAGTCTAATGTGTCTTTGTAGCCTATTCATCCTTGGAGCTTTCAAGATTTTCATGGTCTTTCCTAGTCTCTTCTTTTTACTAGCAGAATTTCCTCCTGCTTTAGTAGCCAAACCTGGTCCTTTGCCTGCCTTTCTCATAGTCGCCTTTAATCTTGCTATTTACCTATAAGCCAATGTATCTCTCTCTCTCTCTCTCTCTCTCTCTCTCTCTCTCTCTCTCTCTCTCTCTCTCTCTCTCTCTCTCTCTCTCTCTCTCTCTCTCTCTCTCTCTCTCTCTCTCTCTCTCTCTCTCTCTCTCTCAGTGGCATTATGATGCGCAGGAACAATTTAGCGACTAATAGAATGATATCCGCATGCCATTGTGCACACAAGGACTCAAGTTTTTTACCACAACATTAAAATTCTTCTCTCTCTCTCTCTACTCTCTCTCTCTCTCTCTAAGATTTCTCTCTCTCTCTCTCTCTCTCTCTCTCTCTCTCTCTCTCTCTCTCTCTCTCTCTCTCTCTCTCTCTCTCTCTCTCTCTCTCTCTCATTATGGAACGCGGAAATGATTTAAAGGCTGATAGAATAATACATGTACTCCATTGTGCACACAAGGGCTCTTATTTTAACCACAACATTAAAATTATTTTCTATCACAAATAGGGACACACACACACACACGACACACACACATCAGGACAGTGTCATTATGGCACCCGTAAGACGTTTAGCTGAATGTACAATTGTCTCCATGCACCATTGTGGAAACTCGTCAAATTTTTGGAAGGTTGTCATTTTGGCTTGCGTAGCAATCCCAATAACATACCATTTTGACTTTAGCATTCACACAAACACACACAACACTACTCTATGTCTCTCTCTCATACCTGTAGGTATATGTGGATAGCAATACCCTCTACCTTGTCACCTTGTGAGCTGCTCTCTGAGCTGTTATCCCTCTTTGTCTCTCTCTCTGTCCCTGTCTCTTGCGATGGATGATGACACTATCTTCTTCTTCTTCTTCTTCTTCTTCTTCTTCTTCTTCTTCTTCTTCTCTCTCTCTCTCTCTCTCTCTCTCTCTCTATCTATCTATCTATCTATCTATCTATTTGTCTATCAATCTCTCTCTCTCTAAGGTACTACAATAAGCATGCCAATGACTATTGTGAAACCCAGTAAGTGTGAAAGTGTCCTCTCAATCAAAACGGTGCAATAAATGCCCACTAGTTAATTTTAGCCGTTTGAAACGTGCAAAGCATGTAGTTTTTTTTCGTGCATGTCGACAACGGTACTATGAACGATTTGATTATGAGAGAGAGAGAGAGAGAGAGAGAGAGAGAGAGAGAGAGAGAGAGAGAGAGAGAGAGAGAGAGAGAGAGAGAGAGAGAGAGAGAAGTCTCTACATATTTCACAAGGTTGAGAGAGAGATTTCATTTAAGTAAATTTCAAAATTTGTAAGAGAAATTACACTAGAGCTCATACACACACACACACACACACACAGAGAGAGAGAGAGAGAGAGAGAGAGGTTGAGGGTGGTTGAGATAGATAGAGAGAGAGAGAGAGAGAGAGAGAAGGAGGTATGTAGAAATATCATCTCTTAAAGGTCGCCATGCCAAGCTCAAGAAAAGGTAAGCCCTAGTCTTGTTCTTTCCTTGTAGGCACAATTTAATGTACATTTTGAGAGAGAGAGATAGACACGACAAATTTACTTGTCTTATGACGCTTGGACATGTGTTTTTGGTCGGCCGATTGTTGTCCGTGAGCCGTAGAGCACTAAATAGGTATGTAGGGAGATAGGTAGTCAAATAAGACTGACACAAAGTGAGAGAGAAAAGAAACCTCTATTTGTTGTCGTACGGTGCGCATATACGTAGTATTGGTCTGCTGATCGTTCTTTGCACGCCGTGGAGCATATAAGGGGTAGCAACACAGGGAGAGAGAGGAGTTGGAACTCAAATAAAATGAGATGCTCTAAGTAACCTCTGTAAAAAACAAACATCACCTATGAGACCAATTTGTCATAGAGAGAGAGAGAGAGAGAGAGAGAGACCAACAGCTTGCAATTTAGGAGAAATGTGTTATCAATTTTTTTTTTAAAGTTAAATGTTGGTGTGTCCCAATACTTACCTATTTTTGTTTGTATTATGTTTTCTTAGGATCGAGATCCCACATAATGAAGAGGTAGAGGATGCATCCAGAAATTGTCTTAGGTGAACAAGAATCATAAGAGAGACCACCGAAATTGTTGAGAGGCTCTTTAAAGAGAGATGTGAACTTTGTTGTGGCTAAGGATACATTTCTTGGAGAGGATGTTGTGGGGACACAGGAACCCCCCAATGACTCAGAAGCTTCAGAATAGGAAGAAGTGACTTTAAGACAGAAGCTTCAAGCGATTAGCACCAAAAAGAGAAACATTGATCTTTCTTCTGTCAATGAGCCAACTACAAAATGTAAGCAAGGGGTTGAAAATCCTGCATGTGTGGATGAAAAACTTTTTGATTTTGCGGTATCTGCAAGAGCTGCTGAAATGGTCGACAAGGTCTCTTCTATCTTCAATGCCCCATTCATTATGGATGACCTTATAGCTCAACACAGCAATATCCTCAAGTCTGAAAGAGACAAGTTTGAGCTTGAGGTCCATAGGGGTAGGGTGGTTCTTGCTTACATGGTGGTGGTGCACTTAAAATATTGTGATTCCACAAGACGGTCATGCAAGAAGTACCATCAATTTCCTATTATGTATAGACCCTCACGGTGTCCTATGCATGAATGAGATTGCAAGCTAATAAAAGAATCCTTTGGGTTCCTTCTATTATTAAATTCTCTATTTTCTAGTGTATTGAAAGATCCTTTAAAGGTAATGGATGAGGAGGATCTACCACCCGATGGACAAGATGATGAGGACATGGAGTCCAATGAGTTTCTTGAGATTGAGGAGGATATTAATCTTGAGGCAGAGGCTAAAGAGGTGCAACGAAGAAAAATACTTACAGTGAAAACATCTGACATCAAATCACCTTTTGATGTCTCTGGCTTTAATGAGAATCAAGCCACATTGATGCTTCCTAGACTGCTAGACTTCAAATTTGGTTAGAGATCATACATTTTCCTCCATGATATTCAAAGTATATTTTCTTTAAGGGAGGAATTTTCACTTGCCACGCTCTCCAAATTTCAAGAGGGGAGGAGTGGATTTGTGACGGGGAGGTGATGGAAACCTCTAGTAACCCAATAGAGTGCCTCAAACTCTACTTTGACAAGGCAGAAAAGTATAGAGAGACACTCCTAGATGAGGCCACCGGCTTCCAAGCTATCAGAAACAGCCTCGGGCCATTAACCAGTACTCAAGAAGTAGACGACTGGTTTACGCGTCCTGCAGAAGGGTCCACAAGGTCAGTGGACCTATGGAAGGATGACTTATATATACAAGATGAGAGCTACATGGTAAGCCACCCCCCCTTAAAATAAAAATAAAAATAAAAATAACTCTAGTTGTCACTGTCTTTCTCTAACTCATCCTTTTGTGTACAGTCATGGAATGTTGAAAAGGATGACTTCCTTCACCGTCCGACAAGCCTCGTATCATGGAAGGGATGCAGCACTAGGACAATACCTTGCTAGAGTCTATGAGGCACCCATACTAGTATTTTACAATGGAATGTCCCAAGAGGTAAGTACTGCAACATTCGCCCTCAAGACGCTCTCACGCTTCCTAGATGGACCCATGCTACCACAAAATGCATCCAAAATTATCCTCATCAACAAAGTTTTTGCTACAGAATGTTTTGGATATTGTTCGGGGTACACTGGTGGTTGTGCAACTTATTATTACACATACACAGCAACGACACTCACTTTGGGAAAAAAAAACCCAAATAAACTATTAGATTATGGCAAACATTTAATGATCTGATACATGGTAATGTGCCAAAAGATATCCACTATCTCTCATCAAGTTGAGAGACTTGTGACTTGTATTGTATCTATTATATCATTAGGCATCTCTTGTACATGTTGTGACCTAGCTAAAATCAAAATCTCTTGATCTACCTATGATTAGCATATTGCATTTTCTCTCTCCACTTTCGTTGGCCTTCACGAGCACTAGAGTTGTTGAATGCCTCTACTCATTTTCGTTTCCTTTGTTGCAAATGCCTAATTGCCTAATTCCTTTGTTGCAAATGCCTAATTGCTTGTGTTGTTGCCGAACAGTCCAATACATGTTTTTGCTACAGTCAATGAAGGATTCTGCGATAAAACCACTGAAAGAACTCTTTCAAATTGTTTGCCTTATCTTGAAAGCCACCATGTCCTGTGTGTCTGAAATATGCATCCCTAGCCATTTAATGAGACTTTTCCAAGCCTTGGGTGTTCCATATGATTGGGTTTCCATACTTTTGAATGAAGTATGATAAGTGATTGAAAATGATGTGCTACAAATAAAACAAGTTGTCAGGAATTTTAAACAACCTTTTAGCCCTTATCATTTAAAAGGGTGTGTTAACAATACAATGTAATGAGTAATCTGAGTTTCAATCCATGCTGACCTAAATGCTTTCTTTAGTAGTTGAAGGTTCTCCTTAAATGTGTTTAGATCATTTTGTGTCCACTCATTTTTGTCACACATCTGAAATAGCACATCAATGGAACGCCACACTTCACCCTTGGCATTGCGAGTTGTGGGTTCCTGGTCCTTCACTGCCATATGGAGATTTTTCCATTGCTGAAACTCAATTTTGCTAACATAAGTGGACTAATATATCCTTCCATGCTTGGTTAGCTTCTTATCTTTGACGCTTGTTGGTTTTGATAAAAAATTACATGCCTTGACCCCACCAATAGATGGTTTGCAAGGTACATCTTTATAATTGGTTGAACTTTTCTCATCCTGCTGGATTTTCACATTGCCCCGATGGAGACCCATCTCTGACAAACTAGTTCAAGCGCTACTACCGCAACCTTCTATACTTTTGAGTTCTTGATTTTCCAAGAAAACCCAATGTACAGATACACTGACTTCTCCACAATTGTGCAAATATCATGCATTGTACAAGTGTGGACATTGACAAGTGGGATATCCAAAACTGGGTGGAAATTAGGATCCTCATTGTGGCGAGAAGGTGCCTTTCTCCACCATTTTGGGTCCATCGTCTTTGCAGGCTCCATGCAATATAAGCATGGAGCCTTTACCATAGCAACCATTACAAAATTATACATACACTTCAGTGTTTTAAGGTCACCTGCAAGATGCCATTGGACATGAAAGTCTCCCCTCCCATTTGACAACCAGCACCTTTCCTTGATTCATTTGTTTATCAATGATATCAGGGATATGGGTTTGATGGAACACCCAATATAAAATGTTGTGGTGTTCTTTCTTAACCTTCAAGATTAAATCCGCATGAGACGTTAGATTAAATCTAAAATTAAATCTCAAGAGGGCTCACCAAAGCTGAAAAGAAGGTGGAAATGGAATACCTTAAAAGTACCAAGCCACCATATGTTTGTTTCTGATTGAACACTGAGGTATGAAGGATCGTCAGTGGGGCATTTTGAAAGAGCCCTAATCATCAATTTTATTGTGAATCGTTCTATCTTCTTCTCTTTGAGGATCTCACACTCATCTAGATTCAAAACAAAATGCAAAACGCCACCTGTCTCTTCAAATGTTACATTATAGAACTCAACCATTCTAGTTTGCAACAAAGTGAAGTCCGTGAAGGTATTGTTGTACTCATTGTAGGTCACATTTGTTCCTTGAGATCTATAAAATACCATCAATATGAAATGGACATCCAATGAAATCTATCTGTGCATGGTTGAGTTGAAGTCTCTCTTTCCAAGCACTTGTTGGTGGCTGTTGGTAGAAGTATAGACTTTATTCCATTCGTCACAAAAATGGAGGAGATATACTGCTGAATAGCTGAGTACCCTCTCTTACTCACACCAAGGGAGTCAAGTGTGCTTGTATTTCACTTGCAGTAACTATACTCTTTATAATAAACTGGTCAACAACATCCCAGTGCAAAACCTTATACTTTTTGTCATGCATAATATCCTTTGCGAGACCACTTGTTACCAAATGATTCAACTTCTTTCCTACATTGGCCTTTGGATCTATGTTTTTTTTGTCTGGATATATAGCTGTCTACATAGAAAATGTAATACACATAAGAAAAAACAATGTATAGTTGAGATAAACTAAAAGGTTCACAATCCTAACCTCAATGCTTGGGTTCTTTTCTTGAGACCTCTAGAGCCAACCTTCAAGGTTTCAAGATTCCATAGTCTCTTCTTTCGCACACGAGCACCTAAGCTTGTATCTTTCCTTTGTAAGTTCCACACTTTTTCTTGTAGTACCTGTATTTCTTGTGTGCACTGCAAAAGGGTTTTTTGGTCCTCACAATGAAGAGTAGAAAGTCGTATAATCTCATTTGCTTGATGGTGAACCATGCTTTCTTGAATTTTTGATTTGCTAGTTACAGGTTTGCAGTAGCCAAGTAAACCATTCTGTTCGTCACCTACAAAGGTCAATAAAGTAATGGAATTTACAAATGCAGGGGAAGCATCGGTCATAGGGTTCAAAAGATAAAGGGATCCATTTGTCTATAAATCTATGTGTTTTGCTACTTCTGATCTGAGCCTTGCTTTCTCCGTGGGTGTTACTGTTGTGTTTTTTTTACTTCGCTTGCATAAAGGCTCATATTTAGGATTCAAATAAACGTGTAGATGATATTTATGACGTTTAGTGAGAAGGTTTGAGGGGGTGGATGAAGAAGCCATGAATACACAGTCAAGAAAATAAAAAAACGAAAGATTATAGCGCCATTACTCCCTAGACTCCCTACTACATACATTGTATGGAAAAGAAATTCCCTCCTATATGACGAGGATTCAATATAACAAAAAAGGGACATTCCATCAGTCATTACAACCGTTATGACACTCTCAAAAGAATCCACTTCGAAGTACACTTTTTGAATGATTGATGAGGACACCTTTTCTTTTACCACACAAATTTTATAAAGAGAGAAGGCAAAAATTTTATTTTCTTAGAAGGCCCTCCAAATGACCTCCCCAATTCCCTAATGTGCCAACCATTTCATAAAACAGCAAGCATAGACATAAATTCACCCATTGAGTGCTCCACTATAAGCATGCTTCAACAACTCTCATGAGTGTATACCCATCTGGAATAAAGGAACATGTAAACCATGTATATCATGTGGCATGGCACATAGCCATGTCCTATCCTCCTGGATCAAGTGGAATAATAAGGAATTTCCCCAACAATGGAGCATCATAATACTCTTCAGACATAGCCAACTGCAAAAACCCATAAGGTATACAGATTTTACAAGCTTTGCACAGCTTAACATCATACCTTGGGCCCAATTCCATGCAATTATGTTGCATCTGCTTTTAAATAATTCTAGATCCACTTGGTATAAGCTTTATGTTGAGAACAGAGCACCCGTATTCTTTTCAAAACATGGAACTTGTCCCAAAGCAAGAGAAAACATCCAGACCTTGTCGGTAATTGGGAAAAAAAATTGTCTTTTGGTATACACACAAGAGAAAATCCTCCCTTCAGTTGGCAAACACAAGATCCCTAACACGATCAATAATAAGGATAATATAATAGAAAGTCCATGTCGCACATATCCTTTGAAAAAGATAGCAATCATTCGTTGAAACAATTGGTTGCTTTGCCACCTCGAATGAGACCCGGATCATTCTCTTCACCTCCTCTAGCTTTGGGATACTGATGTGTGTGCTTGTATCCCATTCCCACTTCAACACATGAAAGCTCAACAACATTCTCCGCATTAGTGAACTTTGGTACATCGCTCACACATCTAGACTTGTCTATGCATACCTCCTCTACATGATCATCTTTGAGAATATCTGTGGATGTTGGAAACCCATTCTCCTAGTGTAGCACTTGCACCCCCTCTAAATAGGAATTCCCATCATAAGCAAAATCAGCACATGTTAGAACATATTCCATCCTCATCATGTTTAGTGCATCTCCATTTGCATGCACTTATTCCTCAATAGACATAGGCTCGTGCTTTTGCTCATCGGAATCAGATGGAACATCCATGGTATCATGTGCAGTTTTTATATCATGACAGGCATCTCCTGTCAGATTCAAAGACTCATCACATACATGTAGATAGTCCACATGCATAGTATCCCTCCGTGAGTTGATCATGGAACAATCAACAACTTCATTAACAGCTTCACCTCAGTTGCTAATGGCACAACCATTGGCTTTAGGTAACTCTAGAAACTCTACATTACTTTCAATTTATGGCCCTTCAATTTGTGCAACATCTCCCAAAGAATCTTGCTCTGTTGCTAATTTAACACAAACCTGTTTCCAAAATTCTTCGTAGTTTGGTGCTGCTCATCATCGTATTCCATTTTCCTTGCCGTATACTCATTACTAGCATGTAAAATTGTTTCTTTAAAATACTCCCAACAATCTGCATGTTCCCTGGCAAGATCTTCAAATTGTGTTGTCAAACTTGGAATAACAAACCACTCAAACGACTTCACCATAAGCTCCTCTCGAACTTCACGTGCTCGCATCTCCATCTCGTAAAATGAGAGGTATCCCATCGGATCATAACACTGGACCATATTGCACTCGGCATACAGAGCATCCAACACTGCATCCACAACATTGTCTACTTCCTTTCGCTTTGATACTTGTACCCTTGCCTAGTTTGAAATTTCTTCAATCATCCACATCAACTTAGCTTATATTTGAAAGTTTTTGTAAAAACTCATGCCTCCTTGCTGCGGCTCTATCTTCTCTCTCTCACCCTAGTCGGTTCACGTCGTGTTCACCAAAAATGTTAGAAAGCGTGGTTCTCCAAGGTTGATTGGGAAAGCACCAAGTTTCTAGCTCTGAGAGAATAGCGAGAGAAAGAGGCAACAAGATTGAAACAACAAGAAATTTACAACACAAATGAGACCCAACCCTCCTTTCATTCAATTTTCCAATTCATGTACAAAGTATGGTCAAAATAGACCCTCGATATTCATCAAAACTCTAACAAAACCCCCTAGGTAATGACAAAATATTGAGCAATGGCACCCATACATATTGATTCTTGATGCCCGGCCCTCCAACCGATCATAAGGTTGGTTCTTGCCCGTTGCATGCTCGAGCATCGTTGGCGACATACATGCGAACACACAATGATTACATGTCGGTCCTGATCCAAGCTTTAGAATCCACCCTTAATTTGTACCTGCACTTGCCCAAATCCTTCTTTGTTGACATACCCACATGTAATCTCATCGTAAAAAAGATCCCCTTGTGACGCCTCAAATAACCTTGAGGTTGAGCACGTCCATCATCTTCTTCCCTTGTGTTTCTTCTCTTTGCTTCACCTTCGTCAAGAGCATGAGATGATTCCCCAAAAGACAATTCCTCCCTATATAGAGAGAGAGCATATTCACCAAAAGAGTGAACGTGTATGTGAGAGAGAGAAAAGTTGATTTTTTTCGAGGCATGTGAAAATTCCCTTCCCCTCTCCTTTTCTTCTTCTTCTTATTTTCCCTTTCTCCTTCTTCTTTCCACCCCTCTTTCCTTTTCCTTCCTTTCCTCTTTTTCTTTCTTTTTCTCCCCTTCCTCTTCTTCTTTCTTTCCCCCTTCCCCCCCCCCCCCCCCCCCCCCCCCCAACACACACACACCTTTTCTCCCTTTTTTTTTTTTCAAAACTCACAATCTTGAGTGCATTATATTAGCTACCCAAAAAAATTACAATTATTAGTCATGCTCGTGTGTCGAACCATGACCTCTTCCTGCAAACCTTAGTACATCAGCTAATAATTAAAGGGGCTACCCGCTGCAAAGTATAACACCATACTGGTTAAGGCTTAGTCCCTTACCCATGCAATTCTAAAATTGTTGCAATCAGTGCACAACCTTGTTTCACTCTCCAAAGCTCCTCCATTTCCCAATGCCAACAATCGCTTCGCCCGGCCTTTTCTTCCTCTTCTTCTTCTTTTCCCTTTTTCTTTCTTTCTTTTTTTTCCTCCCTCCTTTTTTTTTCTTCCCTTTCCTTCTCTTCTTCTTCTAGACTTCTTCTTTCCCTTCTTCCCTTCTTTCTTTTTCTAGCTTTGCATGTCATGCAACGTTCAAAAAAAAAAAAAAAAAAAAAGTGTTGCTTAACCCAAGAGGGAAGTGGTAGCGACGTCGCTATTGCCCAAAACTCCTCCCCTCCCACACCCATATTTAAAACAAACCCTCCTTCAGGCGACCATTTACATGGCCCTTGGGCGGCTTTTGCTTATGGGCGGCCTTTAACTCCATATTTGGCATGCACAATCGACCAAAACATTGCTTAGCATCACATCACGACACACACATCGGTCAAAGCACCATCGATCCGTCTTTTTGCTACCATCTTGAGCATTCCCCGTAATCCATAATCTCCAAGAGTCAAAATTCTCAATTGAAAGCTTATCACAAACTTTATGTGTGTTCATTAAAGCACCACATATAAAATACGTATAAACCAAGTCAACTCGTTTCGCCAATAGCCCGGGCAACACAATTTGGTCCAAAGCACTGCCAAGCACAACATCTTTTCCCGACCACACCCTTACTCCATGCATTTTGAATGATGACATTGCAAAGAGATACCCCATCTAGAAGTTTATTTGCTTTCATAAAAGCATCACATTTGGCATGTTGATAATCAAAACAATCCTAAAATTAGCTTGTTCTTCCAAAATATCAACTAAAACCGTCTTGAGCACAACCTTGATTGCTTCAGCATTGATTCTTCCCACTCATAGATATCTAAGACTGCATAGAAAACCGAATCGGCCATAACTTTAGCACCAAGTGCCCAATTCAAGCACAGTAAAGGACATACTCTAGCCCGTGCTAGATGTTATCGCCGAGAATCTTGTAAAGTTGAAATAGATCACTCGAGCACGTATCCCAACTTCAAACTAAAGATAGCAGACCCGACCCCTGAAAAATACTAAATTACCCAATAATTTTTCCATCCGAACTCCAATCGACGAGCGTACGTAAAGACAAGCTTGTAGAGCATTCCAAGCACTACAACTTTGGCCTATAAAAATTCATTTTCTCAGCATCACCACAACTTGGCCCGTAGGCATCAATCTTCATTTCTTGGCCCCAAAACCCACAATAAGCATACATATCAGTCAATCCTGCTATCATATCAGATTCTGATAAGTTTGACAAAGTTTGAAAATGCTTGTAGATCCTCCTTTTTCATACCGTGCTCGCAGAGCGGCACGACAACATGCGACAACAAGATGACGCTCATCAAAGTATTGGGGGGTGTCCTCATGCACAAGAAGATTTAGAAATTTTCTCATGTAGGAAAATAGAGTCTTTTGCAGAGTTTTTTAATGCAATGCATAACATCAAGAGCTTCTGCTCGAGATGCACCACATACCTAGCTACGTGTGATTGGGAGCAGGGGACCGCCGTCCACACACACCCCTATCGGTCCCCTGCACCCAATCGTACCTAGCTAGGTATGGGGTGTCTCCCTCACAATCGTACCTAGCTAGGTATGGGGTGTCTCCCTCAAAGAAGCTCATGATGTTGAGGTAAGTCACGATGTGGGAATTATTGTGAGAATTTTTCCAAAACTTCTTGTGATGTTGAAGTTTTGGTTTTTTTTTTTTTGGGGGGGGGGGGGGGGGGGGGGGGGGGGGGGGGGGTGGGGGTGTGGGGGTGGAGGGGGGAGGAAAATGGCCGGCGGCCCACTTGCATATTTGTTAAGATTGAGGAAGACGAGTGTTTAGGGATGAAGGGCGGCAGGGGACGGCAGTCGGCAGCTTTCCTGGAAGATCGGACATTGCGAGGAGCAGGCCCACTATATGTACTAAAGCTGCACATAGTAAAACAAGCTCACCAGCATTGCAGCTCCTCTGCAGCTCTCACAATGGCGGGCCTGTCTGCTTGCTTGCTCATCATCACGCTTGTCTGCATGGCAGCAGCTGCCTCTGCAGATGAGGCGCTAGAGACGTACATCGTGCACGCGCCTGTCAAGAATATGCCCTCGCTCTTTGCTTCTAGTCACCAGTCCTGGCACGCCTCTTTGATCGCCTCGGCCATCGATGACACTTCGTCTTCTTCTTCTTCTTCTTCTTCTTCTTCGGCGGCTGCTGAGGAGCGCATGCTCTACTCCTACTCCACCGCCTTGCAAGGCTTCGCTGCCCGCTTCACCGCACAAGAAGCTGCCCGCTTGCAGCAGCTGGACGGCGTGGGAACCCTCCTCAAAGAGCGCCGCTCTCAGCTTCACACCACCCGCTCCCCTGCCTTCCTCGGCCTCGATAGCAAAAGGTGACATCTACAAGCGCCTTGAATATTATGAAAAAACATTGTTGAATGACATATGCCCAATGTTAATTTGAAGAGAGGGTCCTAATTAGGTGGAAACAAAAGCTTTCACCCTTGAGATTGTTAGCTTAGGGTTGGTCTTTATGCACATTTGGGGTGTTGTTAATACCTAAAGCCTTTCACCAATTCTAGGGGTTATTATCTATAAATTATGTATATCACATGCATTCCTACAGACTATTTTTTAAAAAATTATTTATGAATGCTTTAAAGTTTTCAATTTTATTTTATGGTAACTTGTGCATGTGAAAATGTGAAAAAAATAAAAATTACCAGCCACTTCTATTGCATTCACATGATAGGGGTGATGATGAGCAACCAACATAGCCCTTTAGCGCACCCTTAGTTTGGGTTTAGATTGCTCGGAGGAAGAGAAGGCAATAGGGGCATTGCTCCTTGTTCGTGAATGTAGATTGGCGAAGAAGAAAGAAAGGCATTTTAGACCCATCAAAGAGTTTGGGAGACCTTCCACCTTGGATAACAATCCTCTTCCACCTCTCTCCTGCAAAAAATTTGATCGAGAGCTCAAGGGTGAATCAACTGGTCACCTCTCTCTCTCTCTCTCTCTCTCTCTCTCTCTCTCTCGCAATACAAATGCATCTCTGTGTCAATGAAAGGTGAAGCCTCAGTACCTCTCTCAAATCTCCATGCAAAGGAAACTAAATTGTCTATGTCATATATGGCATGCACACCTTTCCACCCTATGCCTATGTATCCTCCCTTCAGGAATTCTGGTCCCTCCCCCAGACCACAAGTTGTCGCAAGGAGATTCATCCAATGGTGTTTCTTGCAACTCTAACGACACGTCAGAAGAGCACGTGTAGAGAGAGAGAGAGAGAGAGAGAGAGAGAGAGAGAGAGAGAGAGAGAGAGAGAGAGATTGTAAGCATGATAACTTTCTAGCTAATATCAAATCTTGTTAATTTGAATTGGCTTTATATTGACAAATTTTCAAGGGATTGTAAACCACATTATAGAAGCCTATTTTTTTATGCATGCATTTTTAGTATATCTTAAATGTGTCCCAAATTCTCATAGGTAGGATATACATATAAATTTGTGTGTGTGTGTGTGTGTGTGAGAGAGAGAGAGAGAGAGAGAGAGAGTAAGAAGAAGAATAAGAGAGTTTTAACGTCCTAGGAAACTATCCCAAGAGACCTTAAAGATCTAGCCCACGACGAGTTGAATGAAAAGAGTTAAATTGTATCAAGAAAGTGCATAACTAGTGGCAATAATGAATGTCATGGCTATAGAAACATTGATTATTATCTTCTCAAATACAATGTATTTTTGGCTTTCTAAAAGAATCCTTAGTGTTGAGTGGAGTTAAGCATCCTTCCAATGTTTTCATTGCCAACGACGGAGACTCATCTTAGATGTTGATGGAGTTTGTCAAATGGGTCCCTTTCATTTCATAGCGTTCATGGGCTTTTTAAGACTTTGCCTTGTTTTTTTTTTTGTCCTTGCTCATCTTATATTATTTTCAACATGAACACACAATTTATACTTGTTCTTTTTTCTTAGGATGGGACTACATTGCTTTTATTTTGTGTACCTTTTTATTTTTAAAGCTTTTAAAGAGTAAAGAGCTTTTTTCACAAGAACAAGCGATTGTGACTCTCTCTCTCTCTCTCTCTCTCTCTCTCTCGTCTCTCTCTCTCTCTCTCTCTCTCTCTCTCTCTCTCATATCTTGATTTCCTTTTTGGAAAGCCATCGTGAAATCTCACCTTGTTTTAACCCAATTCCGTGTCAACTAGAAGAGACATCGTGGGACATATTGTGATCAACAACTTATCAAAATTTTCCAAAAAAAAACATAGGTTGATGGTCTCGAGAACTCGTTAGCTCCGTGATACAAGGGTGACCTAAAGAATTTGCCATTTTTGGTAAATTGGAGCAATACCTTGACCTTGGAGACCAAATAGTAAGCAATTTAGAAAGTCACTTATTTTTCTCATTAGTGGTGTTCTTTTACCTTAGGAAAAACAATAAAAAAGAGAAAACAAGAGAGTTTTCATAGCTGGCAAATGGGCATACTAATGCTGGCTATCGATGCATTTGATTGGCTCCTCCCTTGAGAAATATGTCATTCCTTTCCAATACCGGCCGCTTCTATCTACTAACATAATATGGCGGAAGGGGGAGCTCTTTACACATGTCACAATCTGTAACCTGAAGGCTAAAGTCCAAAACTAAAAAAAACCCCTTTGCACGCGATAAAGAGGGAGAGAGGGGGAGAGAGAGAGGCCGCCGAAGGCGACCGGCCGTACTAGGCTTCAAACTACATCCACCTTTTTTGGGTTGGTGAAGCTTTCCTTTTTCATGTGTATGCACTAAAGTAAGATGATAGTAAACTCAAAACTGAATGATTATATTTAGTCTTCAATACTTTGAGCCCACTTTTGAAGTACACTTTGTCCAACACTAGGAGATGCGCTATCTTTAAGGTTTCAACACTAAGGCTGGTTCACATCAGACCTCTGGAAGACATGGCACTTTATGAGCTCTTCTGGGTGGAAAAGCTCCAAAATGTCCACTTCCGTCGTCCATGTCTTCACATTGATGGCGGAAAAAAATGTGAAACAATTTTCTTCCACTGAATGTTGTGAACACTAAGAGGCGGCGGAAGAAAAGAGTAGGAGGCAAGTGTGGACAAAGGGGTTGTATTAACGTGATTGGTGCCAATATGGCACTTTTTGCCAATGTGGAAGGTGGAAGAAAGAACTTTCGGGAGGGAAAGGTGGAGGTGGGGGGCGGGGGGGAACAAAGTCCCTTTTTCTCTTCCACGATGTGACACTCCATCTCACTTTTCCGCCGCCCTATCTGAACAGCAAGGTCCAGATAGCGCATTCTTGTTGGTTTACAAGCATATTAGGATTGTTAGCCCTTCAATCCCAAAAGCATATGGGCAGATGCATTTCTAGTGCTTACCAGCTCTAGGATTGTTAGCCTCCACGTAACCATCAAGACGTATCTTTTTTTAACCACAACTGTGAAATCAAATTCTCTCACTATTCCCTTGTCGAAGGAAGGGAAGGAAGGACGCTAAGGAAGGACGCTGTGGTGAGCTAAAGTTTTTCACTAAGTGCAAAGTGATGATTACTGTAGTGTTCTCTCTTCACTCAATAGTATCATTACTTGGAGTTGGCTTGATATGAAGTGATTCCTTACACTAGATTCAATTGAGGAGGAAGTCCAAAAACATGTGCAATCAAGATAAAATAATTAATTTCTACCATTAACATTACTTTCTTGCTCTAGGCAGTGTAAATGTTGTAATGTCAACAGTATCTCTCTTTTCTGATCGGAGATGGGTTATATGAATGCAGGGGAGGGCTCCTGAGTGCAGGAAAGGGAGGCGAGGATGTGATAGTGGGAGTGCTAGATACCGGCATCTGGCCTGAGCGCCACAGCTTCGCTGATGACGGCTTCTCGCCCATTCCTTCTCGCTGGAAAGGTACCTGTGAAAAATCTTCCTCATTTGACCCCTCTGTTAACTGCAACCGCAAGCTCATTGGCGCCCGCTCCTTCTTCAAGGGTGCTGAGGCCAACGCTGGCCCCATCAACGAAACAATTGAGTTCAAATCCCCCCGGGACTCTGAAGGCCATGGCACCCACACTTCGTCCACCGCTGCGGGCTCTGGAGTCCCCAATGCCAACCTCACTGGCCTCGCCAATGGCTTTGCCTCTGGCATCTCTCCCCACTCCCGTCTTGCCATGTACAAAATCTGCTGGGCCACTGGTTGCTTTGACTCCGACCTCCTCGCTGGCTTCGAATCTGCCATTGCCGATGGTGTAGATGTCATCTCCCTCTCTGTTGGTAGTGACCCTCTTGATTATTACAATGACGCCATTGCCATTGGTACCTTCGCTGCTATTTGGAAGGGCATTGTTGTCTCTTGCTCTGCTGGTAACTCTGGCCCTGGTGCAAAATCTGTATCAAATCTTGCACCGTGGATTTTCACTATCGCTGCTAGCTCGATAGACCGTGATTTCCCAGCTCCGGCTGTGCTGGGGAACAAGGAATCATTCAGAGGTGAGTCACTGTTTGTAAGCGAGGATACACCAAAGATATTGCCACTGGTGTATGCAGGCAATGCTGTAGTGGACGGCGGCAACGCAAGCGATGCAGGTTTATGTGCAGATCCAGCCCTCTTTAACAAATCCATGGTGAAAGGAGCTGCCGTGTTTTGCGACAGGGGAGGCGACATTGCTCGTGTTTTCAAGGGCTTTGCGGTACAACAAGCTGGTGGTGCTGCGATGATTTTAGGAAATGATGAAGCTAGTGGCAATGAGCTTATTGCAGATGCTCATGTTCTACCAGCCACTTTGGTAGACCATGCTGATGCTCTAACAATCAAGGAATACATCAGTACAGACCCCTATCCAACTGCACACATAGATTTCCAAGGAACTAAGCTAGGCTTTAAGCCAGCCCCGGCCGTTACAGCTTTCTCCTCGCGAGGTCCGAACTTAATTACGCCAGAGATTCTCAAGCCGGACATTACGGCACCAGGCCTCAACATCTTGGCTGCCTGGACAGGTTTTGCTGGACCGACAGGTGTACCAGAGGATACAAGGCAAGTCGAGTTTAACATAATTTCTGGCACATCCATGTCATGCCCACATGTTGCCGGAGTCACTGCGTTGCTCAAAGCAGCAAAGCCCAAATGGAGCCCAGCAGCTATCAGATCTGCCCTTATGACATCAGCCCGAACAATTGACAACACTGGAAAGACCATCACAGACAAATCAACCGAAAACGCAACAGACCCCACAGCCTTTGGTGCTGGTCATATCCATCCAAATGCTGCCCTCAACCCCGGCTTGATCTACGATATAACTCCAGAAGACTATGTCGACTTTCTTTGCAGTCTTGGCTATACGGAGAGCATGCTGAGCGTCTTTGTTAGCTCCTACGATTGCAGCAACTCTTCTATCAGCAAACCTGGAGACCTCAACTACCCTTCGTTTAGTGCAGTGTTCAATCAAAGTATGAATAGCACATACACATCCACATTCACAAGGACTGTTACAAATGTAGGCTTTCCAAACTCCACATACACGGTGTCTGTCGTAAATCCACAATATGTCAATGTCTCAGTTGAACCCTCAACCCTGGCTTTCGAGCATGCATACCAAAAGCTTTCTTATACACTCACATTAAGTGCTGAACCGCTTTTGTTCATACCAGAGAATCCAGAGGCTTTGTCTTTTGGGTCTCTTGTCTGGTCTGATGGATATCATAAAGTACAGAGTCCAATCTCCTGCATGTGGCAAGGATGATGAGCTTTTGTAGCTAAACTCAATCTTTCAAAAGCCAAGCAAATGACAAAATGTAATGTCCAAACCAGAATATTATACACAATTTGAGCCTTGGGCAAGGCCTTCCTAATAAAAATGATTTGCTCTTTTTCTCAACAAATCTCATATTTCTGACAAACTTGTCATAGAATCTTTGCATCAAGTTTGTGCATGTGCTCTACATCTTCCAGCAGGCATATCCGTAGAGAGGAGTGCACAGCGTTCTCTTTGGATTACACAAGCAGAGATTTCATGCAGAGAGCTATAAACGGCTCTCAGCTTTCGATCACACAAGCACAGGTAAAAGAGAACATACCCTTGTTTTGTACTCATTACACCTCATCGCCACCCTGCTATTCATCAGAATACAGCCCTTAAAACGTACTTGGAAACCCCTCCACACTACATCATAGTAGTACACACTATATGATACTAGTACGGCCGGCTGCCTTCGACGGCTTCTCTCTTTCCCTCTTTATCGCGTGCAAAGGGGCTTGTTTTTGTTTTGGATTTTAGCCTTCAGGTCGCAGATTGCCATAGGTGTAAAGAGCTCCCCCTTCCACCATATTATGTTAGTAGATTAGAGCCATGGCCCGTCCATTCACATTTGTAAATTCGGGAAAGTTTTAGTTATTGGATATTAGATTCATGTCTTTTCAAAATCGACCACCCATACATCAAAAACAATGTGTTGGTCTATTAGCACGTAGCAACGGGCAATGATGAAGCACATAAATTTGCAACAATATTAGCTACGAAGGACGGATACAACATTTTGAGAGAGAGAGAGAGAGAGAGAGAGAGATGACACTTTGAAAAGAAGAAAATGCCAAAGGAAAAATAAAGAAGAAGAAAAACACCTCTTTATATGGACACAAAATGTCTTTGACTTTCCACCTTCATATGTAGACTTTTCATCTTCATGTCTTTTGACTTTCCACTTTCCTATGTCATTTCATTTTCTAAACTCACCTTTCACTTATGCACTTAATATGTTTTGAAAGAATTATTTTTTTTCTGAGATTGAGGAGACCTAATCGCTCCTACTTTATTTATTCATTTATCTCAAAGATTCCGTGTGATTCCCTTACTTACACCTCAAGGTAATCTCCTACGCTTACCTCATAAAAGGAAGAGGGTAGAGAACTCGAACCCATGCCGATGGAAGTAGAATCAACTTTTGGTGTCCCACCTAACCACTGGATCAGTCGTCCTCAGATGCTCCCGATGCACCTCCATTGATTAAAAAAAAACATTTCGTTGCTCTCCTGCGAGTCTCTACGCCCACCCTTCCACTTCGCCTGCCGCCACCCTCACCCCTTGTCCTCTATCGGGCACCTTGCCATGTACTGCAATAGATGATGTCGTGCACAAGAAGCTCCTGAAGCACTTCTCTCTCTCTCTCTGTCTCTCTCTCTCTCTCTCTCTCTCCACGCTGCAATCGGAATCTCCTCCTAAGAGACTGCATGAGGAGGAGGAGAATCATTGTTGATTCTCCTCTTCTTTTCTTTTTCAAAAATTGTATCACCTACTCGGCCAGTTCGTGCTCCGCGTCTTGTAGAAAGCCGCATGCGTTCATTGAAATGCATGAGATTTCAGCGTAAGTATATTTGTAAATCTTGGGAAAAAATTGTAAATTCAGTCCATGTGCTCTTACCCCTATGCTCGCATGTGTTCATTGAAATATAGGAGATTTTAGTGTGTGATATTGTAAATGCAAGCGGATTTGTAAATTTGGGAAAAAAATGTAAATTCAGTCCTCCTCGCGCCGCCAAATTCCATGACTCATGATTGACCCCCCCCCCCCCCCCCCCGGCAATTTGTCCCTCCACCATTGATTCCATTTGAAGTGGCCTGTGTGATATAGTATTGAGATACCCAGGTTTACTAACTCAGAAGAGATGGCCTCCATTATAGCACTTTCAAACTAACATGCATTAGGGTAAAGGAGCCAGTTTAGAGACACTCAAGAAAAAAAGTGTAATTTTGGGTGGGATTTTGCAAATTTGGTCAGATTTGAATTTTGAAATTTGCATGAGATTCCTCATGCAAAGGCGGATTAGGTAATACCAAGTTTGATATTTTTTTGATTTAATTTGGGTAGTCAATTTGAGAAAGTTTAAATTTTGAGGTCTTTTAGGGGTTAGAAACACCCAAGGCCCAGTAATGGTACAGTTTTCAACAAATCACAAGTTGACACATAAGCAAGATTCCTAGCATATTCCAAATTTTTGTCTCTAAATTGGGGCGTGCATGACTTTTAAAAGGCACATGTGTTACAACTGGCTCCTTTACCCTACAATTATGAAAGTGAGAGAGAACCTTCAAAATTATCCACCATAAAAGCACTTTGCATGCCTCATATCCATAAATAAATAAAATTATAGTTGTACATGCATTCCTGCTCGCATGATACAATGAGCATCCGTGAGCGCTATCACGGTCACATGGTCACACTTGAACCCATGACCCAGATCGTGGAGGACAGTTGCTCAAAAACGAAGCTAGCTCCTTTGGACACCTCTTATCCAAATTTTAAAATACTTCAATATCCCCATTGTCGTTCCTATCCAAGTGTATTGTTTACCCAAGTATACTTTTTTGTGTACTGGAAAAAT
The DNA here is from genome assembly GCF_014529385.1 of Adiantum capillus-veneris. NCBI lineage: Eukaryota > Viridiplantae > Streptophyta > Polypodiopsida > Polypodiales > Pteridaceae > Adiantum > Adiantum capillus-veneris. The sequence continues at coordinate 104,710,826 of NC_140936.1, forward strand.
CGATGGCTCTCATTTGTGTATGTGGTTCATATTTATGTACCACCCTTCATCCCATCTCCATTGTCCGTGTTAGATATAGCTAAGGGGTGGCCATCACTCCATCTTTCAAGTTATGCTCTGCCTTCATGTGGCAGCCTCTTATGGTGACAATAGGCAAAGTTGTGGAAGGCTAGCGGCCTACATGAGAGTGTGCCTATTTGAGCCCTACAGCCAGCATGAGGGTAGGTTCACGCAAGGTAGTACTTGAAAATATATCTTTCGAGTCATGCGCTCAAAACTTTGGCTAAGATTTGACCATGTGGTCAAATCTTATGCTCCTTTTGAAGGTGAGAATTGAGAAATTTCCTAATTTACAAATATGGTGTTCTTCCTTGACCTGTACATATGAGCGAGATAATTAGACATCAATTACTCTTGCTCTTTTATGGACTTCTCTATTAAGAGAGCATGATGCTTTCATATTTCTTGGTCCTCACTCTATCCACAACTTTATTTCTGTTGAGCTATCTACTAAGCTATGAATTCATGACTTTGAGGTGGGAAATGTGATAAAAGGAGATAGAGCTTTCAAAGGGCAAGAGGCCTTAGCCATTCCATTGATTGGGAAGCTAAGGCTCCATGTGCAAAGCTATGTCAACAAAGAAGATTTCTTCATCTCTCTATTCAAGCATGAAGATGTTATCTCGATAGCACTTTAAAGTTTCCTAAAAGAAATGTCTTTTTTTCCTATAGAGGCAAGGATATTACACTTGATGTAAGTAGTACTTGCAGTACTATACCACTTGTACATATTCAAGCTTAAGACAAAGTAATGAAAAGTTCTCTTTCTTGTTATATGGTATTTATCAACGAGTCTAAGAAAGATGCATGTGTTTCTAAATGAAGTCAAAAATGAAAGTAAAGAGGAGTTAGAATTCTCTAGTTTCCTAAATGAGTTTCAAGATGTGTTTACGAATGACGTTCTTGATGAGCTACCTCCCAAAAGGGAACAAGATGATCATTCCATAAAACTTCTAGCAGTAGTTCACCTTCTAATATGCCTTCTTATTGAGTCTTACTCATCAATAGAAGGAGATAATGAGGCAAGTGAATGAGCTTATGGAAAATGGGATGGTCAGGCCTAGTCCATCTCCATTTTGTTCACCAATTCTATTAGTACAAAAGAAAGATGGTACTTATAAAATGTGTGTGGACTATTGGGTGCTTAATCATATAACCACAAAGAATAGATTTCCTATTCCCAAGATAGAAGATCTATTTGATAAATTACAAGAATTTACTTACTTTAGCAGAATTGATCTCAAAAGTGGTTATCATTAGATAAAGATTGTGCCAAAAGTTATTCATAAAATGGCTTCTCATATAATCTTTAGCCTATACGAGTTCTTGGTACTCCCTTTTGGGCTTACCAATGAATCAATTAACTTTAATTGAATGATGGAGAGGCTCTTTTACACTAGTTTGGTAAGGCCATAATTCTAGCTCATTATATGATTCTTTGTACGTCTCTTATGTGAAAGAGAACTCTATCTATGTAGCGGAGTTGCCTTCTACTGAGTTGTAGCATAGCCGGCTTGGTCATATGAATCAAAAGGAAATGAATTATCTACAACATCTTGGCCTATCTTAAACTATTTTGATTTTAGTTTGTGTGAGCATTGCATATATGGAAAACAGACTAGGCTTACCACTTTGCCTTTGGATCAAAAGTAATGATGTAGATGGAGCAGAGATAGGGGAGAACGAGCCATGGAGGAGGGGGGAAGGTTGTATGAAGCATGCAGCGTCTCTCTCTCTCTCTCTCTCTCTCTCTCTCTCTCTCTCTCTCTCTCTCTCTCTCTCTCTCTCTCTCTCTCTCTCTCTCTCTCTCTCTCTCTCTCTCGTGCGCGCGCGATCGAAGAATAAGGCATGGCCTCCCTCTGTCCGAAGCAACACTCTCTCTCTCTCTCTCTCTCTCTCTCTCTCTCTCTCTCTCTCTCTCTCTCGTTTCCACCATGAGAGCGTGCATGGAAGAGCCAGCCAAGGGCAAAGCCGCATGAGTCACCTCTTATATGGGGGGTTTCATGGAGGGCTCATGAACGCGACACAGCATACAAACTGTCCCTGCAAAGCCGAAACTGGACTACAGGAACGGCTGGTTGCACAGAACGGTGGCGAGGTCGACCTACGAGAAAATCTCCATGACCCGGCTCGTTGGGAGCGCAATGAATTAAGGAGGAAATTTCGTTGAAGATGCTTGGAGCAGCACAGCCGGATGGAGATCTCCCTTCGTCAACCGGCGCAGTCATCCATCGCTGCTACAGCAGAAAAAGAAAACGAAGTTTTTTAAAAACTTTTTTTCTTCTTTTTTTCCCTACCCAACTAAGGGCTTTGGCCCATGGTGCATAGTAGCCTCCGTTTGGGCCGTGAGAACTTGCATGCCACATGCAACTGGTATGCACGGCATGCAGCTAGCAAGGTCTCCCTTCGGAGTTCACAGGCAGCAACCAAGGACCCACAAGCGAGATCAACTTCGAGTTGCCATGCGAAATTTTTTTATCACTCCTGGATCGATCACCTTCGATCATCCCAAGTTCAACACATGACTGGTGAAGCACGGTTTTGAATACACCATACTTCCAACTGAGCTTAGAAGTTTTTCTACAAGAACGTAAACAAGGTACCCTCTTTCAATTTTGTTTCTATCAAGTTGATTACCCTCATAGTTTCTGCAGGGTGCCAAAGTACCTCGCAGTACTGGTCAATCAGGTTGTAACTGGTATTGCAATGAGCAAGGCTCCGTACAAGGGTGCTCATGAGCACGGCTTGTGACAATTATCATATACATTACAGATTTGTTGCATATATCATTGAGAAGTATCCAAATCAAGCATAGCTTGAGTACAAATAACCTCTCTAGCATCTCGAGGAGATTGTCATGACCTATGGCTAGACTTTGCTAGACAACTTCTACGAAAGAAAGATCCAAACAGGAAAGTTCACGGACCGTTGATGGTCTTATCTAGTCAAGGACAACCGTAATCAAGCTAAGCAGGTAAACATTCATACCTTGCAAGTATATTTTTGCTTCGCAATATGATGTACAAGTAGACAAGGTCCATTTTTTTTGTGCATGATCGACAAGGTCGAATCTCTTTGCTATGACAATCTGTCGTCAATAGCATTTGTTGGCAATGAGGCCAGACAAAGTTCTATGAAGCAAGGCTTCAATTTATACATCTTGCATTGAAGCTGGCCATGTTTGGCATCTACTATGAGCATCCAAAATTGGGAAGGAATAGGAAATGTGTTTTGCAGGTTATTTCATTATGTACCAGACGGGTGTATAGGATATACGAGGGCGTCTGTGCAGATATGGCTATAAGACATTTTGGAATGAGTTTTTCCTTCCAAATTTCATGACAACTGGTTGCATCAACAACGACCAGCTTAGCCAGGTTTAAGTTTTTCTTGTTTTTCCCTATTTACACTTTACTTGGCAACTACTGTCATTGTGCAAAGCAAAGTGCTTTGGCAATTTTAGAAGAAGCACGGCTTTGGGGTACTGACAAAAGAGGGAATATCAGCTCACAAAATCCCTACCAGTCTAAACTGTGCAAGGCACTTAAGGTTTTGGTTCTCACGTTTGAGGCCATCACTCTCCACAAAGGCTTACAATTCCGCATGCAAGGCATGCTAGTGAGGTGGATTTAATTCTATCGTTTCATGCATTACGCTTCCGCTATCACACTCGCAACTCTGTCAAGGACAGAGTTAGACTAAGGATGGATTGTTCACTATGCTTGTTGGTTGCTATCAACACACACCAACACTAACAGGAACCTAAATCAAGGACTTATTGTACGGGCAAAGTGTCAATGCTAAGTCGTCCTAAAGTCACGACCCCATACATGGTAAGTGGGGCAAGCTGTGGCTTGTTTTTTCTCTTTCCTCTCTTGATGACAGCATTATACAGGCAGACTGTTGCATGCTTATAGGATAATCAGCCAGTCAAGCATAAGATGTCTAAGACCACACATTCTAGGCACACACACAATAGAAATTTAAGGAAATTTCCTTAGCCTAACATGCTCTTCTTTTCGTTCTCTATCTCTCTCTCTAAGAAAAAAAAAAGAAACTCTTCTAAGAAGCTTTTGATACATGTTTTGCTCGTGAGTCAGCTTGAGCCAAGGTGCTCTAACTCACAGCTAGCACGTGGCTAAGATGCTACTCAAATTAGTCTTCATCGGTTCGTCGATTGAACAGTATTTTGCATAAGGGCTATGCTCCAAACAGGCTAAGAGCCATTGTCAGGCCAAGGGTAAGACCCAACTATTGGCATTCTTTGGGTGATTGTTTTCAAGATCTACCCAAGGAAGTACACATTGACGTTAATGGACAAGCAAGAGTCTTGTCATTACGTATGTTTAGTGTGTCATTTTGCACTACATGTTTTCATTGCAACGCTCGATTTGAGTTTTTGATAACCTTAAACTCCCATCAGCTGCTCTCTACCATGGAGTATAGATGCAACAATAGGTTGAGACAGCATGGCTCTCCATAAGAGCTAGGCATTTCACATGTGTGGATCTCCGGCTCCCTCTATAGCACTACGAATTGTCTATGGACATACTATTTTGGGGTAAGACCCGGTGGGTGATTGCTACATCACCCATAGGGATTAAGGATCACAGTTTGTTCTCCATTGAGGATCACAGTTGATCTCTCCTAGTTATACTTTCAAGGAAAGAATTCCGCAATCTACCACACGGTAGCGAACGAACACACTTTTCACGTTGATTCCAATCATTCTGTACACGATTGACTATGTTGGTTACCGTTATCTGCTAGTTGAGCAGCTTCTACATACCAAGGGGTTTCACTACGTAGATTCTAATCCAAGGGCTTGGATTGCAAAGGCAACACCCCGGGTTCCCAGTGCAATGCTGTTTGTTTTTTCAGGTAGGGGACGTACTCCTCTCCATTTGAATACGGGTAAGTGAACATTACGTTCAATCTCCAGGTACGTATCTATTGATTTGGTGTTATTCCATTTTTAGTATGCTTTGCTTGGTTTTTCAAGACATATAAGTACGCTTGAATGTTACAGAGCCATGCCAAGGGAATGTCAGCACAAAGTATTTTGGGCCAAGTGTCCAATCTATCTTTCTGCCTTATGCTGTTAAGAACCTACTTGTAGGGTTCAATTTGGCACATGTTGTCACATGGGATACAACATGGTCTAGGAACTCAAGGAGTTTGGTTTAGCCAGTGTGGAGCAATGAATGAGGGTCCCTCTCACTCTTGTCTTCGCAGAGTGTTTAGAGTTACCTCCACACACAAGTACATCTTGTACTTGAAGGATGTTCTTTTTTTAGACATCCTTAGTTGAGACATATTCCACATGTGGCGAATATGAGTCTCTGGGACTGACACTGGCGCCCCCTATTTCAAATATGTGTCACGACAAAGTCCCTACGTGCTGGTCAAATCTGTTTTCTCGACCATTTTTTTTTAGCACGACGTATCAGGAGCAATTTCAGTGGCCAGAAATTGTCGGATACTTAGAATGACTTGTTCAGCTACAAGTATTGCTAAAAAACCTTTTAGATAGTTATTTATACATATAGCAAGGCTATAAGTTGTTAATGAAAAAGTTTCATTGTCTGTACCAAGAAGTGATCAATGTTTCACCTTCTATTGTGATTCAGAAATTTCAGCAAGGCTTGCAAGAGATTGCAACTGAAAGTATTTACTTTATTTTCAAAACTATTTACATTCCTTTTTAATGTGTGCTAGGCGCATCACATTTGCCATAAGTATTGGCAAGGATCACCATGGATATACAGGTTCGGATCTGTTTTTTGCTAGATGCATGCACACTAGGTGTTATGGGCCCTAGTGTTTAGCAAAGGCTGATTTGGAACGGCATGCATATTCCTCAAGTTGTTGCTTATGAAGCATTTTGCACTCTATGTGCACTATCTCTATGAAATTCCTTTTGGGTCTACTAATCACCAAAAGAGGTCATGGCTCGGTTTGGGTCTTTGTGGATTTTTCAAGTTAACCACGATGGTTATTCCGGACATTGCTGATTCCTCAACAATGTTATACGCTATTGTGATTCCCCGTTTACTAGTCGTCTGGGAAGACTGTCTGTAAATCGTGGGGGAAACACACCTCAGTACTATTAGTTATCCAAGGGGATAAGCAGATTACAAAGTGTGAGGGAACACACCTCAGTACTATCAGTTATCCAAGGGGATATACAGATTATAAAGTGTAATCTAGTGTTGAAGGATATGCAAAGTGCGTACGTTAGCACCAAGCGATTCAATCAGTAAGCATTTATTGCTCTACTTAGAGTTTTCTTACTATAAGTTAAAGCATGTTTGCGACTAGGTGTAGTCTCTTCATGTATAACTCAGGTTCTCAACCTTGCACACTCGTTAGGGTGGGGTTGTTTACTGATGATGAAAATTGGGAACAAGTCAAGGACTTAAACTTGGCTGATGAGTTATGTCAGCAAGTTACTTTCATGGAAAGTGACAAGAGGTACACTTTTTGGTACAAATCTTTGTTGTGATAAACTCGTTTACCATGCTCATGAGCGTTCTAAATGGAGTCTACACACCATGTTTGGATAGGAACGGTACCATTAGATGGTTACAAATGGACAACAATGTAGAAAATCAAGATGTTACTCTTGGTTTCATTGAACCTCCTACTGACCCGGTTCGGCTCAAATGAACCGTTGGATCCATGAGGGATGTTACGGTAGAAGACATTAGTGTTCTTATGAAGATACCATCGCTTGTGTTTTCGCGGACGAAAACGCTTCTCCAAGGGGGGAGTAATGTCAGGACAAGGGTAGGACCAGTCACGGCCAAGGGCCACTATGGACATGCAGTCAAGGGGGTCCCTATATTTAGCAGGCCAAGGGCCTATATAGGGTATGGCTGGGTGGAGATTATCATGTTCAGTCCCCATGTCCTTTCATGTGGCCTCAAGTTTGGTTACACAAAAAATTTGATTCTACTAGTGATATGCCTACCACTAGTAATTCTCCAGAGACATCTAGTGATGCTCATAAGAGAGATGTGTCTAGCAGTCAGCAGGTAATGAGAAGATCTACATGTGTCTCTCATGCCTCTTAGTGTTTTCAGCCAAGGTTAGACTATTTGTTGGTTACTGACTATGGAGAGCCTACCTACTAGCAATAAGCTATTGAGATGGAAGATAGTATGAATTGGATCAAGAAACGCAATCTAAAGTACAACTCCATCATGAAAAATGAAACTTGAAAATTGACAGAGTTGTTGGAGAGCAAAAAAGTGTTTCCTTCCAAATGGGTGTACGAAAAGAAGTACATGGAAGAGAACCCCGAGCCTAGGTACAAATCTAGATTGGTTGTTGAGGGTTTCAAGAAAAATAAAGGAGTGAATATTTCAATGAAATTTTTATATAATGGTCAAGATGACTACATTATGTCTTGTGCTTGGACTAGTAGCCACTGAGGACATCGAACTTGTCTAGATGGACTTGAAGATGGCTTTTCTTCAGGGGGATTTTGGTGAGGATATCTAAATGAAGCAGGCATTGGGTTTTGAAGTCAAACCTAAGAAGCCTACGAGGGAAAAACTAGTGTGTAGATTGGCTAGAAATTGTATGGCTCAAAACAACACTCAAGGCAGTGGTATATGAAGTTTGACAAGTACATGTAGCGCCAAGTGTATGAAAGGAGCCAAAAAGATCACTACTTGTATACCAACAAGTTGATGATGCTTCACTTATCGTTCTGATACTTTACGTTGATGATATGCTCATTTCCAAGAAGAATAAACATGAGATTTCCATCATGAAGAAGTCACTTATCATGAAATTTTCTATGAAAGATTTGGGTGATGCAAGTCACTTTCTTGGTATGTGTATCAACAGGGATAGAGAACATGGAATACTAGAGTTTTCTTGGGAAAAGTATATCCACAAGGTCTTACAATGCTTTAATATGCAAGGAGGGAGAGATTCATTGAGTACCCCAATACATGCATAGGAAAAACTTAGCAAGAATGATGCTCCCAAGTCTAAGTGAGAAAGAATAAATGGCCAAGGTGCCATATTCTTCATTAGTTGGGAATCTTATGTATGCCATGGTACTGGAGATTGATTTTGTAGTGGAAGTGGTTAGTAGATTTATCCCAAATCCTTGCCAAAAACAATGGTAAGCAAAGAAGCATGTTTTGAGATATTTGAAAGGTACGACGGACAAATGATTATGCTTTGGAAATAGAGATACATCCATTGTGGGTTACACAGATCCAGATTATGTGGGTTGTGTAGATAGTTGGAGATCCATGTCTGGCTATGTTTTTGTTTTCTGGAGCAGGTGTGTCATGAATATCGTGCATTTAGAAGTGTACATCATATTCCACCATAGAGACAGAGTATGTGGTAATGTCATATGCTAGCAAGGAAGCTGTGTGGTCAACTTTCCTAGTGGGAGATCTTGCCACTACTTAGACTCTAGTGCTAGATTATGATAGCTAGAGTGAGATTGTGTTAGCAAATAACCCCGTGTTTCACTTCAAGTCAAAACACATAGAAGTCCTTTTTTATGTGATACATGACATATTGGCTAGCAAGCATGTCAAGGTTCATACATATGAAAGCCCTATAGATGCTCTCATGAAGAGCCTACCTTTGAGTGGTTTGCATATTACATGGAGATGTTGGGTATAGGGTGAATCCACTTGAGTGATTCACAGTTGTCCAAGTTGTATATTAATGGATACTTGGGCCACCTTGGCCTTCATGTTGAAGATTGTTAGGGTTCATGCCAACTACATGGACACCCACCACATTGATCGTAGTAGCCTTATTGTTTTAGGGCTAACTACTCCCCTATTCATGCTCACAAGCACGACACAGACAACATACTTGTCATCCGGTGACACGACTAACCCGTAGGTGCACGGAGGCAATCTCGTTAGCTTGTCAGGCTGACACCAACCTACACATACGCACTTCTATGATGCATCAATCACTAATCCTTGTTAACTCCAACCCACTCTATCCCTAAACGCTCATAACACCGTTTACACATCAAATGAACTCGGAATTGCTTCAAACTTACTAAGCACCATCCCCTCACTAGGATACACTTACCTATAAGTCCAATCTCACCAGATTATAACCCTAGCTACCTCAAATACAGTCGCGATAGACTCACAAGTCATAACCTAAAAGTGTGCGAAACTTGAGTCTATGAACATCTATGCGTAGCTAATCTCGCCCTTGTTCCATAAAGTACTTGATTGTTGAAAACAGACACCGTTTGTACTACTTACAAGCAAAACAAGCTCGTGGGAAGATCGCTCGCGAATAGCTCGAAGATGGGAATGCGTGGCGTGGGCGCGTAGCTCTCGACGAGGCTACCGCGATGGTGTGGTCGCTTCGTGAATCCGGTGAGGGAGATGCGCGTAAGGAAGAGGATAAGATCACACACACTCTCTCTCTCTCTCAGACTCGTACGACACAGAATTAATTATTCAAATGTTATCAAAAATGGTTCTAAGGTGACCTTTATACTTTAGTCACCTTAGCTCAAAATGTACATGGGGTTTTAATTGAGTTCTACTCATCATAATTACAAAGTGGAAACGCATTGCGTCCCGGCCAACTAATAAATCTATACATAATCCAGACAATTGGATAAAGACGATAGAAAAATTGGCATTACAAAGGGAATTTGATAGTCATTACAAAGGGGGTTTATACAACTGTTGGGATCCAACACTCCCCCCCTCCTAGTTCATGTCTACCATGACATGACTGGCTTCGTCTTCAATGCCTTTGTCTTCTTTCCTGGTTTATTTGATATAGAAAGGCATCATATCTCATAGATTCCCTCGCCGTTAATAGGCCTAAAATTTGTGATTTGTAACTTTTGATCAATTTATTACATATCATTCTGGGATATCTATATGATACGTATGGCAAGCTATCCTAGGATATAATGATACAAACGATGTTTATGTGTTGTCACATTCTTACAATCCTCTATTTCTCCTAAAAAATAGTCCCTATACTTATCATTAAGCGGGTAGTAAATTATGGTGTTCGTACTCTTGGATAAGTGTCTTGGAACACCAAAATTTCTAACTCTATTTGCTGGAATTACATCAGTGACCTTGTCCCAAAGCCACTCATTCAGAGTTTGCTCGGTGCCGTCAGAAGTAGCAACAGTGACGCCCAAATGTGTAGGCAACAAGTAGTATAACTGCACTACTCTCAATTCTTCTCCCCAACAGATTTTCTTTAAGTCGGTAGCCAGGCATCCTAACTTCCGAGCGTTGATGTAGTAAATCCCATCTTCGGGGGTCCAGTTGATCTCCCATCCTTTATCAATGCGAGTGGAGTGCGGTGTATTGACCTTTAGCAGCATCTCCATCACGTCTCGTCAAAAACAATAATTTGGAAAATAATGTTGTTTGAAACTTTTACGTTGGGTAGAATGTAAGGTCTCAACCTTTCTTCAGAACCAATCCCACATGTAAATAATTGAACCCAGTTTGAATACTGCAAAAAGTTACTATTTTTGACAGTATTTCTGAATCCGTCGGTGCCAAGATGTTTAGAATGTTATAGAGCTTTCAAAAATGAATAAAAACAATTTTTGTGAAAATTTTCCTAAAAGTAAGTTTAGGGTCACCCGACCCGTCTAGTTTTGACCGGCTCGTCAAACTGCACCCCTATCCAGAATTTGAAAAAAATACAATTTTAGACATCGAGAGCTGTTAAATATGGTAGGTACTCGGGATGATGCACCTTAGCTCCGTCTTCGTAGAGGAAGTTTCGGAAGTAAAATCCAAGCTGTAACGATCGTCGAAGGATAAAAATAATTTTTTATTTATAAGGCTAGCAAGGGCACCGGCACTTGGGGACTGGTGTGTGCACAGGCTCTAGGCCACTGGGAGCTTGCTTTAGCAGTTAGAGGGAGCCCCCACTCATCTAGGAGCTTGTGGGAGAGTTTCCAAGCAAGAGAGAGAGTGTGAGACTCAGTTAAAGCAACCAAATTGGACACTTACAAGCTACGCACTCAAGCTGCCATGCATGACCAAAGTGCTTATCCAGATGCAATTAGTAGCATAATTCGACCTCTTGAGGTTAAGAGCCTAATGATTGACAACATAATGAAGACTAGATTAATTAAGAGAGGATTATACTAATTACATGTGATTAGCACTAGCCTTCTAAGCATGGGCATTAAGCTCAAAGGCTAGGCCATCAAGACCTCCTCTAGGGAGAGAGTTCTCAAAAGGACCACTCAAGAATGACCTCTCATTAAGCATAGGGATCTTTTATAGTTTTGGGCCTCAAACCCTTCAACTATGGGATAAAGTGAGCTCTCTAGCTTAAACTCATACAACTTTGGAACTCCTAAATGAGCCCAAGCCCTATATAATGAAAAGTAAATATTGTGCACTATGGCACATCCACAGCTTGGTGCATAATTGGTGTAGCCGTTAGCCGCTGCTAACACTCCCCCCTTCCTAATTTGGTGCACGTCCTCGTGTGCCGGTGAAGCAAGACACGCTGACATGGTATAAAGCAAGTCCATGGAATAAATGTTGAACTGCAAAACATAAGAACAAGTAATGAGCATCAAAGGCCACCAAGATTGAATAAAACATGAAGCATAAATGAATAATCATGCAAAGTGATTTTTTTGCTTCTAAAAGATGGGTCAATCATAGCCAAAAACTAGACAACATAAAGCAAAAAGATACTCAAACTATTGTGAAGATTAAACCACTTGAAATTTCAGTTTTATGCATGAAACACAAGCAATCAATTATGACCCTAGGCTAATGCAAGTTCATAAACCTACTAGCCTAAAAACTATGTGAACAATCTCAATAAATCATTCAAGTCTATCATGTCTACGGGCTATAAAAAAGTTCCTAATCTATTAGTACATTGTCAAAGCTTTTTGAAGCTCATGGAAGTTTTGATTTAGCCATTCATTGAAAAATTAAGGCACAATCACAAGGCTACCACCCCAAGGAAAGTCTAGGTGCGACTCTCGGCTCCTTGAACCCTCAAGAAGGTGTTCCAAAAGCCTACTAGCTTACCAAGGCAACAACTATCCCCTATCAGCCCAGGGCATCGGTTTAGGGCCTTGACCAAGTGAGCCAAGGTGATTCCCCTCGCCTACCAAGTGCCAATAAGGCGCTAAGCCTCACAAAGACACATCATAACATATAATTTTTATTTTCATGTGCCTTAGTAGCATTTTTGCTACTTTTTTGGACACTTCTTTGCTTCATGGTTCATTTTTTTAGCACATTTTTGAATACTTCCTTTATGAGATACTAATGGCAATTGGACTAAAAAAGACTAAAGCCTAATCATAGCCCTAGGTCATGACAAAAATGAGTGGAGTATTAACACTAGAATGGTAACCTAACAGGACATAAAAGTGTCCTTTCAGGGTTTTGGGAAAAATTTCCAAAACCATAGTAGATCCACTCATTTTGAAAAATCCTTTCATGAGCTTATAGTTCAATAACTACTACATATGGAAAAAATGATAAACTTGTAATTTTTCTCATCCCTTGGTCACTACAAGCCTCCAAAGTTGATGGACTAGTGCATTTTGCCCAAAACAACAATTTCTTACGGTTGATTGCATATAAATAAGAGTGGAGATTTTTGTAGGACATGAGATAAAATGCCCCGTTAACTTCAATGGGTTGCTGACCAAAACATATGGTTGCTTTTACCTCACTAATTTTTTTTTGGGCAAAAAAAAAAGATACAAGAAGTTGCATTTTTGCCATTTTGCGGACCTATCATCAAAGTTTCTATAGTCACGCTCAATACAAATACTATAGACATGTTTTCTTAGTTCCCTTTGGGCCTCTGGATTCAAAAGGAGCCATGGAGCATGTCAAAAGGATAATGGATCTCTTATAGTTGGAACCTTGGGGGCAATGATAAAGTGCTAAATACAGCAAACATGAAAAAACTGGGTTTAGCATTATGACCTCTAGAAACCCATAGAAACGACTCAATATCTAGCCAAGTTTGTAGTCTATGATTAGATATGGTTACTACCTACAAAATACACACAATTGACCTAAGAAACTAGCAACATTGAGAAAGTTATACTTGCTACTCTAAAATGTATCGTATTCTTCAGCAATCAAAAAACTCAACCATCATCATATACTGTGATATATAGCATATTAGGTCCCCCAAAACTCAAGGAAGATTAGCTTTATGTTATTCATTACACTTACACAATCAAAATTGAATTTGGATATCAAGAAAGCCACCAAAAAAATCATAAAAGTGCTAATTTTGGCCAAAAAACAGGATTTTGCAATTCTTGTAAATTGGTCATAACTTTCAATTTTAACACTTAGCTCTCCCTACAAGCATCAAAACATGTTGAGAACTATGAAGGCCTAACCTCTAGCCATATAAACCTCACAAACATGAAATTTAGAGTGGTATAGTTGCCAAAAATTGAAAAAAAGCCAAAAACAGGACCCGTTTTTTCACACAGTTTAGGTTCAAAAATGTTGTGCAAGAGTAAGGTTAATGGTGAGATCGATACTCAAAAAAAAAGGCTAAGTTTTTTTCATCTCATAAGGCAAGTTTGTGGATATATAGCACCTAGAAATTTATTTTCATACTCTTCAAATAATTCAAGCAAAATGGTCACTTAACAGGACACAAAAGTGTCCAAGGACATAAAAGTGTCCTGTTACGATTCTAGTGTTAAGACTTATCACTATGAATCTAGGACTAGCAAGAAATGAACCTACATTAATCTAAGATCAAGGCCAATTACCTATGATTAATATACATAAAACCTAATGTTTTGTGAGTTAATTTTCACAAAGTAGGGTGTTGAAACTTTACTATGCCTAGCTTTCTAACATGAAAATACCATAGCTTAGAAGCAAAATTTCACTTAATCCAAGCAAGAGAATGAACAAAAGAGAAAAATCATGGAAGGATTACACCTATTCATGCTCTTTGTGCATCTTTGAGCAAGCATCCTTTGTATAGAGAAGTCTCTTGATCCGTTTTATTTGCAAAAAGAAGCTTTTTTTGAAGCTGAGTGTAAACACAAGCTCCAAAAGCCAATTATTGAAATAAAAAAGCACACCAAAAACATTAATGAAAACCAAAAGCTAGGGTCTTGCATACCCGAATTTGCCAAAGGGAAAAAAACCCAAGGGAAAAAAATGCCTTTGGTTATGCACATGATGCTCTAATGTAGCAAATTTATGCATACATAACAACCATGAGAGAGATAAAATGCTTCCACATAAGCAAATTTTGCAATTTTTACCATCTCTCATGTATGATTCAAAAGTCGATTAATTTCTAGCTCAATGAGATATGGAATTTAAACAAGCCAAGAGCTGAAAATAATGCAATTTTTGGATTACATGAAGTGGCTCTCGATAGCCAAATTTTACAATTTAAGCTTTTCAAAAAGTTGGCTAACAACTAGCTCAATAAATTTTACAATTTTAGAGCACACTCTATGAGCTAGAGATGACTGCAACTTAATGAAATGAAAATGAATGGCTCTCACTAGCCAAATTATGCACTTAAAGCTCAAAATTTTTTGAGTAAATACTAGCTCAAATGAAAAAAATTGCATTTTTAGACCAAGCTATGAGCTAGCATTATAACTTTAATCCCAACATTTGGAATGGATCTAATTAGCCAAATTTTGCAAATTTTGCAATGATGACCCCTTCTTGGATCATTTGGAAGTACACTCCTACCACACCCCTTTAAAATGAAGGTCAATTGTTAGTGCCTTTTAGCATATGAACATCCAATACAAGCACTAATACTTCCATGTTCAATGCTATCACATGGCCATTCCAAAAATCCAATCTAGTGCTATGCCATGATTTTTGCATACATATAAAGCACTAAAAAAGTATCAAGCAATGCCAAGTTCACATGCATGCCTCATTCACAATCTCAAAAGGATACTGTTCTCCCATGCTCATCCAAAAAAACTCAATTTTAGTGCTATGTAATGATTTTTTACATTTAATTCAAGCATTGTATCAAGCAATGTTCAAGCACAAAATATCGAAGCATGCATCAAGTCATCAACCAATGCAATTCTCATGCCTGCACTCATATCATATCAAAGAATTCTTCTTCGAGTGCAATGAGTTTTTTTTTAATTTCTTTTCTTTTTTTTTCTTTTTTTTAAAAACCAAGGTGGCACCAATCCAACGTGAATGTCAGACACAAACACTAGTCATCGTTTATTGCAATGAGGCTCACTCTCCACCATAAAGCAATGCTTAGCACAAACAAAGAGTTTTTCCATTTAATCAATCAAATATGCACTATCATAATGCGCAACCCAAAGCAATGAAGCTCATTAGTGAAAGATTGGTATCTCATGAATCATTTATATACAAGTTTAGAAGTCATAATATAAGAGAACAATTTTAATTTCTAATCTGGGCTGGCCAAGTTACCTCTTTTAGCATGTATTTGAATCTCCCTTTTGTTTCATTGTCTTTGATTTTGTTCAAGACCAAGTCTAAACACACTTTTTAGATTTTATTGGCCAAACAACTTATGTTGTTTTCTACGAGCTCGGGATCAAGATGATTTGCTTCCAAATTGGCCGAGGGTGGGAACATTCCCCAAAGAAAATGCCAAGCTTTGCTTTGATATTTTTACTGCTAGCAAAATTTTGGCGGTACACAGACGAGGCCTGAGGGAGAGCAAGAGAGAGTTTATGCGCCATGTGGGGTCTTTGTGTGTGTGGCAGGCCTTTGCAAGTAGGGCGATCATGAGCTCATACAGAAGGACTCAAGAGGAATTTGTTTAATGCGTTAACGTGCAAAGTTCAAACTAGGGTAGGCTGGCATAGGGCTGAGCAAAAATTGGTTGCAGGGCTTTTAATGCGCTCGCATGTGGGCTATGCCAATCAGCGGCAGAGCATAGTGGGTAGGGGCCCGGGGGAGCTCAGGGTGTACATGTAGTGTGTGTGATGGTGTGGGCCAAGCCAGGCAGGCCAAGGCAGGGCTGGTCAGCAAGCTTTATGCGGCATGAAACTCAAGATTCAGCGCCAATCCAGGGAAGGCAATGGAGCCGCTGCGAGAGAGAGAGAGAGAGAGAGAGAGAGAGAGAGAGAGAGAGAGAGAGAGAGAGAGAGAGAGAGAGAGAGAGAGAGAGAGAGAGAGAGAGAGAGAGAGAGAGAGAGAGAGAGAGAGAGAGAGAGAGAGAGAGAGAGAGACGATCCCAGCTGCCGATACTGTCAACGTGCGTGAGACTCGAGTGTGTGTGTATGTGATCCATGCCAAAAGTGGCGAGGCAAGTGGGCCGTGTCCACGCAAGGCGACGAACGTTGTGTGTTTGTTTCCCATAAATGTGTGTGTGTTGATGCGCTATAAAGTCAAGGCGGGGGAACTCAGTGGGATCAAGGGCAGTGAGTGTGAGAAGTTCAAAGGCCGCAGTCAATGAGCCTTTACAAGCTCCAAAAAAAACGAGTGTGTGTGTGTACATATTGATAGCCGTTTTTTGGCTCTTTGTAATTGCCACAGTGAGTTACCTCACCCTACCAAAATCACCCAAACACTGTGGCTATCCCTACCATTTCACTGTACATAGGCGTGCGTGAGTCACGGGACTTTTCCCATATCTTCTTAAAAAACCCTCAATTAGCTAGTAATTGGGCTAGTTGAGCCAAAAAAATAAAAAATATAAGTATATTATGGCCCATGCGTATGTAAATATTTCTTTGTATATAGGGCCTAAATAAAAGATTTTTTCATAATTATTTTGGTATTTAAATATTTCTACCTAGGTGTGTGTCCACAATTTTTCTTACCATTTTTCATACTCTTTATTCCATATAAAAATATTTTCATGTAAGCTTCTCTTATATTTGGTGTAACTCCACCCCAACAAAAATCCAAAAAAACTAGTTTTATTTATGTGTATATTTTTTCACTATTGTGATTTTTCCCTTCCTACATCTATTTTGTTTTTTTTCTTCTAAAAAATTAGAACACCAAGAATATTTATCTTTTTATGGTAGCCTCATAATGAGAGAGATTTCTTTTGACCCCTTTATATTTTTTCCACTTATATTATTTATATTTGACATGTACATATTTTTTAGACCCCTCAATATTTGATTTTCTTAGTTGTACTATTCACTTATATCATAATCTCAACAATAACTTCAATTATAGACCTACCAAATAAGGTCAAGGGTAGGTGGCATGCATACATGCACTATGGAGGCCTCACTCTTGGAGGTATTCAAAAGAATCATCCAAAGAAGGACCCCACAAGGACCTTGTGCAGTGGAAAACAATGGTCGGTTTTGCTGAATTTTTAAAGTTCACTTGCTCTCCGAATTTGAAAAGGTGTTACAAACAACAGTTGTAGCTCATGGGTTGAACTTTTGCCTCAAATTTTTTCATATTTTTTTGAGCTACGAGCTGTTGAGTAGCGTTAAATGGTAACCTTGCATTTGCACTACATTTCTACTTAAATGTATATATTTTTTTATCAAAGTTTTAACCTAGTGTTCATTCTCTCTTTCCACAATAGCCTTTTTCCATACAAACACCTTACCCTTCTCAGATCTTTATGCATTTACATCATATTTCTCTCTTCATGCTAAATGTAAATAGTAAACTTAATTCTACTCTCCTAGTTTTTTATTGCACGTTCTTTTAACTAATTACCTTTACTAATTTAAATAGCTATCTACATCCCATAATTTGTAAATAAATAATTTATGGGCACTTATCTTACCCATCTTCTCTCAAGGGTAGGGTTAACCTTGTAGGCCTTCCCTTCCCCACCACTATGTGACCCAAGTCTTGGATCATTTACTTGTGTTGGTCAACAAATCTTAAATATAATGTATATCCCCAATAAATCAAACTTTATTGGAGCCTACCTCATTTGTTTAAGGTGGATTCCCTTTTGAAAAAAGCATGCTACACCTTGGATGCATGCTAAAGGGCCCCCTACAAGGAGACTTGGTTCAAAAGGTGTTTTGGATGCATCTTGAACGCCTTAGCTCGTGGGTATACTTGAGTAACACTCCAAAATCAGCTTAAACACTTTGAGAAGGTCAACTTTGCCTTTTACAGCACCCAATTCCGAGTTACAAGCTGAAAGTTATGGTGAAAACAAGGTGCTGCGGACACTGTTACTGCAGGTCAAAGTTACAATCAGGTAAACCACAAAGGTGAAAAGTTTTCTTGACTTCTCCAACATTCTAAAATACCAATGGGGAGTTAAAAACCACTTGCATGTGGAGGGGTCGGCTCAAGATGCTTCCAGAGACACAACAAACAGGATGGGGACACTCTGCAGGAGCCACTGGAGGGACATCATTGTGGGGCCCACATACATTATCAACCCTTATGGAGCCTCCACGACCTAAAAGGCTTTTTTTAATGAAAAAATAAGTCCCTTATTTGCATAATTGAAGGAATGGTCAAAAGGGAACCTAACTATGGTTAATTACCTACCCTAGTCAAGTTTAACCTAACCCAAGGTCTTGTACAGCTATAAAAAGGCCCTTTGGCAATCACAAAAATACACACACCTACTCCATTGCTGCAAATAAGCTCCTCTAAGGTTAGGGAAGCCCTAATCCCTCTCTCCTCTTGTCTCCCTATCCATTTCCTAAGCTCGCTATCATAAGCGGCACCATAGAGAGAGCATCAATATGCTATTGCTACCATTCTCTTGCAAATATTTCTCTTACCATACTCATCCCTAAATAAGGATTGTAGATTCTATATGAGAGCAAGGATATCAAGTTCAATGATCTATCTCATGGTTTGATCAACAAATCGTTGCAATTGGGGTGTCGTCGTCACACTTTTGCTCTAAACGCATGCAAAATTGGTAAGCTATCTTGACAGCTTCTCATATTTTGTGCTCATTGGGTTTCTTGTTTGTTGAGAAAGTTTTTGTGCACCATGGTGTCTATTTGATTGGCTTCTCTCCTTATGTTGTGTGTAAGTAAGTCTTGGGGCTGCATAGATGGAGAAGAGCTCTCTATGCATGCCGCGTTATGTGTGTAAGTAGTCTCTTCTTTTGGGAAAGGAAAGGAGTTGTCAAGTATTTGTGCATTATGGTGTTTTGAGTTTTGAGGTTTTGTGCTTGCTTTTCTTAGAAGTATATGAGCACTAATATGGTGAAGGTCAATCTTTGCATGTGAGTTTTGTGCAGTGTTCAAAGGGATTGCTTAAGGAGTGTGTGTTGAATGGCTGAAGGGCATTTTGTGTTGAAGCACATAAGGAAGGTGTGAGTGTGTGTGTGTGTGTGTGTGTGTTGTATATGGTTTGTTTTTTGTTTCCTTATTTCTCCATAAAAGAGGGTGGTGCCCCTAAGAAATATGCGTGTGTAGGGTCTCACGGAGTGGTTGTCTAGTGGGAGCCTTGAGTTGAGCCCCATCTCAAAAAATCCGCTCTCATAAAAGTGGTGCCCCCAGTGAGGAACTTTCCTAATTGCCTTCTATTCTCCTCATGAACAATAGAGTTGCACCATATGCTTTATATTTTTCACAATGCATCAGAATTAACATTTGTGTAGATCGCAAATTTTTTTACCAACAACGCATTGTTTTTATGTTTGGAGCAGAAAGACTTGGTGAAATCTTGGCATCTCCAAATCCCATCATTCTTCCATTCATTAATTATGATGATTCATTTGATGTCCATGTTTTTATTTTGTTTTGAGGCAGGGACAAGAGGTGCTTAGATAGCTATCCACTCAAAGGAAACTTTCTTCAAGAGAAAGAAAAAGGAGAACACATTGTCACATGAACCAACCTGGAGCTGCTTCTCCTTTTACACCCATAGCTCGTCAATCTGTGCACATCATAATTGCTACAAAATTTAGATTTCAAGCAACCATTAGGAGAATTTTTGGACCCACTCGCCTTAATGAAATTAATGCCTCAATCAACCCTTTTATTTTGCCTATGATAAATTATGAACTAACACTTGATGTATATATTTTCATTTTGATGTGATCACTCATCGTAGTCAAAACTTTGTGGTACACAAACCTCCTTGTATTGTAAAAATGTCAAGCACTTTTCCTACCTTTCATTCTAAAAATGGTGAGGATGCACAAGAATTTCTGGATAATTTGGAGATGGCACACCTCATCTCTGGGAGAGATCAAGAAGAGGTAAAGCTGCGTGCGTTTCCACTCGTTCTCAAAGGGGAGGCTAAGGCATGGTACGAGGCCTTGCAACCTCAAAACAAAACCAATTGGGAGAGGCTACGTGCAATTTTTCTTGCCAAATTTGGGCAAGGAGATACTCCAGAGGGTCTTTGGAATTGTCTACTTCAACATAAACAGGTATTCCTTGAAGACTACCCATCTTATGAGGCCGTTTTCCTTAACCTATGGGATAGATGGGAGGCTACCTTACAAAACCAAGGTGGTGCACCAAACTTTCTAAAGAAAGATAGGTTCATGGCTGGCTTGTATCCAATTTTGAAGACCAAGGTAGAGTTAAAATTCCCATCAACATTTGAGGAAGCACGTGAGGTGGCCATGGTCCAATTCAAGAAGTTAAATTTTCAAGCACATAGAACAAGGGACCTAAATGAAGTCATTGAGAGAGATTCTTCACCAAGCATGGGAGCACAAGTTAGGGGCTCTCTTGCCCAAACTTCACAAAGAGGGGAAGGATCACAACAAGAGATCTTGCAAAGATTAACTCAACAACTAGAGAGTCTCACCTTGAATCTAGTGCAGGGCCTACCCCAACAACGACAACCAAGAGAAGGGAATCGCAATCAACGACGTCAAGCACAAGAGTTGAGATGCTGGAATTGCAACGAAGTTGGTCATGGCATGTATAATTGCCCTCACCCTCAAAGGATTCCAGGGGACATATACCCTCCTAGACCCCCTCCGCTCATGGTGCAGCAAGAGCATGCTCAAGCCCCGCAAATTCTTCGTCGACCACCACCACCTCCAGCGGCAAACATCCCTCCTGTCCCACCAGTGGAGGAAGAGAGAGGAGTAAACGTCATAAAGCTGGAAGAGGAGATAGAGGTGAGCCCTATACATTTTGATGTTATGCCAGCAGAAAAGCGCACAAGAGCACACAACAAGGATGAAGACGCAAGGAATGAAGAGTCAGAACCTGCAAGGAAGGAGAGGAAGAAAAAGTCAAAGAAGGAGGAAGGAGGCAAGAAACAGAGGTCAAGGCGAAGGGAGATCGGCATCAACGATTTTCCACTAGGAAAGAATATGGAACCCTACAACATCTTAGAAGATTTGCAAACTCGAAAGCCCAATATTTCTTGGCCTCAACTCCTACATCTATCACCCAAGGTGAGAAAGCACTGGTCCAAACTTGTAAGCACAAGACTCCCAAGAAAGAAAGAAAAGGTGACAGTAAAGGCATTGACTTCAAAGCCACAACAAGATGTGGAACCTATTGTAGATGCTTATGTAAGGGGTAGGAAGGTATCCAATGTGTATGTTGATGGTGGAGCACAAATGTGTGTGATCACGGAAAGAGCCATGAATAGACTAGGGCTTGAAATCACTAAATCCTCTAATTGTCAAGCTAGGCTGGCCAACAATGCAAGTGTGAAGTGCCTAGGGATCATCGAGAATGTAAAAGTTTCTGTATGTAATATAGATGCACGTGTGGACATGTATGTTATGCCAGCCAAGGGGGAGGGCTATCCCATCATCCTAGGGAGGCCTTGGCTCATTGCTGTGAATGCAGATCAAAAATGGGGACGAGGACAATTGATTCTCAAAAAGGGGCAACATGTAGTATACGATTGGCATGAAGGAAAGCAGCTCGACATCAACTATGAGACCACGGCTGATGAAGAAAGTGAAGAGAGTTTTGGCTCAAGCGACGAGGAAAGTTCAACCACTACATCCAATAGCGAAGAAGAATCATCTTTGGAGGTAATGGGAATCATCTTCAACACATCAAAAACTCCATCAATAGAGGTTGACCCAACAAAGGAGCAAACAAAGGATGACAAAGGTGACCACAAGCACTTTGAAGACTTTGAAAGGATGCTTGCAAAAGATCTTACCCCTGAGGAGAAGCGGTCCTACATCGATATGCTCAAGAGGTATCCCAATTTGTTTATCACTGATTACTCACAAATTAGAGGTGTGGATGTTATAGAGCATGGCATAGAATTAAAACCAGGTACTAAAACTGTGGCTCAAAAGCTAAGGCGCCTCGGAAAAATACAACAAGAGGCACTTTTGACAGAGGTTAACCGACTCCTCAAAGCTGGTTTCATTTACCCTGTGTCTAACTCTGAGTGGGTATCCCCAATTGTAGTAACCCCTAAAAAGAACGGAAAATGGAGGGTCTTTGTTGACTATAAACCGCTCAATGCTGCAACAAAGAGGGATCATTTTCCTCTTTCTTTCCAAGATGAAATCTTAAACGAAGTAGCCGGTTATGAATGTTACACAGTGAGTGATGGGTATTCAGGGTATTTTCAAATCAGAATAGCAGAAGAAGATCAGTTAAAAACCACTTTCATCACACCTTGGGGTTGCTTTGCCTATAGAGTGATGCCATTTGGGCTCACAAATGCTCCTAGTACCTTTATAGGGTTTACAACTCTTGTCTTTCAGCCCTTCTTTGGAAAGTCAATTAGGGTTTTTATGGATGACTTCTGTATCTATAGTAGCAAAAGACTTCATTGCCAAAAAGTTGAGGAGGGGCTTAGGAGGCTTCATCAATTTGGGGGACAGCTTAATCCTGAGAAGTGTCACATTGCAGAGTCACAAGTAGTATTGCTAGGTCATGTGGTTTCTTTGCAAGGAATTCAAGTGGATCCATCAAAAGTAAATGCTCTCTTGTCACTACAACCACCAACGACAACCAAGGATCTCATGACTTTCAACCACAAAGTAAGGTACATGTCTTGTTTCATTCACCTTCTAGCGGAAGCTATTGCACCTTTGCACAAGCTAGCAAACAAACCCACATTTGAATGGAGAGAGGAACACGAATTATGCTTTACTGAAGTAAAGAGTATTCTCAACTCTCTTCCAACAATAATGCCACCAAATCCAAAGGATACATATTACATCACGCCAAGTGTAGGAATGGAGGCCATCGGTGTAGTTCTCATGCAAAAAGACCCAAAAACATGCTACATGAGGCCAGTATACTTTGCAAGCAAAGTCATGACCGCTGCAGAAAAGGGCTACACCGATATGGAGAAGGTGGTATTCACAATTATGTTTGCGGTAAGAAAGTTCCGATCATATCTCTTACCTGCACCATTTGTCATTCTCACCATGGAAAACAATTTACCATATGTTGTGCAACACATGAGCCTCTCATCTAGGATAGCCAAATGGGTCCTAGAACTTCAAGAGTTCGAATACACTTTTCTTGTGGAAGATAGCACAAGGGCAGGTCTTGCAGACATTCTCACATACAAAGTGAGAGAAAGGAAAGAGTCACCAAAGGCAGGAGACAAAGCTACACCACAAAATAATGAGGAGGAGATGGACAATGCACACATTTTGTGCTTTGATGGAGCTTACCGACGACAACACGATCAGGCAGCAGGAGGGGTTCTTATTCTAAGTCCACAAAGGGAAGTTCTTGTTAAGAAAGGTATCGCCTTGGAAAATGTTCATTCTAATAATGAAGCTGAGTATGTCACCTTAAAGTTGGGGCTTGAAGAATGCAGAAAACTTGGCATCGAAAGACTTATAATAAGAGGTGATTCCTTACTAGTTATTAGGAAAATCCAAGGGATATGGAAGTGCAAGAACCCTACTCTAGTGGAGTGGCTTAGACAGGTGAAGGCTTTGATAAAGAACTTTGAAGCTACACAGGTACAGCATGTTGTGAGAACCCTCAACAAGGAAGCAGATTATCTCGCCAATGAGAAACTTCAGATCATGGTGGGAGGTGTGAAGCTCTACGAACCAAAGTACCAAGTCCAAGAGGAATTGAAGGACATCATATTTTTCCTCCAAACTGGTGAGTGCCCTAAACACTTGGATAAAGTGCAAAGGCATAGGTTGGTAAAAAAGGCAACTCCTTACCAACTCATAGGAGATGATCTGTATCATAAAGGGAAAGATTTGGTGCTAAGAAGGGTGCCCTCTGTTCAAGAAATAGAGAGAATCCTCTTTTCATGCCATGATGATGTCTGTGGGGGTCATTTTTCTCATGATATTACAAACAGGAAGATTTTGCAAGCAGGGTTTGTTTGGCCAAGTCTACACCGTGATGTCCAACATTGGTGTAAGTCATGCAAAGGTTGTCAGATTGCTGGAAATCGACGACTCACTTACGAACCTCGAGTTCCAATAATTTCGTATGGTCCTTTTGAGAAGTGGGGTGTGGATGCAATAGGCCCCTTACCTCGCACATCTACCGGGAAGGTCTTCATCATTGTGGGAGTAGATTACATGACACGATGGGCGGAGGCAGCAAGTACAACACGAATTACACCTGAGGAGGTATCAAAGTTTATCTTTGATCACATATGCAGTAGATTCGGCACACCATTAGAGATTTTGTCAGATCGTGGTCCAGGGTTTAGAGCAGAGCTCTTAGATAATCTTTTGGCAAAGTTAAAAGTCAAACATTTGCATTCTACACCTTACTACCCTCAGTGCAATGGGTTGGTTGAAAAGGTGAATGGAATGATATGTAAGATCATTTCTAAGCAGGTTGCAGATCGACCAAACGACTGGGATCATCATTTGACCGCAGCTCTATGGGCATACAGAACATCTTTCAAGGTATCCACTCAATTCACTCCTTTTCATTTGGTATATGGACAGGAGGCACTCCTTCCTATTGAGGTGGAGATTGCAAGCCTACGCATTCTCTCACGGGGAGCAAAGAGGCCAAAAGGAGCTTTGCAGGAAAGAATTTTAGATCTTCAACGACTTGAGATTGATAGAGAAGAGTCCATCGACTATTACATTGCCCAAGCCACAAGCCAAAGGGACAAAATCAACAAGAAGCTCAAGGCGAAAGGATTGAAGGAAGGTATGTTGGTTCTTCGCTATGATAACCGACTTGATACTCGACTTGACAAAAAGTTTTTTCAAAGAAGGGAGGGACCTTTCATGATAAAAACAAAGTTTGGGAATGGTAGTTACAGATTAGCAGATTTATTAGGAAAACTCCACAAGACCAGAGTCAATGGATGGAGATTAAAGCCCTACTTTCAACGTATCAATCCGTTGATAGGAAGTCATCTACCTACATCTTCTAAGCTCCAAATTGGCATGGCTCCCTTCGGCTTGGCAAATGCTCCACCTATTTTTAAAGCTTTGATGTGCAAAGAAGAACCAGCCTTGGAATCTCAACATACCCAAGGCAACCCTCCCATCTCCGATTTATGGGATTGAGGTAATGAAAAGCAGGTCTAATGGAGTAAAAGAGTGTATATCGCTCCTCCTTTTTTCATAACAATAAGAAAAAAAGAAAAAAAAACAAAGAAAAGAAAAAAAAAGAAAAAAAGAAGAAGAAGAAAAAAAAAACTCTTTTGTTTCATCTAGGAGCATGAATGATCCTAGATAAAGGGGGAGGGCTAATATGAGTAGCGTTAAATGGTAACCTTGCATTTGCACTACATTTCTACTTAAATGTATATATTTTTTATCAAAGTTTTAACCTAGTGTTCATTCTCTCTTTCCACAATAGCCTTTTTCCATACAAACACCTTACCCTTCTCAGATCTTTATGCATTTACATCATATTTTTCTCTTCATGCTAAATGTAAATAGTAAACTTAATTCTACTCTCCTAGTTTTTTATTCCACGTTATTTTAACTAATTACCTTTACTAATTTAAATAGCTATCTACATCCCATAATTTGTAAATAAATAATTTATGGGCACTTATCTTACCCATCTTCTCTCAAGGGTAGGGTTAACCTTGTAGGCCTTCCCTTCCCCACCACTATGTGACCCAAGTCTTGGATCATTTACTTGTGTTGGTCAACAAATCTTAAATATAATGTATATCCCCAATAAATCAAACTTTATTGGAGCCTACCTCATTTGTTTAAGGTGGATTCCCTTTTGAAAAAAGCATGCTACACCTTGGATGCATGCTAAAGGGCCCCCTACAAGGAGACTTGGTTCAAAAGGTGTTTTGGATGCATCTTGAACGCCTTAGCTCGTGGGTATACTTGAGTAACACTCCAAAATCAGCTTAAACACTTTGAGAAGGTCAACTTTGCCTTTTACAACACCCAATTCCGAGTTACAAGCTGAAAGTTATGGTGAAAACAAGGTGCTGCGGACACTGTTACTGCAGGTCAAAGTTACAATCAGGTAAACCACAAAGGTGAAAAGTTTTCTTGACTTCTCCAACATTCTAAAATACCAATGGGGAGTTAAAAACCACTTGCATGTGGAGGGGTCGGCTCAAGATGCTTCCAGAGACACAACAAACAGGATGGGGACACTCTGCAGGAGCCACTGGAGGGACATCATTGTGGGGCCCACATACATTATCAACCCTTATGGAGCCTCCACGACCTAAAAGGCTTTTTTTAATGAAAAAATAAGTCCCTTATTTGCATAATTGAAGGAATGGTCAAAAGGGAACCTAACTATGGTTAATTACCTACCCTAGTCAAGTTTAACCTAACCCAAGGTCTTGTACAGCTATAAAAAGGCCCTTTGGCAATCACAAAAATACACACACCTACTCCATTGCTGCAAATAAGCTCCTCTAAGGTTAGGGAAGCCCTAATCTCTCTCTCCTCTTGTCTCCCTATCCATTTCCTAAGCTCGCTATCATAAGCGGCACCATAGAGAGAGCATCAATATGCTATTGCTACCATTCTCTTGCAAATATTTCTCTTACCATACTCATCCCTAAATAAGGATTGTAGATTCTATATGAGAGCAAGGATATCAAGTTCAATGATCTATCTCATGGTTTGATCAACAAATCGTTGCAATTGGGGTGTCGTCGTCACACTTTTGCTCTAAACGCATGCAAAATTGGTAAGCTATCTTGACAGCTTCTCATATTTTGTGCTCATTGGGTTTCTTGTTTGTTGAGAAAGTTTTTGTGCACCATGGTGTCTATTTGATTGGCTTCTCTCCTTATGTTGTGTGTAAGTAAGTCTTGGGGCTGCATAGATGGAGAAGAGCTCTCTATGCATGCCGCGTTATGTGTGTAAGTAGTCTCTTCTTTTGGGAAAGGAAAGGAGTTGTCAAGTATTTGTGCATTATGGTGTTTTGAGTTTTGAGGTTTTGTGCTTGCTTTTCTTAGAAGTATATGAGCACTAATATGGTGAAGGTCAATCTTTGCATGTGATTTTTGTGCAGTGCTCAAAGGGATTGCTTAAGGAGTGTGTGTTGAATGGTTGAAGGGCATTTTGTGTTGAAGCACATAAGGAAGGTGTGAGTGTGTGTGTGTGTGTGTGTGTGTTGTATATGGTTTGTTTTTGGTTTCCTTATTTCTCCATAAAAGAGGGTGGTGCCCCTAAGAAATATGCGTGTGTAGGGTCTCACGGAGTGGTTGTCTGGTGGGAGCCTTGAGTTGAGCCCCATCTCAAAAAATCCGCTCTCACTGTGAGCTATGATTTTATTAGTGGACCCCAATTTTCCCATGCTATGCAACCACACTCTCTCTTCCACTTTATCATTTTCCTCTTTCACACACACTTCTCCACTCATTATCCCCACCTCTCTCACCACTCCTCTCTACACCCTACTCACCTTCTCCTCAACCTTGAAGAATAAGAGAAACCATGGTGAACTCATACCTCCCACACACAATTCCATTCCAAAATTGACCACCTAGTCTCATTTTTCCTCCTCCAAT
Source organism: Adiantum capillus-veneris (assembly GCF_014529385.1). NCBI lineage: Eukaryota > Viridiplantae > Streptophyta > Polypodiopsida > Polypodiales > Pteridaceae > Adiantum > Adiantum capillus-veneris. The sequence goes on from NC_140936.1 coordinate 104,738,683, forward strand.
TTACCCATATCTATCAAAAAAACCACAAAATTCAGCCTCTTCTCTTAAAAGACAGCATCATGGTGGTTGATTACTCAGCTTCAATTACCTTGTCTCTCAAGGAAGGTCAAGAGTGGAGAAAAAATGTACCGTCAAAGCTAGTGGACCGTCAACAAGCGTCAAAATTGGCCCTACTCAAGACACTTGGAGCATCAATCTTGTAAGAAATCCACCTTTTCTTACCTCTTAAGAGTTTTTCTTCCTTATTTGTATCCTACATGGATACTCCCATTGTAAATATCCAATTCCATTTGTAAATTAATACTAACACTACTAACACTAACCCACTATGAAAAGTCCTATCACCTCCATTCTCTCCTCTCTCTTTCCCCACCAACTTCTTGATAATTTCAAGCAAAAGAAATTAGATAAATTGCTGAAAATCTAACCCAACCATGGTTAGAGGAGTAACCCTAGCCTTCAAAATTGCTATAAAAGGAGGGTGTAGCTAACACAAAAGTGGGAGCCATAAGCAAGAGCACTATGCTATAGCTTGAGAAGCCAAGCTCAACCTCTCTAGAAGGAGCTCTTGAGTGGAAGCTCATTGTCTTATGCATGTGCATGTGTTGTAATAGGAGATTAGCAAGGGATCTCTATGCCATTGTAAGAGAGAGAGTGATCACTCAATTGAGAGTAGGAAATCTATCATTTCTCCTACTAGTGTAAGCCCAACATTTGCTGAATCAAGGAGGGTGGATTTGGACTAAGCTTGGATACTTTGTCTCTCTTCCCACGTGAAGTAATGGACAACAATGATGTGTAAGTGTCTTGGCGTTTTTTTTGTTAAGTTCTTGATAGCTTGTCTCTAGTGTTGTCATCAATTTAGCCATAAATCCCACATACTGTAAGAGGGCGACAGGGTGGAGAGGACTCCCCTGGCCTTAAGACAGTGAGTGGGGTGGCTTTTCTTGTGATGTGTTGTGGTGTAATTTAGTCAAGCTATGTTGAACAAATACTAATATCACTTTGATTGGTCATGACAGATTTGTAAGAAGGTATTAGTGCAACAAACAACCCCTCCCCCTTCTCTCTCTTTCTTACATATATAATTGTGTTTGCTTGATCATTGCCGATACGCTTCAAACTAGCCCGAGCACTATCTCTCTCTCTCTCTCTCTCTCTCTCTCTCTCTCTCTTTACGCGTCCTAGTTCGCATCTAGAACTAGGTGGTTCCCCTTGTGTAGTTGGGATTTGGCTGGGGGTTTGTTGTTTTGGTTTGTGTTGTGTTGTGCCCCCTGCCCCATTGAGCAGCACGGGAGCCTTGAAGGGTGTCTAGAGGTTGCTCTTCTTGTTGCCCGCCCCGGACCGCTTCAAATTGGTGACCCCACGGAGGACGGCTTGTGTATTTTTGTGTAGAATCAACCTTTAGCATAGTCAAGTAGTTTGCATGAATCACAAAAATTTGTATGATCCCTTCATTCCCATTGCAAGGCAAAAGGTACACATAACTGTTAGTACTAAGTTGCAATTTCAACGTGTCATTCGTAGAATTTTAGGTCCTCTTAGGTTGGCTGAGATAAACGCTTCAATAAATCCTTTTATTTTGCCTCTCATTAGGTACGACCTTAGTTTGGACGTCTATATTTTTGTTTTGTTTTAAGCATTAGGTCATGCATAGACCATGGATAATGGCCCAGGAATAGAGGTTTTCCCCTTCCATTTCACTCCACACATTGGAATAAACATTGCAATTAGTAGGAAAATCCATTTTCAACAACGTATGGCGATCATGTTTGGTGCCCAAAGAGTAGGAGAAATTCTCGCATCACCAAACCCTGTCATCCTACCTCTTATTGATTATCATAGGTCGTTTGATGTGAATATCTTTATTTTGTTGTAGAATATATTGCAAGCTAGAAAACATTATTGTGTAAATCTTTTTAAGAAAGAAAAACAAAACGGGTGTCACTTTGAAATCAATTCAATGGAAAGCCAACGCCAAATGTCTGGGTATCCTCTTTTCTTGGAGAGCCTGGAGAGGATGCAGAATTATTTTTAGCGAATTTCAAGATGTCTTTCCGTATCAAGAGGATAATAACTGATCAAGAACGTGTAGAAATGTTTGAGGTGGTCCTTAGGAAAGATGCTAACACTTGGTTTGACTCTTTGCCTGAGGAAGTTAAGGGGAATTACACAGAAGTTTTGAATCGTTACAAGAAATACTTCTTTGATCCCCAAAACACTCAAAAATTATGGCAAGACATTGTTTCTCATAAGCAAAAAGACTTAGATGACTACTAATTGTACGAGCAAGAGTTTCTACGTCTTTGGGCTCTATGGATACGAAATGTTGCTAACCCTGGTGATGGTGCATAATTTCTAAAGAAGGAGAGGTTCATAGCCGGACTCTTTCCTGACCTTAAGGTAAAAGTTGAGGCGGGTGCACCTGCTACCTTTGATGCAGCTGAAACTAGGGCTGCTGAGAAATATAGGAAACTCAAGTGCTTAAGGGGAGAGGTTCCAATAGAAGGTCTTAGACCCAAAGGTAAGTCACAAGCATCAACATCGAGGGAGCTTCCTGAGGTAATGGCGGAAGTAATTGAGAAGTTAAACGAATCTTTAAGCAGCCTGCCAATTCACCTTGCACAAGCTGTAGGTCCAAAGGGACAAGCAAAGAAGTCTGAAGAGCGAGATCCACGACCTAGGAGAGTATTGCAATGTTGGAATTGCGGAGAGTCTGGACATGGGATGTATAATTGTCCTTGGCCCCGTGGGGAGCCAGGGAGACCTAACTTGAATTACCCAGTGATGAATGCAGGTGAAGGAACTGGTCAACAACCAAGGATTCTACAAAGAACAAATGGACCAAGACCACCTCCACAAGGGGTAGAAGGAGTTCCACCTTTGCCAGATCCAAATGTGCATGTGGTAGAGGTGACAAACTCAAATGAGGTTGACATGGAAGCAAATGGCATTAAGTGTGGCCGAGGAAAAGGTAAAGAGAAAGAGGGTGTCCCATCACAGAGTGACCATGGACAAGGCAAGAAGGAAAAGGAGACCAAGGAAGCTAAGAGGACTCGACGTCGTATCAATCAACAAGACTTCCCTCTTGGACATGGTATGGCTCCATACATCCTGTTGGAAGACATGCGAGGTAAGGGTTCTGATATCTCATGGCCTCAGTTTCTTGCATTATGCCCACAAGTTAGGAGGGATTTAACAAGGGCAGTTAGCACTAGGAGAAAGGTAAAAGAGAGTTTTCCTGTTGTAAAAATTGCACATGCTGAAATGAACGAGGATATTACACTTGTGCTAGATTGTTACATAAAAGGAAGATTGGTTAGGAAAGGTCTAGTGGATGGGGGTGCACAAATTTGCATCATGACAGAAGGGCTCATGCAAAGACTAGGCATGCACATCCATGAGACACCTGAAATCAAAGTGAAAATGGAAAACAATAGGAGGGCTAGGTGCGTAGGGATTTGTAAAAATGTTTTTGTGGAGGCCTTTGGCATTAAGAAGGCAGTGGATTTCTATGTCATGTCTACCAAGGGAAATGGTTACCCATTTATCCTAGGAAGACCATGGCTAATGAAAATGCCATCTTTGTAGGATTGGGAGAGTGGAAAGCTAATTTGCAGGAATGACAATCACAAGAAGGTTGTCTTTGACATGAAGGAGCAACGCCAAGAGGAGCTCCATGAAGAATCATCTTGAAGTGAGACGGAAGAAGATTGGACTGAAAACACTTCAGAAGAAGAAAGTAGCGGCAGTATTACTGAAGAGGAGTCCTCCATTGAAGTCATGGGGGTAAGGTTTAAGCCAAACAACTAGGAGACCTCTTCTCGAGGTTTGGAAGAGGTAGGTTCCCAAGAGAACCAAAAGGTGGAAGATGAAGGAATGTTAGAAGGTATGTTGTCTACAACACTTACAAAGGATGAAAGAGAGGAGTTCAAATGTGTGCTAAGGAAATTTCCGAGGCTTTTTGCTAAAGACTACACCGATGTGTGTGGAGTAGATGTTGTTCAACACAAGATTGAGTTGAAGCCATAGGCCACACCTAAGGCTCAAAAGCTACGAAGGCTAGGAGTCGTTAAGGAGCAGGCTCTACTCAAGGAGGTAAGAAAGCTTCTAGCAGCAGGTTTCATTTATCCACTGGAGAATTCAGAGTGGGTCTCTCCCGTTGTTGTCACTCCTAAGAAAAACGGCAAGTGGAGGGTGTGTGTGGATTATCGTTCACTTAATGGGGCAACAAAAAGAGATCACTTTCCCCTCCCATTTCAGGATGATATACTAAATGAAGTAGCTGGTCATGAGAAGTACACTGTGTGTGATGGCTACTCGGGTTACTTTCAAATAGGTATCGCATTGGAGGATCAATTGAAAACAACCTTTATCACTCCTTGGGGTTGTTATGCTTTTAGAGTCATGCCATTTGGCCTGACAAATGCTCCTGCAACTTTCCAACGCTTCATGAACATGGTGTTTCAAGCATTCTTTGGAAAGTCCATTAGGATTTTTATTGATGATTTTTGCATTTATAGCTCAAAATCATTGCATCTACAAAGGGTAGAAGAAGGTTTAGAGAAGCTCTATGACATGGGAGGTCAACTCAACCCCGACACGTGTCACATAGCTGAGGATGAAGTGATCTTGCTTGGTCACAAGGTTTCCTATAAAGGCATTGAGGTGGATCCTTCAAAGGCAAAGGCTCTTATTGAGCTCCCCTCACCCAAGAATCTCAAAGAGGTCATATCATTCATTCAAAAAGTGAAGTATATGTCACGCTTTATTCACTTAGCTTCGGAGTTGCTTCATCCTTTGCAAAAGTTGACACAACAAGTAGAATTTGCATGGTCTGATGAGCTTGAAGAGTATTTTTGTAACATTAAAGTCATTTTGTCAGAGCTACCAACACTCATGCCTCCTTGTTGGGAGTACACATTCTTTGTTAGCTCTAGTGTTGGAAGGGAAACAATTGGTGCTGTGTTGCTACAACAAGATCCCCACAGTACAAGGATGCGACCCATCTACTTTTCTAGTAGGGTCATGAATGCTTTGGAGAGAGACTACACAGAAGCAGAACTCATGATGCTTTCTCTCATGTTTGCGGTGAGAAAGTTTAGATCCTACCTGCTACCAAAACCTTTTGTAATTCTCACTGTAGAGAATTTGTTCCCTTGGGTGTCATCTCAAATGAATCTTAGTACTAGGATCTCAAAGTGGATTATGGAGTTGCAAGAGTTTCAATACTCTTTCAAGGTAGAAGATTGTGTGCGTGCACAATTGGCAGGGATTCTCACTTATAGGGTGCATGAAAAGGAGATTAAGGTGCCTGAAGTAAAGACCCTACCATTACCACCACCAAAAAGTATTACTAATGCTTTTACCTTGTTCTTTGATGGAGCTTTTGGTCGAGCCACAGGAAAAGCAGGGGGAGGGATAATGTTGCTCAACCCAAGTGGAGAGGTGGTCATGAAAGAGAAGTTCAATCTACCAAGTTCAGCTAGCAACAATGAAGCAGAATACGACAAACTAATTCATGGTTTGAAGATGTGCATTGGCCAAGGGATACAACGCCTCATGGTAAAGGGAGATGCACTTCTCATTGTTAAACAGATTTTAGGCATTTGGGCATGCAAGAATGAAAGCTTACGGACAAAAGTTCATGCCATTCGTAGATTGTTTAATCAATTTGAAGAAGTGCAACTATATCATATTCCTAGGAAACAGAATGAAGATGCCGATTTACTTGCACAGCAAGTAGTTACATGTGTTGAGAAAGAAGTGCAGGTCATCATGGCGAGTTTCCACAAGACTTTACGAAGGCTCAGAAGAGGAGACTCATGAAGAAGGCAAGCGCATATCTCTTCCTAGAAGGCTCCCTCTATCAAAGAGGGAGGGATCAAGTATGCAGAAGAGTACCAACTATTGAAGAAATTCCAGCCATTCTAAAAGGTTTGCATGAAGAAGCATGTGGTGGTCATTTTGCCCAAGAATTAACTGTGAAGAAGATTTTGCTCGCGGGGTATGTTTGGCCAAGTCTGCATGTGGATGTCCAACATTGGTGTAAAAGTTGTCACAATTGTCAGGAAAATGGGAATAGAAGAATGGTTTATGGTCCAAGGCAAATCGTGATTGCAAATGGACCCTTTGAAAAGTGGGGCATTGATGCTATGGGTCCTCTGCTTAGGACAAAAAATGGTAAACTCTACATTCTAGTGGCTGTAGACTATATGACTAGGTGGGTGGAAGCACAAAGTGTGGCAAAGGTAAATGAGAGGACAGTGAGCAAATTCGTCTACACTCACATTTGTTGTAGATTCGGCACACCTTTGGAGATTGTTTCTGATAATGGTCCAGGGTTTAGAAAGGGATTGCTCACAGAAGTCTGTGAAGAAATTCACATTCTACATCGTCACAGTACACCCTACTATCCCCAATCAAATGGTTTGGTAGAAAAAGCTAATGGTGTCATTGCAGGCATCATTAGAAAGATGGTGAAAAACAAGACAAAGTTGTGGGATGACTTCTTGGATGGTGCCTTGTGGGCGTATCGAACCACATATAGGGAAGCCACGGAGTTCACACTATTTCACTTGGTCTATGGTCAAGAGGCTTTACAGCCAATTGAACTAAACATTCCAACAATGCGACTTCATGGAAAATCAGCACAAGATGATCAAGAGGTATGGATGGATCGACTTCTTACGTTAGTGGAGCTTGAGTGGAAAAGAGAAGCAGCATATGAGTGCTACAAGAGGAAAGCCACACAAGCGAAAGAAACGCACGACAAGAAACTGAAGGACAAAGGCATCAATGAAGGAGATCTTGTGCTAAGGTATGACAATCGACTCGATAATCGTTTTGATGCCAAATTTCAAACAAGATGGCAAGGACCATACATAGTCAAGAAGGCTTTCAATTCAAGTTACTATCAGCTTATGGACTTGAATGGTAAAGAGCACTCCAGGAAAGTAAACGGGTATCGCTTGAAACCCTATTTGAGTCGCCTTCTACCAAAGGATCTACCAAAGATCTGTCAAAAGGCCACTGTCTCATGTAAGTATTGTTACATGAAGCATGAGTGTAACTCTAGCCAAAATTTTGAGGGGCCAAACAATAAAGATCTCGTCAAGGACTCTGAAGCACTCTCTTTGGAAAAGATGCTCTATGATGGTACATGAATATACCATCATCCAGGGGGAGGGCTAATGATAGCCGTTTTTTGGCTCTTTGTAATTGCCACAGTGAGTTACCTCACCCTACCAAAATCACCCAAACACTGTGGCTATCCCTACCATTTCACTGTACATAGGCGTGCGTGAGTCACGGGACTTTTCCCATATCTTCTTAAAAAACCCTCAATTAGCTAGTCATTGGGCTAGTTGAGCCAAAAAAATAAAAAATATAAGTATATTATGGCCCATGCGTATGTAAATATTTCTTTGTATATAGGGCCTAAATAAAAGATTTTTTCATAATTATTTTGGTATTTATTTAAATATTTCTACCTAGGTGTGTGTTATTTATGCTCTGTACATTGCCTCACCATTACCACAATTTTTCTTACCATTTTTCATACTCTTTATTCCATATAAAAATATTTTCATGTAAGCTTCTCTTATATTTGGTGTAACTCCACCCCAACAAAAATCCAAAAAAACTAGTTTTATTTATGTGTATATTTTTTCACTATTGTGATTCCTAGTTCGCATCCAAAAGTAGGTGGTGCCCCAAATTTGTGTAGGGTTAGGCTGCGGGTTTGTGTGTGTGTTTGTTGTTTTTCCAACCCCAACCCAATTGAGCAGCATGGGAGCCTTGAAGGGTGTCTGGAGGTTGCTCTTCTTGTTGCCTGCCCCGGACCGCTTCAATATTTAGCATTGCCAAGCTATTGGAGGGTTGTGACTCATGCTCCATACATGGCTAGGCTCCAAATCGGGCAGGTAAATAGACATGATTTCTTGATTAGAAACCATCAGACTCGGCATATAAGAGTGCTTTTTGAAGCTTTCTCCTTAAAAAATATCTTCTTGAGAAGTGAAAGTTCCCGCGGTGGAAGGCTAGGGTGTGGGTGTGTTTTGATCTTGAGCCTTTGGGTGTGTTAAGTAAACCTTGGGCCACATTCAATAACGTTGATAAGCGCAAGTAAATGCTTAAGCTTGCCATCTTCCCCATCTTCATTACTATGCTATTATGTATGCTAGCAAGAAGAGTAATGATAAGTGAGGAACTATTTCTTTCTCCTATGGAATGTTTCTTCTTCCTCTTCCCTATCCTCATTCCCCTCTAGCTCTCTCCACCTTCGAAGGTGTTTGAGGCCTTGGGACTGAGGCTTGGGATAGTTAATGCTTTCTTCAAGTTTATGCTATGCTTGTGATGCATGAAGATTTCCATCTTCATTACATCACCTAGGCTACAAGGAACACAAACATTGTATTGTACCAAGTCTCTCTTGATGGGAGAAACTATAATACAAATGCCTATTGGAGGGAGGACCGGCTCCATATGAATCCGGTCCTCAACTATTGCCATGTTCTCTAAAATCTCTCTCTCTCTTGCCAAAGTATTGTTCATGCCAAGTTAACTAAGTACCATGTTTATTTTTCTACCATCAATTAAGTTCAACCGCTATGATCACAAAGAATCTCTCAAAAGTTCTTCACCTAATTTCTTAATTCCGCTACTCTCAAAGTTGATAGGCAATTTCCATTACATTGTATCAGAGCATTTGGTTTCTCTTTTCTTGCTTAAGAAGAGAGGTCCTTAAGTAGCCTATTAACACTAGGTTGGTAACCTAACAGGACATAAAAGTGTCCTTTCAGGGTTTTGAAAAAAATCTCCAAAACCATAGTAGATCCACTCATTTTGTAAAATCCTTTCATGAGGTTATAGTTCAAGGCCTATTACACATGGAAAAAATAAGAAACTTGTAAAATTTCTCATCTTTTGGTCGCACCAAGCCTCCAAAGTTGATGGATCAATGCATTTTCATCAAAACAGTCATTTCTTACGCTTTGTTGCATAAAAATAAGATTAGGGATTTTTGTAGGACTTGAGATAAATTCCCTAGTTAACTTCAATGGGTTGGTGATCAGAACATATGATTGCTTCTCACTCACTATTTTTTGTTTTTCCATAATAAATATGTACAAAAAACTTGAATTTTTACCATTCTGCAAACATATCATCAAAGTTTCTATAGCCACGCTCAATACAAATAATATATGCATGTTCTCTTAGTTTCCTATTGTACTTTATGTTCATAAGGAGCCATGGAGCATGTCAAAAGAATAATACATCTCTTACCAAGGGGAATCTTGGGGACAAAGATGAAGTGTTAAATACAGCAAACATGAAAAAACTGGGTTCAACATTATGAGTTGTAGAATCCCATAGAAACTATTCAATATCTAGCCAAATTTGATCCTTATGCCTAGATATGGTTACTACCTACAAAATGCATGCAGTTGTCACAAGAAACTAACAATATTAAAAAAGCTATACTTGATATACTAGAATGTTTTGTTTTCTTCTATAATTGAAAAAATCAACCATCGTTGTGTACTATGCAAAATAGGGTATTAGGTGCCCCAAAACTCAAGGCATGTTAGCTTTATGTTACAATATGCGACATAGAAAATCAAAAATGCATTTGGATATCATGAAATCCACCAAAAAAATCATAGAAGAGCTAAAATTGGCTAAAAAACAGGATTTGACGATTTTTGTAATCTGGTCATAACTTACAACTTTCATATTTGTTTCTCCCTAGAAGCATCAAGACATGTTGAGGACTACTAAAGATAGTTCTCTAGCATTATAGACCTCACAAACATGAATTCTAGAGTGGTATAGTTGCAAAAAGTTGAAAAAAGCCAAAAACAGGACCCGTTTTTTCACACAGTTTAGGTTGTGAAATGTTGTGCAAGGACAATGTGAAAGATGGAATTGATATTCCAAAAAAATGTCGAGTTTTTTTCAGCTCATGAGACAACTTTCTAGATAGATAGCACCTCAAAATCCATTTTGAAACTCTTGACATAATTCAAGGAAAATGGTCACTTAACAGGACATAAAAGTGTCCCATTACCAACCTAGTGTTAATGGCTGTTTTTGTTAATTATATTAGGGTAAGTGGGTCTGGGATCTATTATCGGTTTTGTTGATCCCACTATGTGAGATATGGTGCACACCTCGGGATATTTGGTCTTAATAATTGAGTCTTTTTAGACTTGCCTACGGATTTACCATTATTGAGCCATAAGAAGTCCGAAAAAAGCTATCCCTCGACAAATTCACAATGTTAGACTCACTCCACTAATCTCTATAATTAACCAATTCGAGCCGTGGGTGTAGATAATTAAGTGCCTATTTTCAAATGCTAAGAGGAGTAGCAACTAATGTTTTGAATTGCCAAAGCATACATTAATTAAACACATAAGTTTAATTAGCATGGCTGACAATAACCAATAGAGGAGAATGAACATTGATAACTTTGATTTTTCACATGAAGGTGCCAATGATGATGCCCCTATGTTTGTGTAATTATCTTGTCACTAGGTTGCAACAAGGTATGGGAAACCCCACTTTACAAGCCGAAGTTACTCAGCAACTTTGTGCTTATGGGATTTCCTTCCCTCTCCAAGAGGAGAGAGAGCTTATGTGGCCTCTTGAAGAGACCCCCAAAAGAAGACTCTCTCCCATACGAGAGGAGGAATCCAAAGATCAAGAAAGAAATGAATCCCTAAATTCCTCTGAAGATGTGGCTCTACAAAGAAGGAGGACTAAACAATCGCCAACCCCTCCGAAGAAGAAACGGTTAACCCATAGTCCTTCTCCTCGTCACTCCAAAAGGGAAGAGAGGAAACCAAGGAAGAAAAGGGCAAGCAAGAGGTCACCCTCTTCTCCTTCTTCTTCACCTTCCTCCTCTACCGATGAAAGCTATGGATATTCTGCTAGAGAATATAAGAGGGTAGGACATCACAAATCTTACCCTGCATGGCGACGATCACAAAAGCTCAAGAAGTTCAAAGAGGGAGGAAAGAGTATCTCTTCATCATTCGTAACATGAAATGCTTGCTCTACAATCTTCTAGACTAAGATACCAATTTAGGAAATTTGGGACTTATTCAAGTCCCATTTTTCAAATTGCAAAACGAAATTAGCACTTTTTCATGGTTTTTTTTATATTTGAAAACACTATACTTGGGTGATTTTTTCTAGTTATGTAGAAAATACATGATTTTGTCTTACCCCTCTTGACATGACGAAGAAGGACAGGTTCTTGGTTGGTCTTTGGGAGAATATACGTTGGAGAGTGGAACTAAATAAGCTTAGAACATATGAAGATGCATTGGAGGTGGTAACGAACAAAGAGTGGAAGCTGAGGAAAATGAGTCAGTCAGGGGTGGAGTCTTCGTTTAGGAGGTCTGAGTTTCAATCTATGGACTCTTTACAAGGTCGCATGCCAGGGGTTCATCATGAACAAGTGGTTTTCGTTACTCATCAGGTTATGCCATCAGTGGTCACTATAGCAGTGCAAGATGATGGACTAAGGCAAGAAATGAGGCAAATGATAGATTTAATGAAGAATCTCAGCTTAAATATGTTAGGTCAAGTGGGAAATAATCGAGCTCGAGGGAGGTTTGCAAATCAGCCAGGTGGTGAAGAAAGACCTAGGAATGGTGTTGGACAAAGCAATGGTAGGTTCTGGAGGCAAACACCCACATGTTATAATTGCGAAGAAATGGGACACATCAGCCCACAATGTGATAAGCCACCAAGGATGGGGGGAGACATGTATCCATTGCCAAGACAGGTGCTAACTAGGTTAAATGATTATGGCATTGAAATTAAAGGAGGAGAAGGAACCAATGGATTAACCCAGGAGGAAAAGGGAACGACGAAGTGATAAGTGTAGTCACCTTGGAGAAGGCATCAAAGTTAGAGGATACATTAGTGATGCCTATTGGGAAGAGGACCATAGAGGACAAGGAAGAAATAAGTGCCCCAGGTCCTAGTAGGAAGAAGGGAAAGAGCCATGAAGGCGAGGATGTCAAGGACAAGAGGAAAAGGAGGGCTCGTTGCAAGTTTCATGTTTCAGATTTTCCACTAGGGGATGTGTAATTAAGCTATGACTTGAAGGAGGATCTAACAAGCAGGTAGGTAGATGTTACTTTTGGGCAGCTTATAGAGATGGTGCCTAAGCTAAAGCGACAGTGGAAGAGGATGGTTAACCCAATGGGGAAAGAGCCAGAGAGAGGTTCAGTGAAGGTGTTGGCAAGAGCCAGAGAAAGAGCAAAAGTGGAAGAGGATGGTTAACCCAATGGAGAAAGAGCCAGAGAGAGGTTCACTGAAGGTGTTGGCAATGGACGAGCTACCGGACATTTGCCCAATAGTAGATGTGTGGCACAAAAGAGAAAATCTTGGACAAGGTTATGTTGATGGTGGAGCTCAAATATGTGAGATAACACACTCATGCGTTGAGAAGATAGGTCTTACAGTGACTGGGGTGTCTAGCTTTCTGATCAGATTGGCAAACCATTAGAAAGTAAAATGTTTGGGTGTTGTAAAGAGCTTAGAAGTGGAGACGTATGATACAAAGGTGGTGGTTGATTTTCATGTGATGCCAGCAGGGTTGGGAGCATATCCTATTATACTGGGTAGACCATGGTTACGTGCAGTGGGAGCTGGTCAAGATTGGAGACGTGGTACGATTAGCCTCTATGGAAAGACAAGTGCCAAGAAGCTATATAATATGGACACAAGGAAACGATTGGAGCTTTATGAAGATGAGGATGAGTCTAGTTATGAATACTATTCCATAGTGTCTGACGAGGATAGTGATAGTACTACTAGCAGTGATGAGGATGTTGATGTTGCATTTCTTTTGATGGACAAAGAAATCCAAGAGTCTAGTTTAGTCGCATTTGCAAATGAGGTTGAAGATGAAAGTGAAGGGCCTTATGAAGTGATTGAAGGGATGATGCAAACCAAGGTCCAATTGTCGAAACAGCAAGAATTCATGACACAAATGATCAGTTGAGACCTCTCAGCTATGGAGAAGGAGATATATTTTCATATGCTAGCTAGTTTTCTTGATTTGTTCATTACTTCATATGAAGAGATTAGAGGGTTCAAAGGAGAAGAGATGCATATAGAGCTGAAAGAAGGTGCTAAGCCAGTGCGACAAAGGCTAAGAAGGATGGGTCAAGAGCAAATAGAAGCCTTGCGAGAAGAGGTGGACAAGTTATTGAAGGCAGGGTTCATAGTCCCAGTGGAAACCACTAAATGGGTGAGTCCAGTAGTAGTCAGTCCAAGGAAGGATGGAAACTGGAGGATCTATATAGATTTTAAACCCTTAAATGCAGCCACGAAGAAGAACCCATATCCTCTTCCATTCATCGATCAGATTTTGGATTCAGTAGGGGCAGGTTATGAGAGGTATAGTGTGTGTGTGTGTGTGTGTGTGTGATGGTTTTTCAGGCTATTTTCAATTGAAGATTGCTCTTAAAGACCGAACAAAGACATCTTTCATTACGCCGTGGGGTTGTTATTGTTACACGGTATTGCCATTTGGGTTGACAAATGGACCTTCCTTCTATCAAGAGAGAGAAAATTGGGTATTGGCACCATTCATTGGTAGTTGTGTTAAAGCTTTTATGGATGACTTCTGTGTCTACAGCAGTTGAGGTAAACACCATGAGAAGATGCAAATCATTAGGAAAATTTTGAACTCATTTTTGGGCCTTTTAAGAGTGCCACATCATCAAAGTTGTACAAAAGAAAGCAACCCAATAGACCCCTCTAAATATTTCTTAGAACCCCTTGATATGACCTATCATTGGAAAGTTCTTGAAAAATGGATTCTAAAGAGCCAAGGTCCGAAAAGTTTGGATGACTTCTATGAAAGTTATGCCATTTTTTTTCAATCAACTAGGTTTTGTTACCGTTACGGTAATCTAAAATCACCTTTTTTCTAGATCTACATGAAGGCAATGTCCGATACATGCATGCCATATATCAATAGATAGCATTTGAAGAGTAGATTCTAAATATCCAACCTCCGACAAGTTTGGATCTTATTTGCAAAAATTTTACCGATCCCCACTTTTTGAAAGCTATGCCACATCAACAATTCTTACAAGGCCCATTTTTTAGTCCAAACTTTTCCTAATGGGTATTGGCTCGATATGATGAATGTGGAGGACAACTAAATCCAAAGAAATTTCATCTAGCACAGCCAAGGGTGAAGTTTTTGGGCCACATGGTGTTAGAAAATGGCATTGAGGCTGATTCAGACAAGGTTAAGTCTATTATTCTTCTTCCATCACCTATGAGTACAAAGCAGTTGGCAACCTTTATACACAAAGTGAAGTACATGGCACGGTTTATTCCATTGTCTTCACAGCTCCTTTTTCCATTACAACAAGTGGAAAATCATGATCCATTGCAATGGGATGATGTAACATTTAATGGCCTAATAACTTATGTGTAGCGGAAATTAGCATGAACATAGTGGGCATTTCATTAGAATAGATTCCTAATGAGAATTACAAGAGTGCTTGGGTGGAGAGAGCAAAAAAAATCATAACACCTAGTTAGATAGCATCAACAATACTTTCAAAAGAGAGAGAAATTAAGCTATTGACAACAGTTGAGGACCGGATTTGCATGGAGCCGGTCCCCCCTCCAAAAGGCTTTGTATTATGGTTTCTCCCATTAAGAGAGACATTGTACAATATTCTTTGTGTTCCTTCGAGACTAGCTAGTGCAATGAAGATACAAGCTTCATGCACTAAGCAAAAAACTTAATCAAACACAACTTGAATTATCCCCGTTCTCAGACCCAAGACCTCACACACCTTCGAAGATGGTGAGAGCTAGCAGGGTATGAGAGTAGATTGAGAGGAAGAAGGAGTATCTTACGAGAAAGATGTACATCTCCTCACATAATCACTCATATTAGCATAGCTTAGCTTAGTAATTAGCTTGGTAGAGAAGATGAGCATGCATTGAAGCTTGGCTCTTGGTTGGATTTGCATCCACATGCCAAGAGAGTGTTGATGTAGGCTTCTATCTCACAAGCTTGGAGTAGGTGATGAGCTCTCCATTAAAGCTTGGGAGGAGATAGAGTATTCTTTCTTCACACATGAGCTTGTGTGAGTGTGTGTGTGATAATGCCTTGCAAAAATCAGCCCCCTCTCTCTCTTGGGCGAGCCCTTGCTGCTAATTTGGTCTGGCTTTTGCCTCATTGGCCCTCCCCAAGTCAAGCCAATGGGTGTTAAACAGCATAAGTGATAGCCTTCTGACATGTGTCCCCCTTTCCCCTTTTGTGAGAGCTTTAAGTAATTAAATAATTAAACTAAACTCTCATTGGACCCCTTTGCCTCCTGGCCAATAGGAATCAGGCAAGCCATGGGGCTCCTGAATGCTCATTGGACCCCTTGGGAGACTGCCCAATAGTCTTCTAGGAGACTTAATTCTCATTGGTTTCTTTTATTAAATGTTTTTAAATTAATTAAACTAGATTTTCTCTAGCTTAATTCTCATTGGTCCACTTCAAGGGTCATCCAATAGAAATTGGGCACACCTTGTGGGCATCTGGCCTAGGGAGCTGACATGTGTCCCTCATTCCCTTTGTGTAAAGGGAGCCTGTGTGTGTGTGTGTGTGGCTTTCTCTCTCATCCCCTACCTTTAGGGCTCGCCCCCTCCCATGTAGGGATGTGCAAAGACTTTTAGGGCACACACAAAGCATCCAATTTTCCCTAGGGTTGACGTTTGGACACAACCTTTGAATTTTGGAACCTTAGCATTTTGGAAGTCTTAATGGGCTGAACCTTAGGGTCTTTTTAGCCCATTGTTGCACATGGCTCTTTTGCAGATGGACCCCCCTTTAGATCCCTATTTTCCCTCCTTTGGATCCCTACTGTGGCCGATCTGCTAGCTTAACCAATATTCTAGCTTTTTCTCCCCTGGCCTTCCCCACATTAAATGATCACTTTAATATGAGAAAATCATTTAGGAGAATTAGATATTGATTATTATGACAGATGACAAGTGTGAAGAAGTGTTTCAAGAGGTGTTAGGGGGGTTGTTAGCCATGCAGGCTCCTGATTGGGAGCAAGTATTTTATGTAAATCCATCAATAGAGGATGATGGCATTGGAGCCATGCTATTGCAAAAGGGGAAGGGCAGCCATTATATGAGGACAATGTATTGTGCAAGTCGAGTGAAGTTGGTAGAAGAGAGAAAATTCTCGAAAGTAGAGCTAGTGATGGCCAGTGTAATATTTGCTCGTCGACGATTTCGACATTACTTGCTACCACTACCTTTTGTTTTCTTGATGGGTTACGCCTTTTTTCCACAATTGATTAATGGCACTAACATGTCAAATGTGGTCAAGAAATGGGTAATTGAGCTGCAAGAGTTTGAGTTCTCTTTTTTAGTGGAAGACAGTACAAGGGCTACCCTAGCTGATTTGTTGACTTACAAGGAGAATCCCCTTCTTGGTAAGGAAGAGGTGGTGATAAGGGTAGTTGAAGAAGTTCCACAGATCATCAATGCACATGTGTTGTTCTTTGTTCTTTGATGGCTCATACAGGAAGAGCCATGATGTGGCTTCAGGGGGTATAGCACTTTATGATCCAGAGGGGAAGCTAGTATCCAAGAGAGGGTTCAAATTGGATGCGCATAGTAACAATGAGGTTGAATATGCAACTTTGGAAGCTAGATTACACATTTGTTTGAAGCATGGGATTAGAAGGTTGAGCATAAAAGGTGATGCCTTGTTAGTTGTGAAGCAAGTGTTGGGTGTGTGGAAGAGCAAGAACACCTCATTGAAGGAAATGTGTTTCAGAATTAAAGGTTTGTTAAAAAATCTTGAAGCATGGAACATCAAACACATTGAACGCACTCTAAATGGAGAGGCACATGAAGCAGCTCAAAGCATATTGGGGAGCTATTTGTGTTAAGGACCAATTTACCTCTTTATCATGGCCGGGAAGTTTTGGCTCAAGAAGAGGAGTTTTTGCTGACAGGAATCATTCCGAAAGACATTCAGAAGTCTAAGAAGTATGGTTTTGTGCATAGAGCATACATGTACAAATTAATCGATGATGTATTATACATGAAAGGGGATAATCTCATGTTGAGACGTGTACCTTGGCGGGAGGAGCTTTATAGAGTGTTCAAAGAGAATCATGAAGACGCATATGGTGTACATTTTTTTCTAAAGATCACCTTGCATAAGATCTTGCAAGAGGGGTATGTATGGCCTAGTTTGCACAAGGATGTTCACCATTGGTGTAGGTCTTGCAACATGTGTCAAGCATTTGGGAAGAGAGTGTTGAAGCCAGAGCTAGGAAAAACCATTATGGCGTTTGATGTGTTTGAAAAATGGGGGATTGATGCAATCGGCCCGTTACCTATCACAAGCGGGGGAAAAAGCTATATTTTGACTGCAGTGGACTATCTCTCTAGATGGGCAGAGGCTATAGCAGTAAAACAAATAACTGCAAAGGCTGTGGAAAAAATTGTGTACGATGAATTATGTTTCAAGTTTGGGGTGTAAGTAGAGCTACTTCTAGACAAGGGTCCAGGCTTTAGAGCTAAGCTATTAGACTTTTTATGCGCAAAGATGAAGATTAGGCACCAGCATACCACTCCTTATTACCCACAATGTAATGGCTTAAATGAAAGATTCAATGGTGAGTTGGTACAAATTCTTTTGAAAGTGACAGAGCACCAAGGAAAGAATTGGGATTTGGAATTTCCTAGTGCATTATGGGCTTACTGTACTTCGGTGAAGACACGTACAGGGTTTACTCCATTTCATTTGGTATATGGAAAGGAAGCACTATTGCCTGTGGAAGTAGAGTTGCCTGGGGTCAAGATGCTAGAGAAATTGCTTGGGCCGCCTAGTGATGCATTCAAAGAGAGGCTCTTACAATTACAAGAGGTTGAGTTGGATAGGATGAGTGCATTGGAACATTATGGGCAGATGCAGGATAAGGCTATGGCAAAGATAAATGAAAAGGTCAAAAGTAAGGGTATCAAAAAGCATGACTTGGTTTTTCGCTACAAGAGTAGGCTGGACAACACCTTCCAAAAGAAGTTTCAAGTTAAGTGGGAAGGCCCTTTTAAGGTGGTCGAGTGTTTCCCAAATGGTACATATCAGCTGGCTAACCTGGATGGAATCCTACATAAGTCAAGTTAAATGGATTGCGTCTTAAATTATATCATGCCATGTTAATGATGCTGGATCAAGATGAGCTGTCTGTGGAGCAAGTAATGTTGGTGGGGGATGAGGAGACTTGTGACGCTGCGAGTCTCATATCTTTTTTTGTTGTGCTGATCATGAATGATCTAGCAGGCTAGGGGATGGGAAAATTATGTCAGGAGTTTTTTGGAAGATGTGATTGTGCATATGTACATACACATGCATGGTGCATCAAATAAAGAGGATTTCCCATTTCCAGAGCCAGGTGGTTACGTGGGGCCCACATGTGTACATGTAGGACAACGTGAACATAGTGCATCGATTTTCACTATCACCAGTACCAGTGTTTTTTTAATTTAATAACGAGGAGTTGGTAGCATGTAAGCTTCTCGAGGAAGCTATCCGCAGGCCGACGACATGAGGTAAGCAGGTGTGTCAGATGGCATCTAGTGGCGTCACGAGGTCAAATGGGGTCAATACTTGCACGTGGATAAGTACGGACACAACATGGGTGTTCCTTGTGATAATCGAGAACTATATTTGGGGGCCACTTCACGTAGTTGCAAGATGCATTATTGGAAAAAGTTGAGTGCCAGATGTGCGGATGGATGCAGCAGGGTGACCACTATGCACTGCGAGGCCACTTTTTGGCGTATTCGGGGTCCGTTTGAGATCAACTAAAAGGCCAAGGGTGCCCAAGTAATAAAGCTAAGTGTGGGAACTTTAAAAACTGAGAGAAGACCAGAAAAAATGTGGAGAGAAGAGGAGGAATAGTTGCAACTGAGTTTTTGTTGTTTTTGGAGCCTATTTTGGCCATAAACTGCTCATCCGAGGTCAGATTTGAGCACTTTGACATTGCAAAATGGGGTTTGGGCCATTCCAAACGCGATGGAGCTGTCCATTTTGCCAAATTCCTCACTATTTTTTTGTTTTTTTGACTGTGTAATTTTCTCCTATGAGCGAAGCTTCTGCTTCAATTTGTGATTGTATCTACCATATTTTACTCATATTGTGTGAGCTATTTTCCCCATTGGTGTTGGGCCAAGCTCAATTGTATCTAAAAATCAGAAATTATCCTCTTTTGAGCTGAGTTTTTTTGGGGGGGGAGGGTGTGTGTGTGTGTCTCTGTGTGGAGTGGGCAAATGGATAGTCTCTCTCCTCTCACTCCATCAATGTGTTCCCTGTCTCGGCCAGGTGTGTTATGTACGCCGAGTGGTGACCCATAGTGTGTGTGTATCATCAAAAGAGTGTGTGTCGGGTCATTATAGAGGCGTTGTGTTTGTTTCCATCCCGCTCACAGCAGCTCTTTAAATAAATAAATAAATAAATATATAGCATTCTGATGCACAATTTTGATTCTCTAATATTAGAAGAAGCTTGGCTTCCAAGACAAGAAATGTAAACTTGACTCCATCCTCTTTCTTTTCTAAAAATACTCCTTCTACTCTTTCTCTTATAAAAATACTCTTCCTTTCGTAAAGGTCAACTCTTACCTTTAGAAATAGAGTTGAGGATTAAGTTTTCCATATCAACCTATAGTTTCCAAGTGAATAAAGACCATAATTAATAGTTTCAGAGTCCGATCTTGCATCCGATCATTTTGTTTGAACGCTTTATGACTTAACAAAATGCAAACCTTAAATATTTACAAAGTAAATGAAATAATTTTATTGAGAAATGTTGGTTACATTACAATCTCCCCAACTTAGGGATTCAACATCTCCTCATCTCAAGAAAAATTGAGGGCACTCCTCATCTTATTACTACCTTGACCATCTTTATATCCATACTTCTGCATCTTTATCAATATCAACACCCTCTTCTCTAAGAGAAGGTGGTTACATTTGTCTGAGCCACAATTCTTTTCTTGAATTTTCATGTAAATAGCATTGTTTTCTGAGGGTTTTCCAACATAGAAGTGATTTGAAGATTCCCTTGAGTGTACATCAATGTTCATAATAACTCAAATCAATAGGATATTTTCTAAACTTAGACTTATTAAGTCCACTAAAAAATCAATTGTATGACTTAACCAATCATGATTATCTCAATCGCATGACTTAACCAGTCATGGATTGTCCAGTCTATCATTATCTCAATCACATGACTTAACCAGTCATGGATTATCCAATCCACCAAAAATTCCCATGCATGACTTAACCAGTGAAACAATTTCTTTATAGAAAAATAGTTCAATCTTCTATTCATAAAGTCATCAAAATGTCATATAGGGGTCAACAAAAGATCTCTCCAGTCTATCATTATCTCAATCACATGACTTAACCAGTCATGGCTTATCCAATCCACCAAAAATTCCCATGCATGACTTAACCAGTGAAACAATTTCTTTATAGAAAAACAGCTCAATCTTCTATTCATAAAGTCATCAAAATGTCATATAGGGGTCAACAAAAGATCTCTCCATGAGAAAACATAATAGAGATTTCAACCATAACTATGGTTCACATCAATCGGCATGATGTAATATCTCTGCAAGTTAGATAATGGGTATAGAAAACCATACGCATGCAGCTCTGACTCACCGTCTTTAGCTGGCGGCTATGCTCTTCAACCGGTGGGTTCGTCTCTCCACCTGCTGACCGCCCATTGCATGACTCACCTGCCTCAAGCAACCCATTTTGCAACAATGACTGCACATCAACGGCTTTGGTTAAATTCCGGTTAGCTTGCAAACGTGGCAAGTGGGCAATATTTCCATCGTGACATCAACTGTCTACGTTGGCCTGTTACCCGACGAGTACCCCAGGGCCCACGACCATTGGACCTACAACTAAGGCAGCGAGCAAAAAGGGTGGTCTTAGGCTACTCAACTGTATTCAAGGTACCAAGCAGCACGCTCTCTCTCTCTCTATCTCTCTCTCTCTCTATCTATCTATCTCTCTCTCTCTCTGTCTCTCTCTCTCTCTCTCTCTCTCTCTCTCTCTCTCTCTCTCTCTCTCTCACACACACACACACACACACACACACACACACACACACACAGTGGACCTGGTACCGCTAGTCTCTGTGATGTACCAGCAGAGGCCAGTATATGCCAATTGTGTCATATAGTGCCACAGACAAAGTTACATCACATTTGTCATTGTACGGTATTCTATGAGATGTGAGCAAGGCTAGAAAAAAACATTTTTTTTCCTAACAAAAGAAAATAAGGGAAAACTTGAAATTCTTTCGGTTTTTAAGTCAAAATTTGAAGCTTTTGCCGATAATTACACTAAAACTTGTGAAAATTTCCCGGTTTTCTTAACACTAGACTTGTAATGAGCCACAAAAGTGGCTGAAGCCACAAAAATGGCTCACATTAGGATTCTAGTAAATAAAACATAACTTTTGTATATGACATCAAAATTTCATGAAACTTCTTAATTATGGGTGCAAGATATGAAAAAGGTTTTTAGATACACAATTTACATAAAAAGCTCAAAAATAAAAAAATTAATTTTCTAAAATTAGTAAATTTCACGTAAAACTGCACTTCAATACTTAACTTGGAGAGGTAAAAAATGTCGACAGTCTTTGTATATGGGTTTGAAAAGCTTGGTACATCTATCACATACCTATTGAGGGATTTTTCAAAGAAGTTTGGGCCTACTTAACAATGATTTGATTTACTCTCAAAAGAAAATATAAAATTTTGTCCATCTGCACAAATTAGTTGTAGAAGATGGAAATGGAAAGACACCTTCAAACCTTCATTTAGCTATGTACTATTTTTTATCAACTCATATTGATCATTGGTCATGATTCCCTAAAACCATTTCTATTTAGATAACTAACATAGTCTTCATAGTTTTTTTACAAAAGTCTCAAAAAGCCACAAAAGTGGCTGATTTTTTAAGGACTAGTGTTAAAGGCAAGCTCAAAATCTAGCTAGGATTTTAGGATTTCAATCAATTAAAATACATCGGACCCCGGTTTTTTCTAACACTGGATATGAGGCCGCCTTCGTTGTGTATTCAGAGAGGGCTTTGGCCCATTGGTTAGAGTCTTGAAATATCAGGATAATAGATGCCTCAGTTTGTTTTTGCTAGAGCTTCACTTGAGGAGATCAAGCAATGGGAGACATTCAAAGATGGAGATCATAGACTTCTTTAAAGCAAGAACTTCGTAGCCAAATGAGCATGCTTCATAGAAGATTTCAAAACCTACTTATACCAAAGATATATTAGCTGGCAGAGCCATTGAGCGTTGGAGAGCTAGACGTCCACGTTGGTGCACCCAAAACATATGGATGCCAGATATGGGCTCATGCAAGGGTATGGATGCATACAGGTGCACATAATGGTGCTAGGACAGGTGTCTAAAGCAATAGCAGCGAGAGGATAACAGAAATGTATGCTTAAAGCGGCTTTTTAGGTCAAAAGTGCAGCGGAATGGTCCCGATGGGATGACAAGTTGAGATGTCCGAAATGCCAAAACAATGTCCTAAACGGTAGTGCTCAGTGTGCTCTAGAAGTCGATCCAAACGGCTCGTCAAACGGAGCCTCGGTGCTCTAGATATTGTAGTTTAAAGAAAGGGTATGCAGTAGATCCCCGACGGACAGGGCAGCTAGGGATAGGTGGCTCGGGTTAATGTCAGTGCATATGTGTATAGTGCTCGAGTTGTGGAGGATGCCTGTCTTCTCGGATGCGAATCGAAGCTATGGTTAGCAAGTTAAGGTCAGTTGAGGATTTTCCGGGGGCCAGGTTTGAGCCCACTTGGCTGCATTGGGGAATGTGCCACTTGGCAGTTTCTCAGCCTCGCCAAGATTCTTGGTTGAAGTGAGCACCATATGGAGTTAGCACAAATCGACTGCACATCAATCGGATATTCAGTTAGTCAGATACAGCTAGACTAAGTTGGGATCATCTGGTAGTGAGAGGCATGCAGATGCATTTCTCGGTTTTTGGCGGCCTCAGATAGCTAGCTCAGAGAAGTCGAAAAGCAGTGGGGTTTTCACGGCTCGAGAGCCAACTCAGTGAAGATCCGGCATGGTTTTGCAGCTTGGCCATCGGGTCCGGGAGCAATGAATGGGAGCCTATAGAAAAGAGCCAAAAGGGAAAAAAAAAGGTAAAATACCTATGTTTTGGTAGGCTTAAGGGGCCATGAGGCCCATGATTGCCACGTGTCAGGGGGCATAGCCCCACATGCGTAGAGAAGGGCCTGGAGGGCGCGCTTTATAGGCTAGGCCGTGCACACCCATTGGCATACAAGGTGGCGAGGAGAGCTTGGAGCTCTTGGCTATGGTGTTGAGCAATGGCGGCGCTAGGGGCTCTACGTTGGGCGGAATTGCCGGCGGTCTTGGCCGCGACTGGCGAGGCAGGGCGAAACGATGGGGCGCCCGCGCGCGTGCCGGTCTGCTAACTCCCAGGTGACATGGCCACCCGCCCATGAGGGGGCCATTTCGCGCGGACCAAATCCGCCCACAACCTTTGTTGAGGGCAATGTGAATCCCTAGGAGCAATGACAGCGCCGTCGTTGCTCCCTAGAGGGTGCTCGTGTATAGAGTAAAGTGTGAAGCCTCAGGACAAGCACCAAGCTAGTCAAAGTCAAGCTGAGCCTCCCAAGGGGAGTGCCACATGTCGGCCTACCATGAAAAATGCCTAAAAACTCAAAAACAAGCCCAATAAAGGGGCCAAACTCTTCGTAAAAGAGGAGCTCTTGGTTTATTTCTCGGATTGCGAATCGGAGCTCTGGTTAGCAATGTAAGGTCAGTTGAGGATTTTCCGGGGGGCGGATCGAGCCCACTTGGCCGCATTGGGGGATGTGCCACTTGGTAGTTTCTCGGCCTCGCCAAGATTCTTGGTGGAAGTGAGCACCATATGGAGTTAGCACAAATCGAATGCACATCAATCGGATATTGGGTTAGTCAGATACAACTAGACAAAGTTGGGATCATTTGATAGTGAGAGGCATGCAGATGCATTTCTCGGTTTTTGGCGGCCTTAGATAGCTAGGTCAGAGAAGTCGAAATGCAGTGGAGTTTGCACGGCTCGAGAGCCAACTCAGTGAAGATCCGACACGATTTTGCGGCTTGGCCATCGGGTCCGGGAGCAATGAATGGGAGCCTACAGAAAAGAGACAAAAGGGGAAAAAAAAAGGGTAAATAGTTATGTTTTGGTAGGCTTAAGGGGCCATGAGGCCTATGACTGCCACGTGTCGGGGGGCATAGCCCCACATGCGTAGAGAAGGGCCTGGAGGGCGCGCTTTATAGGCTGGGCCGTGCTCACCCATTGGCATACAAGGTGGCGAGGAGAGCTTGGAGCTCTTGGCTATGGTGTTGAGCAATGGTGGCGCTACGGGCTCTGCATTGGGCGGAATTGCCGGCGGTTTTGGCCGTGACTGGCGAGGCGGGGCCGCACGATGGCGCGCCCGCGCGCGTGCCAGTCTGTTAACTCCCAGGTGACATGGCCACCCGCCCATGAGGGGGCCGTTTCCCGCGGACCAAATCCGCCCACAACCTTTTTTGAGGGCAATGTGAATCCCTAGGAGCAACGACGGGGCCGTCGTTGCGCCCTAGAGGGTGCTCGTGTATAGAGTAAAGTGTGAAGCCTCGGGACAAGCACCAAGCTAGTCAAAGTCAAGCTGAGCCTCCCAAGGGGAGTGCCACATGTCGGCCTACCATGAAAAATGCCTAAAAACTCAAAAACGAGCCCAATAAAGGGGCCAAACTCTTTGTAAAAAAGGAGCTCTTGGTTTTTTTTTAAAAGGAGAAGGGGGGAGCGACACGGCACAATTGGCCAAGAGGGCTGTTCATTAATAGCTTCAAAACTCCATTACAATGCTCCTCTGAGCTTCTCACTCTCTATCTCACTTGCTCTCTTACACGTACAGTGCAAAAAAAACCAAGAGCTCCTCTTTTACAAAGAGTTTGGCCCCTTTATTGGGCTCGTTTTTGGGTTTTTAGGCATTTTTCATGGTAGGCCGACATGTGGCACTCCCCTTGGGAGGCTCAGCTTGACTTTGACTAGCTTGGTGCTTGTCCCGAGGCTTCACACTTTACTCTATACACGAGCACCCTCTAGGGAGCAACGATGGCGCCGTCGTTGCTCCTAGGGATTCATATTGCCCTCAAAAAAGGTTGTGGGCGGATTTGGTCCGCGGGAAACGGCCCCCTCATGGGCGGGTGGCCATGTCACCTGGGCGTCAACAGACCGGCATGCACGTGGGGGCGCCATCACGCCACCCCGCCTCACCAGTCGTGGCCAAAACCGCCGGCAATTCCGCCCAACGCAGAGCCCTAGCGCCACCATCGCTCAACACCATAGCCAAGAGCTCCAAGCTCTCCTCGCCACCTTGTATGCCAATGGGTGTGCACGGCCTTGCCTATAAAGCGTGCCCTCAAGGCCCTTCTCTACGCATATGGGGCTATGCCCCCCGACACGTGGCAATCATGGGCCTCATAGACCCTTAAGCCCACCAAAACATAAGTATTTAACCTCTTTTTTTTCCCTTTTGGCTACTTTCTGTAGGCTCCCATTCATTGCTCCCGTACCCGATGGCCAAGCCGCAAAACTGTGCCAGATCTTCACTGAGTTGGCTCTCGAGCCATGCAAACCCCACTGCATTTCGACTTCTCTGAGCTAGCTATCTAAGGCCGCCAAAAACCGGGAAATGCATCTGCATGCCTCTCACTACCAAATGATCCCAACTTCGTCTAGCTGTATCTGACTAACCGAATATCCGATTGATGTGCAGTCGATTTGTGCTAACTCCATATGGTGCTCACTTCCACCATGAATCTTGGCAAGGTCGAGAAAATGCCAAGTGGCACATCCCCCAATGCGGCCAAATGGGCTCAGACCCGACCCCTGGAAAATCCTCAATTGACCTTAACCTGCTAACCAGAGCTCCGATTCGCAATCTGAGAAGATGGGCATGCTCCACAACTTGAGCACTACACACATATACACTAACATCAACCCGGGCCACCTATCCCTAGCTTCCCTATCCGTCGGGGATCTGCTACATACCTGTTAGGAAATAAGACGTAGCTAAATAGATAATTGAGTAGATTACTTAATGGAGAGAGACAAATTAATATACACGAGATTATAGAGTAGAGAGAGAGAGTACACACGATATACGTGGTTCACCCAATGTGGGCTACGTCCACGGGAAAGCAGCCACTCAATGGCTTTAGTACTTCAAAACAAGAAGTAGTTTACAAAGGGATTATACCCTTAATGGAGCTCCCGCCTTGCTTCACTCTCACCACCTCACACTCACCTTGTTGCATCAACTTCACACACTATGAAATGTGTGTAGAAATGGCCTCCTTTTATAGGCCAAAAGGGCTGCCCTCTCTTATGAGAGACAGCCATGTGTAGCCGCCCTTGTGAGAATAAGTCCAAATCGGACCCTCCAATTCGCCCATGTGTGGCCGCCCTTGAGAAGACAAGTCCGCTTTTGAATTCGGCCACCGGCCACCGGCCATTGACCTCCGACCACCGGCCACCGGCCATTGACTTCCGACCACCGGCCATCGGCCATTGACTACCGGCCACCGGCCAACCGACCGGTTGTTTTCCGACCACTTTCCGGCCGCCGTCCGGCCATAATATTCCGGCGAAAAAGAATATTCCGGGGAAAAAGAATATTCCCGAGGCCTTTGAAGTTGCCCCTGATTCTTGTCCGTGAGAATTTTGGTTTCCGGTGAGTGATTTTCCTTCACGCACGATGGCTTCTCCTCATAATGGGGGCCTTACAAATGTGCGCTTTTACCACAGAAAATTACAAGGGTAAATCAGGCTCCATACTTAACAATCTCCCACTTGGAGACTGATCTCCAAACCAAACCTGTGACTGCTTTCCATTCTAGCTTCTTATCCTTGAATGGCGATTGAAGATGAGCAAAAACTCAACTTCTCCTTGTTGACCACCTTTGTAAACATGTCTGCAGGATTTTCACTTGTATGCACCTTTCCTAGCTTTAGTTGTCCCTCTTCCAAAAGAGTGCGTATAAAGTGATATCTCACCTCAATGTGCTTTGTCCTTGAATGAAAGGCTGAGTTCTTCGCAAGATGGATAGCGCTTTGGCTATCACTGTACAAGACACAATTGCCTTGTTTGAATCCAAGCTCTTCTAAGAATCTGTGAAGCCACATAATTTCTTTGCTTGCCTCCGTCATTGCTACATACTCTGCTTCCGTGGTAGAAAGTGAAACCACTTTCTGCAGCTTTGAAGCCCAGCTTACTGCTATGCCTCCAACCGTGAACACGTAGCCAGTAGTGCTCCTTCGAGTATCTTTGTCACCTGTCATATCTGCATCAGCATACCCTTCTAGAAAAATATCAGTTCCTCCAAAATACAAAGCATTTGTTGTTGTCCCTTTTAGATACCTAAGTATCCACTTCACAGCTTGCCAATGCTCTTTACCTGGGTTGTCCATGAACCTACTCACAACTCCCACTGCATGTGCAATGTCTGGCCTTGTCCAGACCATAGCATACATTAGAGAACCTACCGCTACAGCATATGGAACTTTAGACATATAGACTATCTCCTCTTGTGTCTTTGGACACATATCCTTCGTTAGTTTAAAATGACCAGCCAAAGGTGTAGAAACTGGTTTTGCATTTTGCATTGCAAACCTTTCTAGTACTTTCTTGATGTAATCTTCTTGAGATAGCTTTATTGTCTTCTTTGTCCTGTCCCTTGATATTTTCATACCAAGTATCCTCTTTGCAGCACCTAAATCTTTCATTGAAAAAGATTTGGACAGCTCCTCTTTTAGGTCTTTGATGTCCTGCATGTTAGCACTTGCAATCAACATGTCATCAACATACAACATTAGGATGATGAATTTTCCATCTCCCAAATTCTTCGTGTAGACGCAGTGATCGGAGTTGCATCTTGTGAATCCATGATCCAACATCCATCGATCAAACTTCAAGTACCATTGTCTTGATGCTTGCTTTAAACCATACAAGCTCTTCTTTAATCTACAAACCATTTTCTCCTTACCTTTTACTTCATACCCCTTTGGTTGAAGCATATAGATTTCCTCCTCTAAATCACCGTGAGGGAATGCCGTATTTACATCCATTTGCTCGAGATTTAGATCATGAGCAGCCACAAGGCTTAAGACAAGCCTAATTGAGTTCATTTTTACAACAGGAGAAAATATTTCATTGAAGTCAATACCTTTCTTTTGAGAAAAACCTTTTACCACAAGCCTAGACTTGTACCTTTTCTTCCCACCTTCTTCTTCCTTTAGCTTGTACACCCATTTGTTTTGAAGTGCCCGCTTACCTTTAGGCAACTCAACCAACTCCCATGTTTGGTTGCGATGTAGTGAGTCCATCTCCACTTGCATGCTCTTCGTCCATTCTTCTTTGGATTTATGTTGCGTAGCTTCTTCGTATGATTCCGGCTCTCCAGAATCTGAGATCAAGAGATGGTTGAAGTAAGGAACAAACCTTTTTGGAGGTCTACTTGCTCTTGTAGATCTTCGGGGAATAGGTTGAGGCTCCTCATTTGGTTGACGTTGTTGCACATTGTCACCGTTTGCAGTCCTTGAGTCTTCACCGTCCTCAAGCTCCATGTACTCATCACCTGTTTCTTTTGTTTGTTTTCTTTCCAAGTAATCTTTGTACATATTTTGTTCGTTAAAAATTACATCCCTACTCCTTAAGATTTTACCATCTTCAGGATTCCATAGGCGATACCCAAAGTCTCCTTCTCCATAGCCAATGAAGAAACACTTTTTGGACTTTGCATCTAGCTTTGATCTTAGGCTTCTATCTATGTGCATGAAAGCCTCACACCCAAACACTTTGAGAAATGCATAATTCACCGGTTTACCTGTCCATGCCTCTTCTGGAACTCCTCCATCCAAAGCCGTTGAGGGTGACCGATTGATTAAGTACACAGACGTACTTACAGCTTCCGCCCAAAGCTCAAGCGATAGGCCTGCATGTAGCCGCATGCTTCGTGCTCGTTCCATGATTGTCCTGTTCATCCTTTCCGAAATCCCATTTTGTTGAGGTGTCCTTGGGGTTGTCCTTTGCCTCCGAATGCCATTGCTAGCACAAAAGCTTTCAAAAGCTTGGCTGCAATATTCGCCTCCATTGTCGGATCTGAGGCATTTAACCTTGGTACCTGTTTCATTCTCCACAAAGGCTTTCCACCTTTGAAATATGGAAAATACATCGGATTTATTCTTCATGATATAAACCCATGTTTTTCTAGTCGCATCGTCTATGAATGTTACATAGTACAATGAGCCACCAAGTGATGGTGTACTTGTAGGACCCCAAACATCAGAATGAACCAACTCAAGTTTTTTATTTTTTCTTTCATTTCTTGATTTTTGAAATTTTACCCTCTTTTGTTTACCATAAACACAATCTTCACAGAACTCTAAGTCCACTTCTTTCAAACCTGGTAGAAGCTTCTTTGTTTGAAGGATTTGCATTCCTTTGGCACTCATATGCCCAAGTCGGTAGTGCCACACCACACTGTCAACTTCTGTAGTTGCTGCACAAGCTGAAGGTTGCGAGCTAACAGTACACAAGTAAAGTGTACCGACTTTTTCACCCTTGGCAACCACCAAAGATCCCTTTGAGATCTTCCACCGTTTGTTTCCGAATGCAATGTTGTGACCTTCATCGTCCAATTGTCCTGTAGAGATCAAATTTTTGCGAAGAGAAGGAACATGCCTAACATCTTTAAGCTTCCATTCATTTCCGTTAGCAGTTTTGACAGAAACTGTACCTTTGCCGACAATCTCACAAGCTTCATCATTTCCCAAGTATACATACCCAAAATTACCTTTGGTGTAGGCTTGGAAATGTTGCTTGTGTGGTGTCGCATGGAATGAAGCCCCGGAATCTACTATCCAGGAATTAGACACATTGTCTAATGAGAGAATTAGAGCATCTTGCTCTACTTTACCTGCCACATTGGCCTCCGATGTTGGCTTGTTGTCTTGAGACTCTGTCTCCTTCTTCTTCTTGGACCAGCAATCCTTCTTGACGTGGCCCTTCTTGCCGCAGTTCCAACATTCAAGAACTGACTTTGTTCGTGACTTGCTCCATCTTGAGCGATCACGATCCTTTTGGTTTTTGAACCTCTCCTTAGGCCTTCCTCTTGTTTCCACTGATAGTGCAGCACTTGATGATTCTCATGTGCTTCTCCTTCGCATTTCCTCGCTTAGGAGAACACCCACAACATCATCAAACTTAAGAGTATTTGTGCCAGAGATAGAATTACTTACAGCCATCACAAGGCTGTCCCAACTATCCGGTAGAGATGATAGTATAAGGAGAGCTCGCACTTCGTCATCGAAATTGATTTTCACTGATCGAAGTTGACTTATGTTTGTGTTAAAGTCATTTAGGTGTTCTGCAACTAAACCATTCTCTGCCATCTTTAGATTGAACAAGCGCTTCATAAGAAATACCTTATTGGATGCCGATGGTTTCTCGTAGAAGTCTTCAAGTGACTTCATCAAGTCCTCTGTGGTCTTCATCTTCGAAACATTGAAGGCCACCGTTGACGCCAAGCTTAACCGGATTGTTCCCAGTGCCTTTCGATCAAGGACAATCCATGCTTCATCTGCCATTGTTGCGGGCTTCTTCGCAAGACCGCCTAGTGGCAAATAGAGGTCCTTCTGGTAGAGATAGTCTTCAATCTGCATCTTCCAATGTTGGTAGTTTTTGCCGTTGAACTTCTCAATCTTGAGCTTCCCTTCCTCCGCCATAACTCCCACTCAATTCAAGGAATCCTTTCCTTGAGATAATTTAGCTACGAGCAAACCTTGCTCTAATACCAGTTGTTAGGAAATAAGACGTAGCTAAATAGATAATTGAGTAGATTACTTAATGGAGAGAGACAAATTAATATACACGAGATTATAGAGTAGAGAGAGAGAGTACACACAATATACGTGGTTCACCCAATGTGGGCTACGTCCACGGGAAAGCAGCCACTCAATGGCTTTAGTACTTCAAAACAAGAAGTAGTTTACAAAGGGATTATACCCTTAATGGAGCTCCCGCCTTGCTTCACTCTCACCACCTCACATTCACCTTGTTGCATCAACTTCACACTATGAAATGTGTGTAGAAATGGCCTCCTTTTATAGGCCAAAAGGGCTGCCCTCTCTTATGAGAGACAGCCATGTGTAGCCGCCCTTGTCCGAATAAGTCCAAATCGGACCCTCCAATTCGCCCATGTGTGGCCGCCCTTGAGAAGACAAGTCCGCTTTTGAATTCGGCCATTGACTTCCGACCACCGACCACCGGCCATTGACTTCCGACCACCGGCCATTGGCCATTGACTACCGGCCACCGGCCAACCGACCGGTTGTTTTCCGACCACTTTCCGGCCGCCGTCCGGCCATAATATTCCGGCGGAAAAAAAAGTCTCGGGGGCCTCCGCCCCCGAGGCCTTTAAAGTTGCCCCTGATTCTTGTCCGTGAGAATTTTGGTTTCCGGTGAGTGATTTTCCTTCACGCACGATGGCTTCTCCTCATAATGGGGGCCTTACAAATGTGCGCTTTTACCACATAAAATTACAAGGGTAAATCAGGCTCCATACTTAACAATACCCTTTCTTTAAACTGCAATATCTAGAGCACAGGGGCTCCGTTTGACAGGCCGTCTGGACCGACTTCTAGAGCACACTGAGCACTACCTTTTAGGACACTTTTTTGGCATTTCGAACATCTCGACCTGTCATCCCATCTGGACCATTCCGCTGCACTTTTGGTCTAAAAAGACGCTTTAAGCATACATTTCTGCTATCCTCTCGCTGCTATGGCTTTAGACACCTGTCCTAGCACCATTACATGCACCTGTATGCATCCATACCCTTGCATGAGCCCATATTTGGCATCGACATGTTTTGGGTGCACCATCATTGCCCAACCCTCTTGTTGAGAATTCATGCTGAACTAAAAGCACACTTTTGAACCTGAAAACTTCAACACTTGACAAGCACGGAATGAAGCAAAAAACCATAGTTGTATGTACATGCTATGTACAGAGTATGTACAAGGTGTCCTCTCTCTTCATAAGCTCCCTCTATCTAGGTTGGTTGCCCAACCCCCGTAGCTACAATCTGGTGTACGTTAGGCACTAACCCCCTGGCAAAGTATAGTTTGAGCCGCACAACGTTCACCCTATGCCTCAAATGCTTGCCATTGGCTCTCACCAGCTGATAGGTCCCATTCGGAAAGGCTTTATGCACTTTGTACGGACCCGTCCATTTCTTCTTGAACTTCTTTTGGAAGGTAAAGTCCAAGTAGCTCTCATACTTCATCACCAGATCTCCCTCTTGAATCTCCTTGTTTGGCAATCTCTTGTTGAAATTCGCCACTCGCTTATCCCTCTGCTTCACATAAAAAGCTGGCGCAGCCTCCCTATCCATATGTAAAGCCTCGAAACTAGTGATCCGATCCTGGAACATGTCCTGTTGAGTGGCACTGACACGCCACATACCCTTCAATGCACCTAGTTGTGCATGCACTGGCAAAACCACCTCTTTACCATAAACCAGATCAAATGGAGTGAAGTTTGTGGCCACCTTGTAGGATGTGCACTAGGCCCACAAACACTTCTCCAAGTTCACCTCCCACTCTTTCACCTGCTTATAAACATATTTGATCAACATCTTCACAATCTGCCCATTGGCACTCACTACCAGACCATTGCACTGCGAGTGATATGGCGAAGAGAAACGGTGATGGATACCCAGCTTTTCCACTGAAGCCCGCACCAATTTGCTTCGAAATCCTTGGCCTCTGTCAGAGATCAGCACCCATGGAACACCAAAACAGCAACAAATGATGTCAAACACGAACTGAGCCACCACATTTGCATTTACCTTTTTGATGGCCTTGGCCTCGACCCACCTGGTAAGGTAGTCAATCGCCACTACAATGTATTTTTTACCGCTTGTCGACTTCGGGAGTGGATCAATGGCATCCAAGCCCCACTTCTCAAAAGCATCTTTGGCAATGATAGCTCCCTGTGATTAGGCTATCAGCCTCCTCTCGCCCATAGTTTGACATTCATGGCAGGTTTTGCACCAATAGTGCACATCACGTACTATCGACGGCGGCCACCAAAAACCTGCTCTCAAGATTCGAAACAAAACCTGGTCTTTACCTAGATGCCCACTTTCCTCATGACATTGTTGCAACACCATACCGATTTCTTCCTTATAAAGTACCCTTTGCAACACTTCATCCTGTCCATAGGTCATAAGATCCTCCCCTATCAGTGTAAACTTGCGATATTTCTGTACTACCCTCCGCTTTCGTAACTTGGACAATCTTTCAGAGCACTGACCGGTATCCAAAAAGTCTTCAATCTCTTTCAAGGTCTCATGAGACTAGCATAGGTGGCTGGGGCCACATATACACCTGCAACGTGCACTTGTACTTTGCTGCTTGCAAGCTGATCTGCTTCTTGGTTCTGCTCTCTTCTAACATGCTTGAACTGAACCTCCTCAAAGAACTTCAGCAACTTCTTGATGGCATAGAACCAATGCTTTAATGAATCCCGTTTCACCTGCCATTGGCCCAATAACTGCTTGATGACTAGCAGCGCATCACCTTTCACCACCAACCTCGATATACCAAACTCGACACACTGTTTCAAACCTAAATGGAGGGTAAGATACTCTGCATGATTATTGGTATGAACATTCTCCAAGTCGTAGGCTTTTGAAAAGATCACCCTGTTACGTGGATCTCGTATCACCACACCTCCACCTGCTTTTTGTATTACCCTTCTATATGCTCCATCAAACCACATGGTAAAAGCTTCCACTAAGTCAGGCTCTTCCTTGGTTTCATCCGGCACCACCTTGGGATAGATCGGCAAATCAACCGCCTTGCTAACTAGAATATCTGCCAGGTGAGATCACCTTGTATGGTCAACTTTGAATTCAAACTCAAATTCTTGTAGCTCTATCACCCATTTCATGATCCGTTTCCCTGGCTTCAAGTGTAACACTACTTCTGGCAATAAGTTATTGGCCGTTAGCACAAAAAACTTTCGCATGATGAGATACACCTTGAACTTCCTGCAGGCAAAAACTAAGGCCATCACCCACTGTTTGGCTTCAGTGTAGGTTGCCTCCCCAGGACTTATCACCCTGATTTCAAAATAAATAGGTTTATAGCTCCTTCCCACCTTTTGCAATAGTACCGCCCCAATGGCTACAGTGCCTACCGTCATGGCAACATAAAAATCATCTTCATGATTGGGAGGACACACCGTAGGCAGCTGACACAAGATTTATTTCACCCTATCAAAAGCGACTTGAGCCTCTTCATCCCATTTAAAACCATGCACTAGTTGCACCCTTTTTTGAAGGGGTTATACATATTGTGACAACATCCAGAAAAACCTTGATAGATACTTTAGCCTGTGCACGAACGATGCCAAAGCATGTGCACTGGGAGGAGGATCCATCAAGACTAGAGCCTTGACCTTTTTTGGATCTGCTTCAATCCTATTTTGTGACACCACATGGACCAACAATGATGCTCGGGGCTGCGCTAATTTGTACTTCTTGGGGTTCAACTGACCTCCCTCTTCATCCAGCCTCTGAAAACACAATCGCAGCTTTGACAAATGATCCGCCCTTGAGCTATAACATCCAATGTCGTCCATGAAAACTCTAATGAACCTACCCAAATAGGGACCAAACACCCTATTCATCGAGTCTTGGAAGGTGGCATAGTCAGTCACCAAACCAAACGGCATCTTGCGATAGGCAAAGCAACCCAATGGAGATATGAATGTCATCTTCAATTGGTCTTCAAAAGCAATCCCTATTTGAAATTAACCTGAAAACCCATCCATAATGGAATACCTCTCATGGCCAGCCACCTGATTCAAAATCTCGTCCTGAAACGGCAATGGTAGTGATTCCTCTTGGTCGCAGCATTCAATGGCTTATAGTCGACACACACCCGCCATCTCCCATTCTTTTTAGGATTGATAACCACTGGGGAAACCCACTCTGATTCCTTTACGGGGTATATAATACCTGCATCCAGTAACTGATTGATCTCCTGCCAAAGGGATTCCTTTTGAATTTCACCCAATCTCCTTAGCTTCTGCGCCTTAGGTTTGTATCCTTCCTATAGGGCTATTTTGTGCTCAACACCCTTGGCTCCTCTCAAATCTTTATACTCCTTTGCAAATAGGTTTGGAAAAGATGCACACAACTCAACATAGCTTTATTTCTCCTTCTTGGTCAAGTCTCCACTTAGCATACTGACCACCTCTTCAGTACCTATGGCATGCACTTGTGCTTGCACCTCCTCTTTCACACAAGGTTCTTCCCCAGTGAACCCAAACAAGTCAGCATCAATCTTGAGCATGTCATCCTCGCTTTCTTCTTCCTCAATATCTGTATAGGGCTCATCATAGGCCGTTTTAGTCTCATACTCATACCTGGTGGTGTCCTCTTCGTCTCTAGCCGCTATTGGATGAAAATGGCTTTCCTTGGTCTTCAGGTCTAGCACCACTTGTCTTCCTTTCTCTTTATCAGGTAGGGTAAACACTTTACTTTCCCAATCCTGTTTGGCACCTATTGACAATAGCCACGGCCTACCCAAGATTATAGGATACGCATTATCCCCAGCTTTCATCACAAAGAAGTCGATCAGGCACTCTATGCCCATCACTTTCACTCTCACATCCTAGGCCACTCCCAAACACCTAGCTTTAGCATGGTTAGCCATCCTCATGCGCACATTCGACTTGGATACCGCCTTGACCCCTGTTTCCTTCATCGTAGCTTTTGTCATGACGCAAACCTGTGCTTCGCCATCAATATAGGCTTGAACTTGCATCCTTTTCTCGATGACAGCATCCACCAAAGGAAGAACATCTGTCGGGCTACCTACCCTAAGTGCCATATTTTGCACCGCGTGAAAATTGCCTTTACCCCTTGGTAGCCTAGTGCTAACACTAGTCGACCACACTCGCCTCAATGTTGGGTTCAATGCCAACAACTGTCCAAAAGTAATATTAACTCTTTGACTTTGGACATCACTCACCAAATCATACTCTGGATGGCCGCGCCCAAGCTGGAAATTTGTTTTTTTAATCTTGCGACGCCTTCTTTTCTTGCTAGTTTCAGGCTTCTCTTTCCCCTCGTATACCTTCCCTTTGCCTTTACGAGCTCTAGTCTCCCGCTCGGTTTCTGTATCCCTTTTAGCTCTAGCTCTTTTGTTAGCCAACACTTCGACATCCTATTTATCCACCCCAATGATGTTCACCCTAGGGACTTCACCGCCATCCGTTTGGGCTTGCTGCACTGGATTCTCAACTACCTGCTCCCTTTGGCCATTAAATTGTGATTGGCCTCTCCCTCTGCCAAACAATGGGTAGATACCACCTCTTTCCCTCACCGGATGGGGACAGTAGGGTGCATAATGTCCTTCTTCGCCACAATTATAGCACCTTCCAAAAGTAGAGGCCTTGCCCTGCCCCTTGTTCCTCTCGGCTGTCCCCTGTCCATTACACTCAATCGAAGCTCTTGCATCTGCTCTCATAGATCTTGAACCGTACGTATCCACTGTTGTGGAATAGCAATCGTAGCCCTATTCCCTTGATTTTCCTCTTGGGTTGACTCTCGAGGGCTTTGTGGTTGAACAGGTGCCATTGCTTCATAACCTGTTACGCCTTGCTCTATCTTTTTTTTAATTTTTCTACTCTTCGACCTTGCAATTTCCACTGACCCATTGTAGTTCTCTCGGCTTTCAAAGTCCACTTTCTCTCTCACCTTCGGATGTAATCATGCCATAAACTTATCCAATTTGAAGTACTCACCATTGGCTAGCTGCATTGTTGTTGCTAACTCTGCCCAACATGCTTCGAAACGATCCAGGAACAAGCTAAATTCCTCACCTACATCCTGCTTTAGAGCCTTTAGCTTCGCATCCATTTCAACTGGAGAAGCTTCTTTATGAAAATCATCCAAAAATCTTGTCCGTAGAGCCGGCCATGCCTGTCTTGGCTCAATCTCCAAAGCTTCGAACCACAGTTTGGCCTTTCCGCACATCACTAAAGGGAAGGTTTGCATCTTGCTGTCCTCATTATGCATTCGTAAAGACAACATGTACAATTTAAGATCTGCAATCCATTTGTCTGGATTCTCTTCACCTGTGAAAATCGGACCGTAACTTCTAGACGCCATTCTCACCTATACGAAAACCTGTATTTTCCTTCACTAACGAGAGCAATCAGCGTGCTCCTCCGTGGGGGCACCAGAAGATGGAGAGGGGAAATGGGGAACGACGCTCGGCACAACCAGAAGTGCCTCTCTATAACCCAGGGTCAACACAACACCCCAATCCACTCGAACACACCTTCAAAAAATGACAATTTGCACACAATCCGCTTCACTTGCACAGTTCCCAAGCTCACACACGCTTTCCAAGATCGCAAAATGAGCCCACACCTCACTACACACGCTCTACCTCCCTCTGCACACACACTTACTCTCTCTCTCTCTCTCTCTCTCTCTCTCTCTCTCTCTCTCTCTCTCTCTCTCTCTCTCTCTCTTTGCAAAGCACCAACGATCCGGGCGTACACACGCTTCAACGGCACCACGGCTAGTAACATACAAGACGACAAAGAGGAAAGGGGAAAGGGGGAGGGACACGACACAATTGGCCAAGAGGGTTGTTCATTAATAGCTTCAAAACTTCATTACAATGCTCCTCTGAGCTTCTCATTCTCTCTCTCAATTGCTCTCTTACACGTACAGTGCAAAAAAAACCAAGAGCTCCTCTTTTACAAAGAGTTTAGCCCCTTGATTGGGCTCGTTTTTGGGTAGTCCGACATGTGGCACTCCCCTTAGGAGGCTTAGCTTGACTTTGATTACCTTGGTTCTTGTCCCAAGGCTTCACACTTTACTCTATACACGAGCACCCTCTAGGGAGCAACGACGGCGCCGTCGTTGCTCCTAGGGATTCACATTGCCCTCAAAAAAGGTTGTGGGCGGATTTGGTCTGCGGGAAATGGCCCCCTCATGGGGGGGTGGCCATGTCACCTGGGCGTTAAGAGACCGGAAGGCATGTGGGAGCGCCATCACGCCACCCCACCTCGCCAGTCGCGGCCAAAACCGCCGGCAATTCCGACCAACGCAGAGCACCTAGCGCCGCCATCGCTCAACACCATAGCCAAGAGATCCAAGCTCTCCTCACCACCTTGTATGCCAATGGGTGTACACGGCCTAGCCTATAAAGCGCGCCCTCCAGGCCCTTCTCTGCGCATGTGGGGCTACGCCACCCAACACGTGGCAGTCATGGGCCTCATGGCCCCTTAAGCCCACCGAAACATAAGTATTTAACCTTTTTTTTTCCTCTTTTGGCTCTTTTCTGTAGGCTCCCATTCATTGCTCCTCGACCCGATGGCCAAGCCGCAAAACCGTGCCACATCTTCACTGAGTTGGCTCTCAAGCCGTGCAAACCCCACTGCTTTTCGACTTCTCTGAGCTAGCTATCTGAGGCCCCCAAAAACCGGGATATGCATCTGCATGCCTCTTACTACCAAATGATCTCAACTTCGTCTAGCTGTATCTGACTAGCCGAATATCCGATTGATGTGCAGTCGATTTGTGCTAACTCCATATGGTGCTCACTTCCACCAAGAATCTTGGCAAGGCCGAGAAACTGCCAAGTGGCACATCCCCCAATGCGGCCAAGTGGGCTCAGACCCGACCCCCGAAAAATCCTCAACTCACCTTAACTTGCTAACCAGAGCTTCGATTCGCAATCCGAGAAGACAGGCATGCTCCACAACTCGAGCACTACACACATATGCACTGACATCAACCCGCGCCACCTATCCCCATCTGCCCTTTCTGTCGGGGATCTGCTACATACCCTTTCTTTAAACTACAATATCTAGAGCACCGGGGCTCCGTTTGACGAGCTATCTGGACCGACTTCTAGAGCACACTGAGCACTACCTTTCAGGACACTGTTTTGGCATTTCAGACATCTCGACCTGTCATCCCATCTGGACCATTCCGCTGCACTTTTGTCCTTAAAAGCCGCTTTAAGCATACATTTCTACTATCCTCTCGCTGCTATGGCTTTAGACACCTGTTGTAGCACCATTACGTGCACTTGTATGCATCCATACCCTTGCATGAGCCCATATCTAGCATCGACATGTTTTGGGTGCACCAACGTCTATGAGGACAACCATGACGTCATTGATGGAGGCTCCATCAGAGGACTAGGAGTATTATTCAACAAATCAGGTGGTACTTGGAGAGGGTTTGTGTGCTAGTGAAGCTCAAGTTCATCTCAGAGGAGAATTATGAAATACTAAATGTTTCTGAGTTGGGGAAGCCTATTGGATGGGAAAATTTATTGTTCAACATGTTAACACTAGAATGGTAACCTGACAGGACATAAAAGTGTCATTTGAGGGTTTTGGGAAAAAATTCCAAAACCATAGTAGATCCACTCATTTTGAAAAATCCTTTCATGAGCTTATAGTTCAATAACTACTACATATGGAAAAAATGATAAACTTGTAATTTTTTTCATCCCTTGGTCACTACAAGCCTCCAAAGTTGATGGACCAATGCATTTTTCCCAAAACAGCAATTTCTTACGGTTGATTGCATATAAATAAGAGTGGAGATTTTTGTAGGACATGAGATAAAATGCCCCGTTAACTTCAATGGGTTGGTGACCAAAACATATGGTTGCTTTTACCTCACTAATTTTGTTTTGGGCAAAAACAAAAGGTACAAAAAAGTTGCATTTTTGCCATTCTGCGGACCTATCATCAAAGTTTCTATAGTCACGCTCAATACAGATACTATATACATGTTTTCTTAGTTACCTTTGGGCCTCTGGATTCAAAAGGAGCCATGGAGCATGTCAAAAGGATAATGGATCTCTTACAATTGGAACCTTGGGGGCAATGATAAAGTGCTAAATACAGCAAACATGAAAAAACTGGGTTTAGCATTATGACCTCTAGAAACCCATAGAAACGACTCAATATCTATCCAAGTTTGTAGTCTATGATTAGATATGGTTACTACCTACAAAATACACACAATTGGCCTAAGAAACTAGCAATATTGAGAAAGTTATACTTGCTACTCTAAAATGTATCGTATTCTTCAACAATCAAAAAACTCAACCATCATCATATACTATGCTATATAGCATATTAGGTCCCCCAAAACTCAAGGAAGATTAGCTTTATGTTATACATTACACTTACACAATCAAAATTGAATTTGGATATCAAGAAATCCACCAAAAAAATCATAAAAGTGCTAATTTTGGCCAAAAAACAGGATTATGCAATTCTTGTAAATTGATCATAACTTTCAATTTTAACACTTAGCTCTCCCTACAAGCATCAAAACATGTTGAAAACTATGAAGGCCTAACCTCTAGCCATCTAAACCTCACAAACATGAAGTTTAGAGTTGTATAGTTGCCAAAAATTGAAAAAAGGCCAAAAACAGGACCCGTTTTTTCACACAGTTTAGGTTCAAAAATGTTGTGCAAGAGTAAGGTTAATGGTGAGATCGATACTCAAAAAAAAAAGCTAAGTTTTTTTCAGCTCATAAGGGAACTTTGTGGATATATAGCACCTAGAAATTCATTTTCATACTCTTCAAATAATTCAAGCAAAATGGTCACTTAACAGGACACAAAAGTGTCCAAGGACATAAAAGTGTCCTGTTACCATTCTAGTGTTAAAACCCTGAGATTCACTAGAAAAGAAAGAGAAGGGACAGGTTTGCAAAGATTGGAGCATTTTTTATAGCCTTACAGATTCATGCCATGAGCATGACCTCTTTGGGGGGAGGTACTCTAGGGAAGATGGAATTGCCATCATTGATAGGTGGAAATGAGCCAAGCAAGGGTATACTAGTGGGAAAAGTGGAGAAGGAAGTGAGGAAAAAGAGTCTGCAGGACCCAAGTCAAAGCCAAGCCACATCTTTAGTCAGTCTGCAGGGCCAAGGTGATATTTGGAAAAGTTTGGGGGAGGAGTTTGATACTGACATGGATACACTTTTGGCAACTGCTAAAGAAATCCCAAAGCAAACAATTAGTAGATTCTCCACTAAACCCTCTTTGAAGTTCAAAGGAAGAAAGCTTGATATTCAGGACACTGATGACAAAGGAGAGCAGCTGTTGAGAAAATTTGATAATCAAATTGTGAATGCTTATAAGGCCTTGGAGTTGGTCAAGAAGTTTGTGAGACAGGTATAGATTAAATACAGTGTTCTCCAAAGGCAAAATTTTCACTTACAAGGTCAGGTTTCTGAACTACAAAAGATATCAAAGAACTCAGGGGAGGATACAAAACTAATTGAGGATCTAGAGGAGTGCATTCAAGGTTTAAAATCAGATTTGGATAAGGCAAAGGAGAGTGATATCTTCTACAATCTACACTTGGATAGAAGATACAATATTGTAGAAGAGCTTAAAGGCTGGAAGGAAAAGTGGGATGCTAGCATGTCTGATCAAATGGAGTTTCAAAAAACATTATTTTTCTTCGAAGCAGAGTTTAAGCATGTAAGTCACTGGAAGGAAAATTGAGAGATATGTCCCAAGATGACCTTGATTTGGATGGTTGGTATGTGTCAAGCAAAGATGTGGATGTTTTAAAGTTTGAAATCAAAAAACAGGGAGAACAGGTATGGTTGGAATTAAAGAAGAAGATGTTTTCATTGGAAAGCATTCCTTATCAAGCATTTTCCAAGAAGGAACAAAGTGTTGAACATGTACTGTTGTAAAGAAAATGTGAGGAGTTAGAGAAGGAGGTGGATGAACTAAAGAAGAGAATGTCTGGAGAAAAATTTCAAGTTGGAATTCCAAAAATGGAATCTGTTGTAAGAGTTGATCAGGGAGTTAACACAGAAGAAGACTTGTTTACATTGGCCAAGACAGTAGAAACAGAGAAAAGCATGGAGAAACAAGACAAAACTGCACGAAATTGGATATGATGGTGCAGGTTTGCATGATAAGGATCCTAAATTCAATGGCATTACTGTAGAAGTGGTTGAAGAGGTACTTGGAGTCACAATATCAAGGCAATCTATTGATGATATTGAGAAGGGGGATCCAATCTGAATACATTCAATAAGTAGGCAATGATAGTCAAAATTTGATGGAAGGATTCTCACCTTGTGACCTTGTAAACGAAATTGCACTTGTTGAAGGTCCTCAAAACCCATAATAGCCAAATGTTCTCGTACATTACTGAGAGTCCAACGCTTGTTCATTTGGAAAACATCCAAAGCATCATTGGGCATCTCATTGCAATGTCAAAGCTTGCAATAGCGCCATCTACACTCTGTAAAGGAGTCTCAAACTCCAAGCTCGCACATCCAACGATCATAGTAAAAGCGTATGTACAAAGAGGTGCGGGATTTTAAATAGCACATCCCAATACCTAATACTCCAACCTTGAAATGGTACCTATCCCCATTGTGCA
This sequence comes from Adiantum capillus-veneris, assembly GCF_014529385.1. Classification (NCBI taxonomy): domain Eukaryota; kingdom Viridiplantae; phylum Streptophyta; class Polypodiopsida; order Polypodiales; family Pteridaceae; genus Adiantum; species Adiantum capillus-veneris. The sequence goes on from NC_140936.1 coordinate 104,781,348, forward strand.
TGCCCTCCACAAAACCCCAATCCTCTTCTAAAAGCCGCCCTAAATCCTCATAATGCACATCTTTACATACAAGCATTGTGGTAGTCTCCACAAATCCAAACTCTTTGAAGACATGCACGAGCGAGTGAATAGGCAAATACCAACTCAAACCCACAGACCTAGAAGCTTTAAAATATTTCAAGGAGTTTTGGACATCTATTATCATATTTTGTTTGAAAGATGCTATCGATCACAAATCTGGTTGTGGCCACTCCATACTTAATAAGGAAGATACTTTGATGGATTCAAGCTTTCCATATCCTTGTGTAGAAGCAAGCACAATTTAGAGTGAGAATAGAAGAAAATCCTTCTTTGAACCAGTTTGGTTAAGCAAAGATGTGTGAAAATTTTTGCTCCAATATTCGCATGTATAGCATTGAATGTGCCGGAGAGGCTATGTAGTGGCTCCTCCTCCATAAATGTGGATAGAAATATGACTATAAATGCTTGGAAAATCATAAATATCATTCCATAAGAACATCTCACTGTGATTTCACACCAGCTTTGTATTCTCAAAACATGTACTTACAATGTGTTGAAAATCGAGTTGGTTGTTGCAATTGCATGCTTGACATTGAAAAAACATGTTGCACAATGGTTATGGTCTCCTTCGAAGCCAAGGAGATTTCCTTTCCAATGATGATCCAAGTTTGCACGATTTCGCACACGGTGAGGGCTAATAGCAAATGGCTACATGTATACCCAAGAACCTTTGGTGAACTCTTGTGGCACCCACTCACCATCTATACCTCTTGTGTTGTGGTATGCAAGTGATGTGACCTCATCCTTTTGTCTCCTTTGTGGAATAGAGTTGGCCATGGGTGAACAAAGAAAATTAGGAGGAGGAGGGGGAGGAGGAGGAGGAGGCCCTTGCTTGTTGCTACAATATAAGTGGAAAAAAGTAAATGACTTTGCTTGGTGTGCCAATGGGAGGTGGTAGTGAGACAGAGGGGGGGAGGAGTGTGGTGGCAATGGAGATAGGAGAAGGTGGAACCCTTGCTTGGTGTGGCAATGGGAGGTGGGAGGGGAGGAGAGAGGAGCTTCCTTGCTGCATCAATGGAGATGGTGTAGAGAGAGTGTTGGAGTAGAGGATGAGTGTGATGGTTGCAACCAAGGATGGGTTGAAAAAGGGGTTCTAGAGAGATAAAATCATTTTTTGATTGAGGAATATTTTTGGTGGGGCTTTGAATAGTAAAAAATGATGTATCAAATTTTTTAAAAAAAATTCAATTTTAGGGTTTTTTGGGTACGTTTTGACTTTTGGAGGTCAAACAATGCTTTTTGGACCATAAAATAAGTTTAGGGGGATTTTAAAAAGATATGATTTGATTTTTGAAAAGTTTAAAATTTTTTGGATTTTTTTAAAACCGGATCAAGAAGGGAAACGTGGAGGTTCTAGGTGCCTCCCCCACCCCCCGCCTTCTCACTAGGTAAGAGGCCATTAAGAAGTAAAAGACTACTTTGTCCCCTACGTTTTTGAGGGCATAGAGTGTGTCCACCACCCTCTTCTAATTGGGTGGATTCTAATTAACCTTAATCCCAAAGGGCCCCTAAAGGGTTCATATTTTTCCTAATGAATCCTTATGCAAGGCTAAATTGCGGGTGAGATCAAATGTCGATGGTGGAATGAATTCATTGGTTGCATGTCACAAACATAATCACAGATGAAATGAAATATTTATCTTACACATTCGTAATCTATAGTAAACAACAATGAGTTCTTGATGTTCTTCATATTCAAGATGGCACCTCTTCAGCTTATCAGAGTACATGCCACATACAAGGAGAAGACTCATGGAGATTTTGTATTTTCACAAAGCAAGCAAAGAGATTGCTTATCTTTAGGAATCACCCATACTTGTGTCTTGAAGGCATGTGACATTATGCTAGACGTTGTCAGGCATTTTGTGGATGAGCACAAAGTCATTAGATCATGCCAAAAGCTTGCTAGCTAGCCTCATGTATATATGTATACATAGTGCTTTGAGTCTTGGGAAGAGTGACCATGTAAAATTCATGTACAAATGTTTGGTTTTGTCGCTCTCTGGTGCTAGTGTTTTGGGTTGTTTGTTTCCCCAACACATGGTTTTCAGTAGTATTTTCAACCTTGCTTTATAGCTTGTGAATCAGACTTGTACATGATGAGTTATGTATGTCCGAAGCGGGCGGTCTTGACTTAGAAAGTGGTTGCAAATGCATGCTACGAAGGCAACTGGGCCAACCTGATGATCTAAAATTAGAAATACTGAGATTTTGAATTTTTGGAGATAGACGAAGCAATGAGCTCCGAACCGTGCTTTACGGTGTCGCATTTGGTGGCCAGATCGGTGCATTATACTCCTGGGAAGTTGGTCCTGAGAAGGGGTCAAGCTAGAAATTTTCTGTGGGAAAGAGGGAGTTGGAGAAGTGTGGGAGGAATGTGCCATGTGGCAAGGAAATAATCCCACATAGGGAAACTTGGGCTCAAGGAAAGGGGTATAAGAGGGAGAATGGGTGCCCATTTGGGGTGTATCAAAGGAGAGAGGAGCTTGGGAGAGGCTTGGCTTTGGGGGCTTGTGGACTCTTGGGGAAGAAGGGGCACCATTTTGAGTTCCCACTTAGCTGCCTAGGCACCTGGCCATCTTTTTGGTCCCTTGGACATTTGCTCCCACCCCCTTCCTTGGCCCAAAAGTCACCAACTGCCCATTTCTTACCCAAATTGAGCCCAAAAAAAGGACCAATTAAATGGATCCTTGCAAGAGAGCCTTATCGATCGACTGAGGAGAGAGAAGAAATCTCTTGGGATAAAATATAAGAAAAGCCCCCATTATTATAGCGGCACTTCTCTACAACACCTGCAAACTTTCCAGAGAGCTCATTTTTAAGCAAGAGAGAGTACACCTCCGACTTCGAGTGGCCATATCTTTCTCATCTTTTATTTATTTTTAGCCTATGGATGCTCTACGGACATCTACTCGAGGCGAGCTAAGTATTTATGTCTTTGGTTTCTTCTAATTCCAAGTGTGCTTAATGTTAGAAGGGTTCTTCATGAATCTTTGCAGGTGCTTATCACATGTGGTTTCGGCGGTGCAATAGTTCTTCCTTCCGAGAGTGTGACTTGTGCAAAGCTATAGAGGCACTCGTTTTCCTTGTTGTTTGCACGCTAACAATGTGGCCATGAATGTTAGTTGAAAACCAGGTTGTCAAGGGAGACTCTCTCTCTCTCTCTCTCTCTCTCTCTCTCTCTCTCTCCGCATAAAAAGTATTCTTATACTATGGTGTACAAAGAGACCAATTGGGATGCTCAACGGAGAGGGGGGAGTACAGTTAGTGCTATGTGTAAGAGTTATTGGATTCAAAATAACTCTTTATAATATGGTGTACAAAGAGACCAATGGGGATGCTCAAAGAAGAGGGGGGAGTATAGAGTTATGCTCAAAGGAGAGGGGGGAGTATAGAAGTTCGTGCGATGTGTAAGAGTTACTGGAATCAAAATATTCAATGGAAATGTGGTTGGCGTCACCCTTTGACTCTTCAATTTACGAAACTGACATTTCCTTTCCACACTTGTATATAACAATCGTGTTTGACACCGACATCCGAGGCCGTAGGGACTCAGGAGTCCCACTCATGTAGTTTCCAAATAAGCATCAATTGAAAACAAATGAAGATCACAAAGAGTAAAAAGAAATTTCAAGGATGCTGCTAATACGATTCTCAAGTTCAAATCGAAGAATGTTAAACCTTATGACCATGAACTCTTTGTGCTAATGAACCACCTTTTCTTGCTATAAGCCTCTGATTGGCCTAAACAGAGGAAACAAAACGTCTCTAGTTAAGTGCACAAGGAGCCTACATATGAAACAAGGAGGCAAGGACAAGCGAGGAACCCTATAGCATCATGAAATACATACTCGTGGAGTAAGGTTGATAGATGAAAGATCCCATTATCATGTCATATTACAAGTAAATTACAAGTATAAGAAAAAGTTTTTCCTTGGTGGCAGAAAAAAAAAAGAAAAAACGAGGAAACCAAAAAGAAGAAAACGAAATGCTCATCACCAAAAGATTTTTGGTGCTTCACGCACAAACTATTGTAAAGAGCTTACTTAATAAAGATTATAATCAAGGACGCTCACTTCATTACAAAAGTGGTAAGTTTCACATATAGAGAATAAACCATGGAGCTTCTAACGTGTTTCCATAATAAAGAAAGCCATGCTTTCTTATGCTGTCTAATTACTAAAGAAGGAGCCTCTAGCAAGATCGAACAACGTCATCGCTTAGGAGTGTGGAGGACTGATTCTCACCACGACGAACATTAGTACTATTCAGAGATGTTGCACCTGTCAACATTCGAGCATTCTAATCTTAGCTTATCGACACTAATTCAAAAAAATCATTTCTTTTGCTCAAAAGAAAAATAACATTCAACACACGTCGATGTCCTTCCTCTTAACGAAACAAAACAAGGAGTGAATCTGCCCGAGTGCTCCAAAAAACTTCGATTAGTGTAATCTCACCTACAAACTTTCAGATTTATCTCTAAATTTAAAGAAAACTAGTGTTAAATATTATCAATCTACCACTCATATTTTTCATATGTAGGTTTTCCAAATTATTTCAAGCACTAAAATGTCCCCGCCCAAATATTCCTCGATGCACCATACGTGGCGCCCGGATGCTGACTATATTGTCCTTGCACACCCGATAGCCAATGGATTCTGAAAAGTGAGACAACACACATGGACATGGGAAATCTCTCCAGATTCCCCTTAACATTAGTTCTGTAATCAGACACTCAAGTGTCCTGTTTTTTCAACAACTTGTCATAATTATTTGGTGAAGCTAGAAAAGATTTAAAGGTCACATTCATATCCTAGGTAAATTGTGAGGTAAAGAGCATAGCCAAATTTTAATTTTTTCAAAACTAATACTAAATTAAGATTATGGCGATAAGTTTTAAGATGAAAAAATCACAAAAATTTACTGCAGTTCTATGAAAATTTCCATAAATTGAATATAACTTCTCATCAACATAGGATTTTTCATACATTTCAAGGTGTATGGATAGGAAAAAACTTATTATACCAAGAAATCAAGGTTCAGAACCTAGTTCTGAGATTAAACTTTTGCTATAATAAAAAACCAAATCTTCAAAACACCAAAAAGAGATAAAAAAATTTGGTCTTTCAAGGCCTCTTTCATTCACATGATGAGGTTATGGGGCAAAACCAAAAGCCTATAATAAATCTATAGTCCAATACCTATCTACTAACCATTTTTCAAGGTTTCAAGCTCACATGTATCTTTGAATTTAAGCTCATTTATAAAAAATTTCAGTGCATGATTTCTTGCAAGAAAAACATTGCTATGAGAAACTAATGAAGTTGTGTCCATATGAGGTATTTGTATACAAATAAATAAAATAAATGGAAAAATCTAAAAGTAAACTTTTTTTTAAGGCTAATGTTTCATTAAAAAAAAAAAAGAATTACAACATGTGCAATTTTTGGAATATGACAAAAATCACTAAAATGTGACATGTATAACCATCAAATAGTATCACCTTAAGTAATGGAGTCGTAGATCTAATATATATGCATTATAAGACATTGCAAATTTAGATGAATTAAATATTTTATGTGGTCTTTAATTGAATTCTTAAGTGTTGCATGTTTGACCCACAAATTTTTATATTTAATGTCACATGACAATTACAAAAATATCAAACACATATATAAGTAGTTATTGTGGATTATTACATACACCCAGCTCTTTTTTTTTAAAGACTAAAGTACAAGGTTTAGTGAAACATATACTATTATTTTGTGTCGGTGCTTTTCACAAGTGTAGTTACTATTGAGGTTGTGTACAAAAGTGATGGATTATAATTTTTATAGGTACTTTGGATAGCATTTTATAAGTTTTTCAAAAGCATTTCTTGAGATCTTTTCTAAATTTCAGGTACCATTTTATTGAAATTCATGGAAAAACGACACCAAAGTGTCCTCTTTGGTACCAAACTACTGTTAAACCAATATCAAAAATGAAATGCAACCCTTTGAATGTCCGATTTAACCATCCCCCCCCCCCCCCCCCCCCCCCCCCCTTTTGCTATCGTCTTTGCCTACCCCACCCTCCCTACGTCCGCTCTAGAGAGAGAGAGAGAGAGAGAGAGAGAGAGAGAGAAGAAAAGAAGAAGAAGAAGCTAAGAAGAAGAGAAATTTACCGTCTTTGCTTCCCGCACCCCTCCCCTCCCTGAGAGAGAGAGAGAGAGAGAGAGAGAGAGAGAGAGACTCATTGCCTTGTGACTCCTCTTTGCAAATAAAAAAGGAAGGATTAACTTCAAGGGGACAAAACAACAATTGCCTCAAAGGTTAGAAAAGACGCTTCCGATGTTAGATTAAGAGAGCATACTCTCACTTGTAATCAATTTGTTCCTAGAATAAAACTTCATCATCTCGTTACTCCAAGATTTCCATTTATGGGGTTCTTTTGACATACGAGATAGGAAACTATGAGACTTGTGTCATATAATTTGACAATCAAAGCTTGGAGGACCTCCTCAAATCCATCAATAAAAGAGAGCTTGGTTTCTATCACACCAACAGTGTCAAAAGTGGAATATCCATGTGATGACATTCTCCCAGGAGTTCCCTAATAGTGATTTTTGCAAGATGAATCGCAAAGTAGCCACTATGTAGAACTAAGAGTAAGGCTACATTATAGGGACAATCGACAAAGAGATGATTGAGGTCTTTGTGATTCTTACATCTTTGAGACAATTCATTTTCCCTCTGAGCCTTAAGTGCTTTTCTATCTAGACCAATTGATGAGTAACTAGCCAGTTGAGGTAATTGTGCTTGATGGGGAAAGGTAAGGCCCAAATGCATATAAACCTATGGAAATCCCTATGAATCCTTTATGTTTTGCATACTCTGTCTAGATTCATCAAGATTTTTTGCTCATCTACAACCCTTTGCCTAGTTTCCTCACTCTATTTACCTCCAATAGCGAGAGAGAGAGAGAGAGAGAGAGAGAGAGAGAGAGAGAGAGAGAGAGAGAGAGATCGATCTATGTTAGTGCCGACTCAATTTTTGCATATGCAATTGCATTGTTGATGTATCAACCTCAACACATGGTATCCCCGATGGCTTGGCGTACATTTATCCTTCACATGTGATAGTGAATATGAGGATCATTGCAAGTGGTACTATAGTTGATCTTCACCAAATTGGTCTAGCTGTTAAGAGTGATGGGCACTTATGTTGTCAGCTCACTCTTTAGCGATTTCACTTTGACTGTTGTACATAGTTCTTATTATGTTGTATCTCAACTTATGTATGGTAGAGCTCAATGTGCTTTTGAGCAGAGAAAATTAAATGAGATTTTAACCTCCATTTTCATTGCATTCTCATGCACGTGGATGCATGTTCTCTTTCAATAATTGAATCTCTCCACTTCTTATCTCTTTACATGATATTGGATTCTAGTTGTGGCTAAGGAGCTATGAGTGGCAAGTAAGAGTAGGAAAAAAATCGGTTCACAGTAAATATTTCTCCATTCTCCTCCCTCGTAGGTTTATATTACACTCACCTTTAGGATTCTTGAGGGTTGCTATTAACAATCTGCGATCTCTCTGAGTTTTTCCTTAGTCCTGCACTCATGGAGAAGTATTTTCATCCTTGAAAAGAAGAGTCATATATTTCCTCTCAAGAACATTAATGTTTTCCCAAAAAACAGAGGATGAGTACGAGAGTACACCGGTAAAGAAATTTGTAGACCATATCTCCAAGTGGCTTCAGTATTTTGAATGGGTAAGAGATAACTTAGGTGTAGGATAGGTTTTCAACTTTTTTAATGCTCTGGAACATGTAATAATACATCTTCACCTTTTCTCAAACTAACTTTTGATGTTTCTCATCAACATATTGCTTACATGTATCAAGTGCTTACATTTTCAAGAGAAATCTTCAACATATTGAAATGGTCTTGGATAAATTCCTTCACTTGCTAACTTTTTTTGATAGATAACTCCACTATAATTGGTGATGGGTGTTGAAGATCATACATCACTATAAAGGGACTAAACCGAGTAGGAAAATGCTTTGCACTACTATAAGATGTAAATTCAAGAATAGGCAAAACATCTTCCCAATCAGATTGCTCTTTGCTAACATATGCTCATAGCATATCCTCTAGCACGATCACTCACAATATTGCTAGGCAATCTATATAATATATAGATATTGTCACTAAATAACTTGGCTAACTTTGTAGTTTTAATGGTGGACCTAGAATAAACATACAAAGTTTAGTCAACCAATTTACAATCAACCATACCAGGTCATTACCTCATACACCGGTTGGTAGACTCGTAATAAAATCCATAGGTATTCTTTCCCATTTACCATCCAAAATATCAAAAGAATGTAAGAAACCTCCTCCTTTCAAGCGCTTTGCTTTTTTAACTATATACTTTTGGCAATATAAGATGTAGTCTTGAACATGCCCATGTAATATTGGTCAAGTAAAGCTATCAGCATAAGAGTGTATAAGTCTTCTTATACCCTGCACTTAGACTCTCATGATATTCATAAAGAGTTTGGCATCGAATGTTTGTATCTATCCGGTACACATACTCTCCCCCTTGTGGAGCAGGTACCCATCATCAATGAAAAAACCATTCCATCTAATGAGTTCATCACTAGAAAGAGGTGAAACAGGTTGTGGAGGAGAAAGAGACACTCTCAATATTGGAGTGAGAAGGATACATCCTTTTGACATGACTCCACTTTTTGGAGTACGGATCATCATGCTCACATTTTCCTTTAAGAGATTCCAAAAACTTACATTTAATTTTTGTGAATAAAAGAGACTTGATATCAAGCATACAATTATACTTGGCAGGAAGAGTCCGTTATTTGCATTGGAGAGATTCCTTGCATTTGTCCTCTATGGAGACTCTAGTTGGAGTCTTTGCAAAGCTACCACCAATAGTGAGTGTCACACGGAGGCGTAGAGGAGCATCTCTATATTGAACCATATTACATTGCAGTAGTGGTTTGCAAATCCTCAATGGATAGGTCAAGTGGAGACAAATGGTCAGAGATGGTGTGAGTGGATAAACATGAAGTACTCATGTTGTAGAGCATGTTGGTCCTTTCAGATTCTCAATCGGAGCTGAGATGGGCAAGTTATGGTCAATTTGGGGCCTAGTTATGGGCCAACTTGATCGCATTGGTAGGCATGCTATCTGGTGTTTTATGGCCCCTCCTAGAGTTTGGGAAGGTAGGATACAACATGGGGGTCTGTTAGTAGGATTTGACGGCTTGTCAATCAGATTCCTAGCCAACAGGATACGACAAGTCAAAGTTGGGAGATGGTGCGAGAAAGGTGGGTGCATGTGGTTTTTTCTAGTTTTTAGATACCTCATTCGAGGCCGTGGCGAAGTGGAAACCCGACAAGGCTTGCCTCGACTGAAGTTGGCATGAGAGATTTTTGGTTGGACTTGATGGCTCGATCATCAAAGCAGTGGACAAGAAAATGGTGGGGCTTTGAAGCTATGGGGAACATGAGGTTCATTCTAATATGTATGACAATGGGGGTTTTAAGGGGTTTAAAGTAGAAAATGATCCCTGGCGTGCCATCTGGCACTCAAGATGGCCCATATACGAATGTATAGGCTATGGAATAGGGGTATTTATGCCAAGTGTGTGCGCCATATGGGCTGTGTGTGTGTGTGTGTGTGTGTGTGTGAGAGAGAGAGAGAGAGAGAGAGAGAGAGAGAGAGAGAGAGAGAGAGAGAGATCTAGATGTGGTCATGGTGATGGTGTTGTGGCGCTGTGCTCGGCACATTTAAGCGTAGGAGGCGGTTTTGTTGATGGTTGTGATGCGTCCTTTTGTACCTACTCCGCGAGTGGATCCGATGGTCCGTCTTGAAGCAAAAATCGAAGGGCCCAAGGGTGAGAAATGCGGAGCTCAAGGCGCATCTTGCTGCCTTGGAGATGGGACTCTCCTCCTTGGAGGCACTAAAGCAAGCGGACGATAACCACCTCCTTGCCAAAGTAAAATAAATCGAGCACACTCTCACTACAAGCGTGGCCAATCTCACCACCCAAGTCCATGAAGCAATTGTCACCGTCTCCTCCAACGTAGAAGAGTGCATGCAAAAACGCCACCAACGAGAAGGATTAGCACTCTCAGTTCGCATCGGTGGTTTGCGCTCTACTTGGTGGAGGGAGGACGACACCTACACTTCGACCCTAGACAAGCTTAACCAAGCCATTCACCCAAACGAGTTCGACCCCGACACAATCGAGAAGGTTCACCACGCGAGTCGCACCAACCAAGGCATTCTTGTCTTGAAAACCAAAGAGGCGTGTATCGTGCTTCTACAACAAGTGCGACTCCTCGGGCACTAAAATCTGGATCAGTGAAGCCTTACCACCCGCTCAACTTAAAGTCAAGAAGCAAGAGCTTCAGAAAGTACTAGACACATAAGAAACAGGTAAATGGGCCGTATACCGAGACAAAAAGGCTAACATTGAGGAGTTTTGGGTCCCAAAAACCCCCAAGACACTTCCCTTGAGTTCAACTCTCCTCGTCGGATAGATCTTTAAGGTCTCTTGAGATAGTTTTCCTACGATGTTAAAATTCTCTTCTTGTGCACTCGCGTGCTAATTATAAAAGGGAAAATGGCATAACCTTTTTATCATCCAAGTGTGGTAGATTGATTATTCCATTTCCCTCTTGAATAACAGGTCTTGAGTTCAACTCTCCTCGGCGGATAGATCTTTAAGTGTTCTCTTGGGATAGTTTCTTCTTCTTCTTCTTCTTCTTCCTTGCCCGCTTCCCCACTTCCCCACGTGCCTTTCCCCCTCCTAAGTGACATAGTATGTATAAGGGGTATGAGTCTCCCGAAAACAGCCACGGGAGGGGACCCCCCACCTAGACACACTAGCCTCACTCCACGCACTCGTGCACCGTGGGGACTCCACGCAAGGTTCCCCAGGGCACGCTATGACCCTCCGTGAGTGCGGCGGAGCCTGAGGCTACGTGGGGCTAGGGACCCGAAACGCAACACGGCCGTCGACCCACGGAACGCAACCACGCCCGAGACGGTCCCGTCTGAGTTGGGCCCCTTTGAAGGCAACTCGCCCGAGCCGGTCCCGTCCGAGCCGTCCGAGCTAGGCCCTCTTGAAGGCAAACACCTCGACCCGAGCCGGTCCCATTAGGAAATTTCAGAGGTCATTTGGAGGGCCATATGAAGAGAGAGAATAATAGAGCGCGTCCAATGAGCACGAAGGCTACGTTACGTAGGAAAGTACGTGGAAAGACTCAAAAAATAGGAAAATAGCATAAAACTTTCACGAATCTAGGATTCTAGCATCGTAATTTCCTTCCTTTTACCGAGCTTTTAGGTGCTTGCATGTGGTCCCACTTCTGATATTCTCTTATGGTCATTAACGTACTGGAGGGTGACCATTAAGCCCGCACAAGATATTGGAATTCTAAAACACTTTCCCTCCATTAGAATGCTTTCAAAGTGAATCTCCCTCCACTAAAGCTTTTCTTTGAGAGCTATGGCTTCCACGTCTTCTCGCCCAAGAGGCTCCAGGTGTTTACTGTCTCTCACACCAACAACCAACAACTGCACTTTGCCTAGAAGGCCAAGTAGTAGCATATCCTCAATTACAATACCAGCTTCAATAAGTGCAGAGAACCAATGGGTTGGACAAAGGATAAACAAAGGTTCATGGGTCCTCATGCAACCAAGAAGACCCAAGAAGTCTAGTGGTATCAACGTTTACCGCTCAGCATGGAAGGCCAGGGTGTTGGATTTCAAAGTTGAAATCGGCAAAAGATCTGTAAAGGAAGTTCTTGTTCAGCATGTGTTTACCCATCCAGAGGTGATAGCAAACGGTGGAAATGTATCAGATATACATCAACCACGTTGCAATTGTAAGTACTCTTGACATGTGAACTTACTGATACTCTCTTTATAGCTTTTCTTATATATTTTGCAATGTTTCTCCCGCTTGTTATGAGCAATGTCTCCATTCTTCATAGCTCAATTACATTAGATTTGTCATTTGTACTTATTGATACTCTTAGTTTAACTCTTCTTATATATATTGCAGATGTTTATCCCTCTTCTTATGAGCAATGGGAGCCTGTGGAGTGCATAATAGGCCTCTTCCATGTTGTTCATGCCCACATTGGTTCTCTACAGTATTCAGGGAGGAGCAGCAAAAGACTGGCTGATGAGGGAATATTTTTTTATGACCACTTCTACCAACTCAGCTCAGGGAATAAGAATGGCATGTTGGTGAAAGTGCCTCTACCAATCGATTGGAACACTGTGGACTGGCCAGTTCCCGAGGAAACAATGGTGGAGGCAATGCGAAGTAAGCTCTACAAGGATATACAAAGGTCTCTACATAGCTCTATTCCCACCAAATTGGTTAGAATTGCAAACTTTTGTCCTGTTGCACTCTTCATAGAGCTGTTTCATAGCTACAACATCCGTGTTACAAAAACTATGTTCATGTGCAAGTCATTTCAGTAGTCGTCCTGTGACAAACTTCTTGACAGAGGATGGTATGCAAAGGAAGAGGTTGGTTTACGGTGCGAGGTCGCTCTTGATACTCTAGTTGTCAAGTACATGATTGCAAGCCAATCACTGTTACTCTCGTTTTGGTATATGCGAACACAAATGCTCAACGGTAAGTACATTCCTATGGACCAGGTTTCTGCAGGTTTGGAAGATAATCCTGCTGTGGATGTGGAAGTGATTGATAAAGAGCATGGCCTAGTGTTGGTGGTTACAATAAGGGAGCTATGCAGTCTTCAGCATTTGCGGCATGACATAATTGAAGAGTCAATGGACAAGGACCTATCAGATTTTTCCTTTTTCCTAGCTGGCCGTAAGGTGATGCGGCAAAGGGAAAAAGATATTTTGTGCAAAGAGTTGGATGGTCGGGTTGAAGTAGTGTCAATGTAACAGATATTCTTGTGAACCCAAGTGTATACAAATGACTTTCAAGACATGAAGTTTATTGAGCTCATTTTTTAATTGTGCCCTGTGAAAAAGTGTGCTTGAAATACATTTCTTTACCATGTCAAATCTCTCTCTCTCTCTCTCTCTCTCTCTCTCTCTCTCTCTCTCTCTCAATGTTAGACAAGACAAAGACATGATAGAAGAGTCATCTTAATTCATTAGAAAGTACAAACTCGTCCATGAACAATGGACTGAGATACAATTTCTGTAAGTATGGAATCAGAATGTCTTCAAGGTAAAAATCGAAGGAATGCCCCTCGAAAGAAGGTGGTGAGATAGTTGTTCCCGGCGGATTTAGTTCTCCCTTTTCAGGAGCATCATCAATCAGTAGTGTATTAGTTGCATCAAAGGGTACACCGATTTGGCTAAACGGTTTGTACAAAAGAGGTAAGTGTGGTTTTTTAGGGTGGTAGTGGCCCTCAACGGTAACGCATTTTCTTTGATCATACAAAAAGGCAAAATCTGACGTGTGAGCGTGGCATACACTGCAAACTATTGTAACTAGTGGCGACAAGTTTTGCCTTTGCATTGAAGACCATATGGCAACTCTGAAGCGCGGAAGAAGAAACTGAATAAATTCCTTGGTTCTTGGACGAACCACGACTCGACAAGTTCCCATCCGAAACGTTTGCAAATCCTCAAAGGGTTCTCTGTCATCGAGAGGCACCCGCATCAGCAGTATTCCATTGATGTCCAAGATAATCAACCTTTGTAAAAGTTGACAAGTACATATAAGTAGTTAGAAGCTGAACATATTTTGCCATACTTGAATAGACATTACGGGAACAACCGTATCTACAGGTAGCAAGGGTCCATACTGGGTCTCTGTAGTGTTCATGTCGTTGTTGCTCTCCTCTGCTTTATCTTCATAGTCATCATTCACATCTTCATCAGGGGTCTCCCCCATGGCTCTTTCTGCCTCATTCAAGGTTTCCTCCAAGGTCTTTTCCTCTCCCTCGGTTGATCGGCTTGCCTCATACATCCTTGCCTGATCCATATCAGTTTGCTCATCCCTAGGCCTGCTTTCCTCATCCATATCCTTTTGCTCATCTATAGGCCTGCTTTCCTCATCTTGGGTTTCAGCCATAGTCTCTTTTGGCTCCTCCACTGGCTGACTTGGCTCTTTCATTGTCTCCTCTGGTTGTACACTAGCACCTTCCATATGCTCATTTGACCTTTCCTCATCCTCGGCTCTTTCATCTTCTGCTGATATGACCCCCTCGGCCCATTGTGATTCCACTGTATCGGATGTAGGGGTTTGTCGTGGTGGCACGTCATGTTTTGTTAGATCAATAGTGCGGTCATCCAAGCCGCTATCTTCAAGCTCTCTGGGGCTAGACATAGTAAGCAGGTGTTGTATTAAACTTACCCGGTATCCTTGCAAATAATCACATGTGTAGTTTTTTAAAGCACTCTGCAAAATTGAAAGACCACATGGTGAGAATTCTTTTATAGACTAAACCAAAACTAACTGAATGCGTTGCCAAATGGGTACCTTAGTCATGAAAGGTTTTAATGCAAAGTAGCTTTGCAAGACATATTCTGCATGGAGAAGACATCTCCAGTCGCAAGAATTTCCATCGGTTTGATTTGGGACAGGTACATCTTTGATTGGGGCCTTGTATAGTTCATACCTTCCACATAGCTTGCCATAGGCAAGCAACAACCTCTTTATACAACTGCACAAAGCAATGTCAAGATGTTAGCATGAGGCTTCAAATTTACATGGATATCTATAAGAAACACTTTTTGATACAAAACACTTACAGCCTAATTTTAGGGTAGGTTCCTTTTATTGAATTGAACACCCACACTGCTGGTTGGTCAACATCAAGGCATATGAGACTCCAGTAATGGTTGTTCTCATATGGAAAGATGATGACAGTAACTTCCAGCATAGCACAATGGAGAAACCAACTCTCAAAGGTCCCAGATGGACTGTTCTTTTGTCTTATAATCACTGACATTTGTGGATCAAGAAGAAACACCTCTGTGTGGGTGTGCAGTGGGAGTTGACTTTTGATCAGGCTGTAGAGACTCTACCTGAGTTAGCAAACCTATTATCTGAGTTTTCAAAGCTAGCAAGATAGTAACACTTACTTAAGACAAGCATAGATAATTGTGTCTGAAATCTGAGCATCTGGATTCTGCAATAAATTAATGTCCACTTTTTCCAGAGCTAGCTTTCTGGCTCCATCTACAAATGGTATCTCTGCAAGCAAACCATCCTTCATTGAAAGTAGAGTTTCTTGATTGCTTGCCTCTATGGACAGGGTCACATTGCATTCTGTTTGCCTCTTGGACTCCACTGCTACTTTTGCTTTCTCCTTAAGCTTTGCTTCCCTCATGTCCTCTGTTTGGCGAGCAATAGTCTCTGCCCCTGCCCTTGTATTCACATCATGTGTGACATCTACAACTGTGAGTTGTGGCACTAGCTCCGGGGGGTATAACAAAATTTCCCTCATTTTCTTATCCTTGCAGACATTGGGGACCAGTAGTTTGTCAATATACCTCCACCTTATTCTTTTCAGTGTCTCACTATCTTTGTCCATTATAGTAACCCTGTGGGCATGGGCTGCAACAATGGTCATGTCACTGAAGTACTCCAGTAGGAATTCCTCTGCTGCTTCTTGTAGAGCCATTAATGCCACCACCTTCCACCTTTTGGTGCCCCAGGTAGCTTCTTCACATATGGACCTCACCATCCTCTGGAAGGGCAGCTTTGGTATGCATAAATCTACACATTTCTGTGCCTTTCTGATTTCTCTCAAAAGTCCCATGCAGGTTTGTAACTTCTTCACCCTTGGCCCTTTCAGAATTTTATTGGGTTTTCCAGGTCTTTTCTTTGGGGTTGCAGATCTGCTACTTGCTTTAGATGCTAATCCTAGTCCCTTGCCTGCCTTCCTTGCAATGGCTTTTGTTCTAGCCATTTCACTGTACACAAAAGGAAGAGTCTCTCTCTCTTTCTCTCTCTCTTCTCTCTCTCTCTCTCTCTCTCTCTCCTTTCTATAGCTTAGCATATCTAAATAGTGAGAGAGAGTGAGAGAACCCATTACTAAAGGCGCGCGTGGAGCACGTTTTGACCTCAACAAACACCTCCGCGCGCCGTTAGTATAAGGTAAAAGAAATACTCACTCTCTCTCTCTCTCTCTCTCTCTCTCTCTCTCTCTCTCTCTCTATAACACTCAGACATACACTGGTCAATGCACAGTACTAACGGCGTGCATAGATACATGCACACCGGTTATGCCTCTCTACGCGCGCCTTTGGTATAGAGAGAGAGAGAGAGAGAGAGAGAGAGAGAGAGAGAGAGAGAGAGAGAGAGAGAGAGAGTGAGAGAAAGGCTATGTGTGTGTGTGTGTGTGTGCCTGTAATTGTGTGTGTGTGTGTGTAAGTTATATTTGTGTGTGTGTGTGTGTTTGTGATTTGTGTGTGTGTGTCTCTCTATGTGTGTGTGTGTGTGTATGTTATATTTGTGTGTGTGTGTGTGTGTGTGTGTGTGTGTGTGTGTGTGTGTGTATGTTTTATATGTGTGTCTGTGTGTTTGTGAGTGTGTGTGTGTGTGTGTGTGTGTGTGTTGTGTTTGTGACTGTTTGTGTGTGTTGTTTGTTAAGACTGAGCTTGGTACTGTGACAGAAACAGAGATAGAGAGATAGAGGCAGACCTTCGTTATGTCGATGGGTCGGCTTGCTGTCGGAGACGGAGACGACGGATCTTGCTCTCTCTCTCTCTCTCTCTCTCTCTCTCTCTCTCTCTCTCTCTCTCTCTCTCAACAAAATTAATTCTCATCTCCTATTTTACATACAATGTCTTCCGGCACTCGCAAGGGTTCTTCTTCTTCAACAAGGTCCACAACCATTGTGGAAAATGATCCAAAATCTCCTAAGTGTGGAGATAGCAACACAACCACCCAACCAACGACATCGGAAACCATGATCATGGCGTACTTGGTATCATTGCAAGAGACCGTAAACAAACAAGGCGAAGACTTACGAGCACTTGCAATGGAGAATGGCACACTAAGGGTACTTGTGGTTGAGAATGAGAATCTCAAGAGGACACTTGAGATGCAAACAACACGTTTGATGCAACTTGAAGAGGAAGTCAAGGAATGTAAACGCTCTCTTGTGGACTTGAATGCTTTGAAGGAGCGGATGAGCAAAGTAGAGCATGACCATGTATTGAAAGAGGAGAAATTCGACACTATGAGCCGGGATGTATGCGACATGAAAAATGTATGCACAAACAAGTCTTGGGCTGATGTATGTGGTAGCAATGTGGTTTCTAATTCCTCACTCATGCAAGCTATGGTTCAAACAAAGAATGTTGAGAATGTGGATGTGGAGGAGTTGAAGGAACGGGAGAGACGTTCCAAGAACATTGTTATTCGTGGAATTCCCGAAGAAAAGTTAGAGACACCTCCTTCTCTTGCCATTGTTATTGAAGATTTCTTCAAAACCCACTTTGGCATGTCCGGAGTTATGGTCTATGGAGCACATAGAGTGGGGAAGCAAGGAGCTCCTCGCTCGGGAGAACGGCCAATTGTATGCACCATGCCGGATAAGACCAAGCGAAAGATTATCCTTGATAATAGTTGGATCTATTTGAGGGATACAAAATGTTTTGTATGTGAAGATCGCACTATTAAGCAACAAAATATGCGTCGCAAGGCATATGAGGAAAAGAATAATAAAAACAAGGAGATCTCTCATGAAGAAAATGTGCCCAAGGAGGAGGCAAGTCTCTCAAGCAAATAGGGATGCGTGACCTATGAGACCGAGTTACAATTGAAAATATGCTTTTGGAATTGTAATGGATACCCATGGAATGCGGGGGTTGGCATTGATGAACTAACAAGCAAAGCCGATGTTGTACTTCTTGTTGAAACTTGGGAGCATGATACACAAAGGATTAACGGCTTGGAGGATTACAATGTACATTCATTGATGTGGTCAAAGAATCTCAAGCAACGAAGAGGACAAGGAGGGTTAGCATGTATGGTTAAGAAAGGATTGGAAGATTTTGTATCAATTGTGAAAGATGATAAGTACAAACGTTATGTATGGCTAAAAATTATGACACCAAAAAGAGCATCCATTTTTGTAGCCGGTTGCTACATTCCTCATCATGATTCTCCTTTTTATGCTTGCATGGATAGAGATCAACCATTTTTTGATTTGGAAGAGGACATTGCTTATTTCAAAGGTGAAGGTGATGTTATTGTATTTGGGGATATGAATGCTCGCACAAAAACATTGCAACATGATACTCAACAATTTGATATGCCATACATTTCAAGGGAGTAGGAGGAAGTTCACTTGTATGATCGTACTTCAATGGATGAGAAAGAGCCGGATCACTATGGAAAGTTACTTTTACACATGTGTAATAGCACGGGTATGCTCATTGCCAATGGTGTATCTTTGTGGAGTGGAACCAATGGATTTACATGTAGGAGACATAATGGGGATAGTGTGATTGACTATATGCTACTCTCTGAAGCCATCATGTATCGCATAAAGAGTTTTATGTTTGGTCAATGGACCCCGGAATCCGACCATCGCACCTTATGTATTGACCTTTCATGTGGAGAAGCAACTAAGCATGATAATCTCAGCCAAAGGAAAGAGAAGTTATCACTATGTATGGATTTCAAACGGGCACCAATGTACATTGAAATGGTTGAGCAAAAATTATGGATGACAAAGCTTCAATGTGATGCACCATTGGAAACAAAATGGGAAGCTTTCAAGAAAGCTATTTGTTCTTGTGCGGAAGAATGCTTTGCCATAAAGCATCTCCATGGTATCAACAAAGATAGATCACGCAAAAGGTGGTTTGATAAAGAATGTCAAGATGCTCGAAAGTCCTTGATAAAGCTTGATGCAACTATGGACAAAGACAACTATCAAAGTCATTTGCATTCATACAAGGCATTGATTCAAAAGAAGAGAAGAAGATGGGAAGTAAAGCAACAAGAATTTCAAGTCCAAGAAAAGGCACATGCATGTGGAAGATTTTGGAGAAACTTGAGAGGCAAGCGGGTTGAGAATTTTGGTAACTTGACTCTAGTGGATATGTACACACATTGTAGGCAATTATATGAGCAAGAAAATACTGAAAAAATGCCATTTTATGGTTCACTCCCATGTATGCCGTCTTTTTTTACTATTGAGGATATATGCGGTGGGCTTGAAAAGTTGGCCACTCGCAAAGCGGGAGATCTTCAAGGTATCAAGCCGGAGATGATCAAATGGACGGGAGATTTTACCCATGAGTGGATGTGTGATATGTTCAACCTTGCACTTGAACATGGTATGCCTTATGATTGGAGTACTAATTGGGTTAAGCCTTTGCATAAAGGAGGGGATGTAAAGAATGTAAGCAACTACCGGACTATAATGATTGGGTCTCTTATGGAAAAGTTGTTTGGGTGCATAATGGAGATGAAATTGAGTGATTGGGCTGAAGAAAATGACAAGCGTGCAAAGGGACAAGCGGGTTTTCGTCGATGTCATAGCACCATTGATCATCTTGTCACTCTTCGTGTTCTCATGGAGGAAAGTCGGTTGAAAGGCAAGCAATTGTATTGTTGTTTTGTGGACTTTAAGAAAGCCTTTGATATGATTCCACGTAACAATTTGTGGAGAAGGATGGAAGAACTCCAAGTGCCAAGTGATTTTATGCTTGCGGTTTCTCGAATCTATGAGAAGGTGATTTGTCAATTGCGCATGGGAAGAGAAATTTCAGAAATTTTTGTAAGCACTATTGGGGTTAAACAAGGATGTCCATTGTCACCAACTCTCTTTGGTCTATGCATCGATCAATTGGAACAAATGGTACTTGACTTTATGCAAGAAGAAGGCATTGAAGAGGTCACTATTTGCAATGCGGTAATCATGCTTTTGTTGTATGCGGATGATGTAGTGCTTCTAGCACACACTTTAGAAGATGCACAAAAGCTTATGGTTGTCCTTGAGAACTTTTGCTTGCATAGTGGGCTGATTGTAAATGAATCCAAAACAAAGGTTATGCTTGTGAAAACCAACCATAAGGAGAAGCCATGCATTGTGTACAGCAACGAGACACTTGAAGTTGTTGAGAGCTTTAAGTACCTTGGCCTTGAGGTTCCATCCAATCACAAGTGGCATGAATGTGCTATGCGTCGTTTGGAAGTGGGTGTGGGGCGGGAGCATCTCAAAGTCTCCTTGGAAAGAGTTTGAGAATGTCCAAAAGCGTTTTCTTACAAACTTTCTCCAAGTTAAGACACAAACACCATATATGCTCCTACTTCTTGAGTCGGGATCTCTTCCAATTGAGGTTATGGGCATGGAAAGGGTTGTGGAGTACATGATAAAGATGCGTCAAAACCCCTCACATCGACTTCCTACAATTGCATGGGAAGCAAGCAAAAAAGTTCAAAAGACGCATAAAAGCAAGATCTTGAGCACGGGATGGATGCAAGACATAAAGAAGTGGTTTGGGAGATGGGATGCATTACACTTGCTACATGATGCTTCAATTGACTCTCAAGTGAATGAAGCTTTTCTACAACGCCAATGTATTACGGCTTGGGAGAAATCCGGTGGGTCACGCTTCATACATTACACCACCTATATTGCCCCCAACTACAAAACCATGTTCTTCGCTGAGAGAGGAAACCGTACTCACACTTACATGCTTGAGCCTATTCCCTTGTCCGCGATACGCACTATCGCAGCAATTCGGCTTAGCTCCTATTTCCTTCGATGCGAGATAGGGCGTTGGGGCAATGGAGAAGAGTCAAATCGATTGTGCACATTATGCTCACTGCAAGTTCGAGAGTCTGAGTACCACACACTACTAGAGTGCTCAGCTTTTGATCACATCCGAACTTGTTTCTCTCACATTTTCAGCCATAACTTAGACCTACACACTTTCCTCTCCCAGCCAAAGTGTGGGCTCTCCATTGCGACTCTCATCACTACAATTTTGGAGCATCGAGAGTCACTCATCAGCCATACACATACTACATCACATGTAACTTTGGTCCCATAGGTCATATTTGACCTCCGAGGACGATAATAAAATCTATCTATCTATCTATCTATCTCTTTCACTCACTCTCTTTCACGAGGTGTGGTTTTTCTCTCTCTTGACCTCTATATATGACGTACAAAAGTATACGGTCTCAATAATGACCGCACGTGTGACAACATGCAATTATACTCTAATTTATAGTAACACGTGGGGCGCCGCCGTGTGTATCCGTTATAAGTGTGATTTTGAGAGAGAGAGAGAGAGAGAGAGAGAGAGAAAGCGAGAGAGAGAGAGAGAGAGAGAGAGAGAGAGAAAGCGAGAGAGAGAGAGAGAGAGAGAGAGAGAGAGAGAGAGAGAGAGAGAGAGAGAGCCATAGAAAGAGAGAGAGTGATAAAGAGAGAGAGAGTGATAGAGAGACAGAGAGAGAGAAAGAGAGAACAGATTGTGAGAGAGATAGAGAGAGGGAGAGACACAGATTGAGAGAGAGATAGAGAGAGGGACTCCTTACTCTCAGAGAGAGAGAGAGGGAGGGAGAGAGATAGAGTCAGTTTGACACACAAAAAGCAATGGAGGAGACACCTCCGTTGGAGTTCCTGCAAACCCCACCAACAAAAGGTGATCTCTCACTCTTTCTCTCTGTATTTCCAACAGTTGGTACAAATTGTGTGTGTGTGTGTGTGTGTGTGTGTGTAAACAAAGAAAAACCCAGACTATTGTTCGACACACACACACACACACACACACACCTCAACACATACTTCCATAGACAGAGACACACACACACATACACACAGACACACACACAGAGATATACACATTCTCTCTCTCCCTCGCCTCTCTGTCCCCGTTACTAACGGCGCGCAGAGCCAACCAAACACTGGCTGCAGCTCTCTCCGCGCGCCTATAGCATAGTTATGACTCTCTCAAAAAGCACGTTTACATCCTTACGCGCCTTTCCCTCAATTGCACTTAAGACGCGCGTAGAGAGTTGCAAAAAGCACGTTTTCGTCCTTGCGCGCCTTTAGTACAAATAGACACATAAAGAGAGAGAGAGAGAGAGAGAGAGAGAGAGAGAGAGAGAGAGAGAGAGAGAGAGAGAGAGAGACTATGTGTGTTTTTGTTTATGCTTTGGTGAGAGACACACATATATATATATATATATATATATATATATATATATATATATATATATATATATATATATATATATATCTGGAGAGAGAGAGAGAGAGAGAGAGAGAGAGAGAGAGAGAGAGAGAGAGAGAGTGAGACTTGTCATGTTTCCTGATGAATAGGATTAAGGTCCAGTAGGCAGAAGAGGCTGAAACCAGACCCAGAGCTTGTGCCAGGATTTCAACCTTTGCAGGCTTAGTTGCTTAATGTTTCTGCCAAAAGAACTGTTGATTTTTGTCAGGACATATCTGAAGAAAAGTCAATTGGTGAAGA
This sequence comes from Adiantum capillus-veneris, assembly GCF_014529385.1. NCBI lineage: Eukaryota > Viridiplantae > Streptophyta > Polypodiopsida > Polypodiales > Pteridaceae > Adiantum > Adiantum capillus-veneris. Next base: position 104,803,897 of record NC_140936.1, read on the forward strand.
TCAATAAGAGAGGTCACCAGGGCAAGAGGATCCCTCACCCAACAAGGCTGTGGTGCCCTGTACAGTACTTCTGAAGAAAAATACAAGAAAGAGGAATATAGACTTCTCAGATGATGCAGATGTGCTAGAAAGTAGTCCCCGTGCAACTAAATGTAAAGCCAAAGAGGATGTGTCTTCTCTGGAAGACCCAACTGCAACTGATGAGAGGCTGTTTGATTTTGCAGCATCTTGTGGTGCTGGGGACAAGTTTGATCTAGTTCATTCTATGTTTAATCCAAAGTTTGACATTGAAGACCTGTTAGCTCAGCACAGTAATTTCTTGCAGTCCTACAGAGATAAGTTTGAAGTGATGGTGCAGGTAGGGAGGGTTGTTCTGCCTACTATGACTCTTGTGCATTTAAATGACTGTGGTGGAAAGGGATAGGGACTGAAGAAGTATAGGGAATTACCACCTTCTTGCCAACATTCAGCCTGCCCTTTGCATAAAAAAGAATGCAAACTCATTCAGGAAGCCTTTGGCTTTATGATTTACCTGAACAGCCTGTTTGGATTCCTCATGCAGAATCCTGATGAGGTGTTAGAGGAGCAGGATGCAGCACCAGATGAAGAATGCGAGGAGACAACTCATATACAAGAAGTCGAGGAGGTTGAAGACACAGTCGACCTTGAGGTTGAGGCAATTGAAGTACAAAGAAGTAAGATGCTCTCTGTGAAAACCACAGAAATCAAACTTCCATTGGATGTCAGTAACTTCACTGAGAAGCATGCTCAGATGATGTTGCCTGCTGTGCCTGACTTCAGGATTGGAGACAGGACCTATATCTTCTTACATGATGTGCAAAGTGTCTTTTATTTAAGGGAGGATTTCTCCCTGGCTACTATTTCCACAGTCCAAGAGGAGAGGAGTGGATTTGTTTCAGAGGATAGTAGTGATGATGAGGCAATGGAAACATCCAGCAATCCAATGGAATGCCTTCGAAGATGCTTTGAGAAAGCTGAAAAATACAAGGAGACACTACCTGATGAAGCCACCTTCCAAGCAATAAGGCAAAGCCTAAGACCATCAACAAGTAACAAAGAAGTGGAGGATTGGTTTAACCATTCAGGTCAGGGGTCAACTACATCTGTAGACCTGTGGCAAGAAAACCTCTTTCTGCAGGATGAGAGCTTCATGGTAACTCTCTCTCTCTCTCTCTCTCTCTCTCTCTCTCTCTCTCTCTCTCTCTCTCTCTCTCTCTCTCTCTCTCTCTCTCTCTCTCTCTCTCTCTTTGTGTCACTTCTGACATGATATGTGCAGTCTTGGATTGCTGACAAGGATGACTTCCTTCGGCGCCGGACTCGAGAGTATCGAGGAAGGGATGCGGCCCTAGCGCAGTACCTTTCAAAGCTTTGCGAGTCGCCGATAGTAGTTTTTCACAATTCCATGTCACAAGAGGGTTCAATAGCAACTTACACATTCAAGACACTATCACGCTTCTTGGGTGGACCGGTGCTGCCCAAAAGTGCAGATAAAGTCATTCTTGTGGACAAAGTGTTTGCTAGAGATTGTTTTGGTTAGTGCCCGGGCTATACAGGTGGTCGGGCAGCGTATTACTACACCTACACAGCAATGGCACTAGCTCTTGGTAGACAAAACCCAGATGAACTTTTAGAGTATGGCAAACATCTCATGATTCGTTACAAGGGTGACGTGCCAAAAAACAAAATTGAACCTTCAAAATCTTGATACACTTCAAGTAGCAATTGTACAAGATCATGTATTACATAAATTTTGTACAATGTCATCCACTCAGAGTATCTTTCTCCACTTGTGATTCACATACACCATTGTCTCTCTCCACCTTCGTTGACTTTCACGAGCTTCGGAGTTGTTGTATGCCATTGATCTTTTAACTTTTTGTTGTTGTAAATGTCTGATGGCTTGTGTTGTTGCTGAATTTGCCAAGACTTCTTTTGCCTGCATTCGATGAATGATTCTACGATAGAACCATTCAAATAGTTCTCTCAAACTATTAGCCTTGATTCGAGAGCCACCATGTCGTGTGTGCCTGAAATAAGCATTTCTCGCCATGTAATGAGACTTTTCCATCCCTTGGGTATTCCATATTGCCGGGTTTCCATACTTTTGTATAAAATATGATAAATGATTGAAGATGATGTGCTGGATATGAAAACAGATTAGTTAGAATGTTTTACAGTCACATATTTGCACATAAGAGAGAAAGAAATACATGATAATACCATGTAGTGAGTAATCTGGGTGTCTGTCCATGCTGTCTTGAATGATTTTTTCAGAAGGTTGAGATTTTCCTTGAACTTGTTCATATCACCTTGTGACCAGTCATCTTTGTCGCACATCAAAAATAGGATGTCTATTGATCGCCAAACCTCAGCCTTCGCGTTACGGGTAGTTGGTTCGTGGTCTTTGACTGCAATATGTAGCTTTTTCCAGCTCTGATACTCTACCTTGCTAACATAAGATGTGTTATATATTTTTCCATGTTTTGTTAGCTTCGGGTCTCTTGTACCTTGGGGCTTAGATAAAAACCTCCGTGCCTTCACCCCACCGATGGATGGTTTGCATGGGACATCCTTCTCAGCAGTTGATCTCTTTTCATCCCGCTGGATTTTCACATTGCCACCATGAAGCCCCATATCCGACAGTACCATTTCTAAGCACTGCAGGGCTACTTGTCGTTCTGCGGAGTTCTTAATCTTCCAAGCAAACCCGATGTATAAGTAGACCAATTTCTCCACAATTCTACAAAGGGCATGCATTGTACAAATGTGGACATTCACAAGTGGTATTTTCAAAACCGGTCGAAAAGCAGGATCCTCAATGTGACATGTTGGAGATTTTCTCCACCACTTTGGGTCCATGACCTTTGCAGGCTCCATGCAGAACAAACACGGCGACTTTGCCATTGCACCCATTCCACAATTATACATGCACTTTAATGTTTTGAGGTCACCTGCAAGATGCCATTGAACTTGAAAGTCTCCCCTTCCATCTAGACGTAGTACCTCTCCCTGGTTAGTTTGTCGATCAATCACCTCCGGAACATTAGTTCGATGGAACACCCAATATAGAATCTCATGATCTTCTTTCTTTACCTGCAACACAAAATAATTGAGACTTAAGTAGATGTGAACATTTGAGCTTACCTGAGAATCTCGCTTACCTCAAACGCACCAAGCCACCATATGTTAGATTCTGATTGAACACTAAAATATAAAGGATCATCACTGGGACACTTTGAGAGGGCTCTATTCATTAAAGTAATAGTAACACGCTCTAGCTTTTTCTCTTTAACAAGCTCACACTCATCCAGTTTTAACACAAAATGTAATACCCCTCGTGACTCTTCAAATGTGATGTTGTAAAACTCCACCATTCTCTTTTGTAATATCCGCAGGTCCATAAAAATATTGTTGAACTCATCATATGCCATGTTTGCTCCATGGCCACTGTAAGTTGCTTTAATATGAAAGGGCTGTCCAAGATAGTCTCCCTGTGCCTCGTTAAGCTGAAGCCTCTCTTTCCAAACACTTGAGGCTGATGGTAGAAGTTTGGATTTTATACCCTTCCTAACAAAGATGGATGAGACAGACTTTTGGATAGCCGAATATCCTCTTTTGCTTACACCAAGTGAATCAAGTGTGCCTTGTATCTCTTTTGCAGGCAGTGAGTTCTCTGAAATAAAGCGGTCCACTACATTTCGTTGTAGGACCTTAAACTTCTTGTCATGTACTATATCTTCTGCCAGGCTTCTACTTATAAGTAGCTTCAATCTCTTTCCTATATTGGCTTTGGGGTCAATGTTTTCCTTGTCAGGATAGATTGAATCTCTACATGAAGATAATGCATAAGTAAATAACAGAAAATTTGCTTCACTAACACTATTTAGGCACATGAAAACAATGCATAACAAGAAAAAACAAAAAGATTACTTAACTAAGACAATGTAGCCAACCAAGAAGCATCACCTTAATGCTCGGATTCTTTTCTTGAGACCTCCTGATGCAACCTGCAATGTTTCAAGATTGCGCAATTTCTTCTTTCGGATACGACCACCCAAGATGGTGTCCTTCATTTGACAACTTCGCACCTTTCCTTTCAGTTCTTGTACCTCTGTTTTATGTTGCAAAATGGTAACCTGATCTATAGAATGTAAATGTGAAAGGCGAACAATCTCACATTGTTGAGCTTGGAGAATGCTCTTGTAAGTTTCAGCTTCTCTTGTAAGAGATTTACAATAACCCAGAAGGCCCTTTTCTCCATCACCAGCAAAGGTCAATAAGCTTGTAGGATTGACAAACGGTGGAGACGCATTAGTCATTGGATTCTTAGGGTAGAGAGAGCCTCTCGTCCAGATATCTATGTGTTTAGCTCCCTGAGCTCTGAGCGTGTCTATGGAAGCGGGAGGTATATGTGTGTTTGTTTTACTGCGCTTAATCAATGGTTGGTACTCATTGTCCAAATCAATGTGAAGGTGATATTAATTTGGCTCGTTTCTGGGTAACATTTGTGCCATTTGAGGAGTGCGCCATTAGCCAAATGTGCAGGTTTAATGGAAAGTGAATAGCAGCTGCGCCTTCGTCCCTCCATGTTAGCCTCATTCCCTCCATATTGACGAGGTTCATTCAATGCAACTGAAAAGAGGATTATCCCTCAATCACTACGAACGAATGTTCAAAAGAGTAAGGAATCTACTTAAAGTACACTTTTTGAACTTTTACTATGAAAGACCCAGCTCTTTTATTTTCCATTTTTTCTAGAGAGAGAGTGCAAAAAATACATTTTCTTAGAAGGCCCTCCAAATGACCTCCGAAATTCCCTAATGCGTCCGAGCCGGGCCCACCTGAGCCGGTCCCATCACAATAAAGTGGCTATTTGGTACTAAGCATTAACAATATTGTGTATTTTTTGGACACAAAGACCTTTAATCTAGCTATTTTATTATATGACTTTTGATATGCATGTACTATGGTTTATTTTAAGTTTTCTTTTTTAAAAATAAGTCATATTTACAAATAATCATTAAACCGCATTGTAACTCTTATACCTTGGCAAATGATCTTGACAGAATCAATACCCAAGTTTGGGCATTTGTCTACAACCTTTTCTTGTATTTTAGAAAAGTTTTGTTTTGAGAAGATCGTCTATGTGGTGATACTTTCCCCTCAAAGGTAAATGCACTCCACTTATACATTCGATTCTCACTTGGGAAGAAGTTCAATAGGAATTTGTGCAAGTTCTATTCACAAGAAAATTCTTCATAGTATTGTGGTTACTTTTAACGGAGAGAGTGTGCCATCTATTAATCGTTTATGATCTAGTTATCAAACTCCTTATAAGCAAAACTTAGAGGTGCTACAAGTACTACACATGTTCAGGCTACACGCCTCAAAACTCATTCCATATATATCTAGTTCAACAAAATACATATTCCCTACTACGAGCACTAAGAGGTTCATGACTTTAAATATAAAATGTGCATATTAAGGCCTATAAATTTTGTCTTTTACCTAATGCTTACACTGTGTTAATTTTGACATATTATATGCCACACACAAAAAAACATTGAAGAAAAGATGAGGGGAGTATTCAAGTGGCACTTTGCACTCCATGATGAGATCTAAAAGGAAATAGTCTATCATACATAGGATCGTTGGCTAGAAGGGTCGAGATGGATATGGAGAGAGATATAGATAGAGATAGTCCATATGTACCCTTTATAATTTGTATTGCTTGGGTTTACATCTCTTCACCTATTTCTATGCCAACTAAATGTTTGTGCCCTTGCTCATGTTATGGTAGATTGATGTAAAGAGATTAAACATCTTTTGTTGAAGAGGATGGTGGGTTACATAATAGAGGGAGGCAATAGATGTTGTGATGGTGATTATATATAGGTTAGGCAAGGGAGAGGCAAGAAACAAAGGCATTCCATTTGGAATTCTAAGTTGGTTAAAGAAAAGAGATGATATGGGCATCTATGTAATGATATAAAGCCATAAGGAATTCCTAAGAGGTCTTGGCACATGATGGAAAATGTTACCTAGAACAAATTTACTTCTTTCTTTTTCTCCTCTTGTTGTAGCCTATAACAATCACAGTATGGGTAAAGGCTCTTAGAGCTCACACAGAGTAGAGAGATACAGGATAGCATCCTCACATAATAGTGCTAAATTGATGGCCCACATTTTTGAATTTGAATTCTCCTCATGTTGTCCTTTGTGTGTGTGTGTGTGTGTGTGTGTGTGTGTGTGTGTGTGTTTGTTTGTTGAGGTGCAAATGCACAACCCTAATGGTGTAGGATTAGGTTGCACTAGGTTTGCAAGCATACACACATAGCATATAGGTGATGCATGTGCATGCAGAGGGAGAGATATTGTGTTTGAAATGCTTGTCTTAAGAATGTGTTAACTTTTTGGTCAACAACTGTCTGTTGGCTACAATTGACTTGCAACCGGCTCGGGCTAGTTTTCCATGCAAACAAGCTAGTCCAAATTTAAATAAAACCAAGGTGACCTCAAATCTAGCAACAAGATATATGAGAAATTTAACTAGGATAATGAGCTGGACAAGATTTGACAAGATGTGCTAGATGATGGATTTGTATGGTTGCCATACACATCAAAAGATAGTGCTTTTACATAAGAGAAGAGAAAAGGCACAACCATCAAGATTTGTGATGTGGTCGTGCATGCAGATGCCATTCACAGAGGTGGTGGATACTCTATTTTCATGGCAAGAGATGTTTTGTATGCAGCCTAGTTTCCTACAATGCCCAAAACTATAGCAACTAGTCTACTTTATTCTTCACATACTAGAGCAAGCCCTTGGTGGCATCTGTAGTCTATTAAATCATGGCAAAAGGAATATGCAGGACCAAAGCCTATGTTTTGATTAGAGAAATCAATACAAGAGAACAAATATATGATCTAACAATGTGTGGCACTCCTATAAAAAGATCTAAGCTTAGTATTAGTTTGATGACTCTTTCTTTCAGACTTATAGACACTATATGTAGAAGAGATACATGAACATACAATCACATATGTCATAAAATATAATATCTAACCAACCCAAATGATTTTCTCATATTAAACTGATAATTTAATGTGGGAGAATAAACAGGAACAAGGGTTAGAATACAGACATGCGCTTTCAGATCTATCTCAACACGGGGCCGATGGTAAAGGGGTCCAAATGAAAGATGGTATGTCAAAGAGCAAGGCTACAAAATGTGCTCGCTATAAACAACATTTTCAACTTCCATAAATTACTTGCTATGTAATAGAAATGGCCTATGAACTTTGAAAGTAGCGGAATTAGGACATTAGGTGAAGCACTTTTGAGAGATTACTTTATGAGCATAGCGGGTGAATTTAATCGGTGGTAGCAACATAAACATTGTAATTAGTTAACTTGGCACGAACAATACTTTTGCAAGAGAGAACATGACAATAGTTGAGGACCGGATTCATATGGATCCGGTCCCCCCTCCAATAGGCATTTGTATTTTAGTTTCTCCCACCAAGAGAGACTTGATACAATACAATCTTTGAAACATAAACTTTGTAGAAAGCATTAACTATCCCATTCCTCAGTCCCAAGGCCTCAAACACCTTCGAAGGTGGAGAGAGCTAGCGGGGAATGAGGGTAGGGAAGAGGAAGAAGAAACATTCCATAGGAGAAAGAAATAGTTCCTCACTTATCACTACTCTTCTTGCTAGCATACATAATAGCATAGCAATGAATATGGAGAAGATGGCAAAGCTTAAGCATTGAAGCATGGCTCTTGGTTGGATTTGCATTCCATAGCCAAGAGTGTTGGTGTAGGCTCTCACTTCTCACAAGCTTGGAGAAGGAGGTGGAGTTCCTCAACTTTCACCAGGTGAGAATGGATCCACACAATGAGTGTGTGTGTGGTGTATATCCCCCTAGCACCCCCCCTTCTTGATTTGGGTGAGTGGTAGCTTTTTCCATCAAGCTTATTGGACCCCTCTCCCCCTAGCCAATCACATGTAGCATGCAGTCAAGTACATGGGTAGTCTTTTGACAAGTGTCCTCCTTACCTCTTAGACAGAGAGAGAGCTTGAAAATATCTAGATATTTTTTGGATGGAAGTAGAAGCTCATTGGACCCCTGTTTAGCACAACCAATAGCATTCAAGCACACCATGTCGTTAAGCTTAGTGAGAGTCTGACATGTGTCCCATGTGTCCTTTTAGAAAAGAGGTGCCCTTTGGGTGAGTGGAAGGTTAGGTCAAAGATTCCCCTAACTTTGGGACTTTCATGCATAGGAAGCTACTCAAGAAACTTCCTCATTAAGTTTGTAGGGTCCCTAAATTTATAATGCCAAGGGTCTATATAGGTGGTGATAAGCATGTTCAGTTCCCCTGTCCTTTCAAGTTGCTATAAGTATGAATACTCATTAACCTTTAAATTGCAGTTCTAGGGGACATCTTAGAGTAGTCACATCCCTATTATGCCTTGATACATCCCCCTAGCCTCTTGAAGCAATGACTTGAATAATCATATGATTAATTGATTTGCATAATATGTCAACGTCTTGCAAATCTGCCATCAACAAAAAAATCCTGCTACAGTAGTGTTCACAGAAAATCCACCTTCAGTGTAATTTTGAAGGATAAAAATTGAAACTTCACGGCTAGTTTGGAGGGTCACCTTGATGGAAACCGGCTAAAATTTGAAGATTTTAGTGTAAAAACAGATAAAATCCCTAAAATTTTGGAGGGTCCTTGTGCTCACTATGAACTTCTACCCTTGTCCTTCACCTTTGTCTTCTCGGACCTACATCCTCCATAATTTAGTGAGATGGCTAATGTAGCTCCTATCTACATGGTCATCTCTTTAGAGCGCAAGCATAGGCTCTCCTAGCTCCAACTCCTCTCTTCTTCTCTACGCTATCAACAACATAAATAGCTCATTTTCTTCTTATTGTTATACTCAAGGATTCCCACCTTAAGGACTTAGTTTGTGATGCTGATGAGAAAGAGCTTTGTGCTAAATGCCCTACAGTAGATAACACTTTTATTAAAAATAATGTTCTTCCAAAAACTTGTCAAACCTACGTATGAGAATCAATAGAGGTAAATTGACTAAATTTGAAGGTTTTTACACTATAATCCACTTTTTTTTCCTAAAATTTGTAGGTTTTTTCACCATCAAATTTAAATCTAGGGACAAATTTTAATTGTAGGGAAACCAAGAACACCTTGGTTTTTTTGAGCCCAAGAACTTAGACAGTGGCCAGACACAAGAAGTGCGAAACCTGCGGACTTAAAGATTATGCCTATTCCGAAGATTTCAAGCAACTACAGAGAAAATCCCTACGCTCTGTATCTCTCGACCGTGTAGGGCTGGAGGAGCTATGTTTAAGCCCACTTCTGGACAGATCTACGCTACGAAACATTGCAAGAGGTGATCTACTGCCCAACCTACGCATCCTCACTATAACCACAAGTGAGTACGAGAGACACTCCAATATTGTATTAGAGAGGCTGGATCAGTCTGCAGCTATTGCGAGCTCAGCGACCAGCCGTCGTGATTAGGCTCTACGACGACTGCCTCTGGTCATGGGCTTAGCACCATGAAGATCTCTTTCAACAGCTCCCGAGAATGCAGCCCATCTCTATTAACGAGACTTCTGCATCATCATCATCATCGGGCGTAGCAGAAGCCATGATATGGGGGAGGTGCAAGAAGCTAAGACGAAACAGCAACACAATTTTATAGAAGTTGTATGGGTTGCCTTAAATGGCAAACAGGTATGTGGGAAATGTGTTAAGATAGAGCTTTGCAGGCAAGGAGGACCAATGAAAAACATACCTATTACCATATACATGTGGTACTGATGTGTGTGAACACACTAGGACCGCCGGGGCATTTTTTCCCTCTTTAGGAGGTTTTTTCCCCCGTGCATTGTATATACGCCCATCACTCTAGGGCTATCTATCTTTCCATTGCACACTAAGTAACACACTCTCTATTGTGTGCCTTGAGCTTCCTTCGTCTTCTCCAAGCTGTGTGTGTTTCTCTGCAACCCTAATTCCAACAATTGGTATCAGAGCAGGTCATGTCCTCCCGGGCTTAGTCGCCAACTGCTCCAGCACACGCCTGCTCACTTTCTCCGATTTCAGTGAGCTTTGGCGAGCGTCTGCTCAGAATTTTGATTTGGGCTCATTTCGGCCTCCGTTTCCACTACGGGCAGTACTGCACAAGCTATTTCGTCATTTTGTGCAGATTTTCTGTCAGTGCCGTTTTCTGCATAACAGGTGCCTTATAGTCTTCTACGGTTTGTGCTATATAGCACAAGTTGTTCCCGCTCCATTTCTCCTATTTTCGGGCAGTTTTCACATCAGGTGCAGCATTTACCATGGCTGACAACAACAACACAGATGCGTTCAAGATGTTTTCTACTGAGGACAGGTTGGATGGGGACAACTACCCTATGTGGGCTTATATGATGCAACATGTTCTTGTGTCAAAAGGTGTCTGGAACATTGTGCAGGGCATTGATGTACGTCCTGGTTCTGAAGATGTAGGCGATGTTGAGGATGTTGCAGGTCTTGCTGCAAGGATTGCAGCTGTTAGAGTTGTTTTGCCTACGGCAGAACAAGCTCGTTGGGATGTTAAGGATGCGCAGGCTCATGCATTGATTGCGTTGTCTGTGAAGCGCACCATTATTCCTCACATCCGTTCAGCAAAATCTGCAAAACAAGCTTGGGATATTCTAGCAGGTCTTTATGCAAGCCGCACTGAGGCTAAAATTGCTTTGCTGCGTAAGAGCTGGAGTCGAAGATTATGCATGAGGAAGATGATATGGACACTTTCCTTGCTAGTGTCAAGGATATCAATGAGCAACTCATTTCTGCAAGTGAAGTCATTTCGGACAGTTCCCTTGTGCAGACTGTTCTTGATGCCTTACCAGATTCCTACCAGACTTTTGCTAGTACTTGGAGACTCATGACCCAAGGAAATCCTGAAGTTGTCAAGTTTGATGCATTATGCACATTGCTGTTGCAAGAGTCACTTTCTAGAAAAAACAGGACTAGGCAGCGTGTAGTTGAACAGGCTTTTATTGCTTCTCAAAGAAAGGGTGGTAACAGTAATGCAGCCACTTCTTATGGTTCTGCTGCGAGTGGCAAAAATTCTGTTCCTAATGCTTCTGCTGGCAGCACTTTGTCTGGCAATTCTGGTGATAAGGGCAAAAAGAAGATGCGTTGCCATTATTGTAAAGCCAATGATCACTTGATCAAGTCGTGTCCTAAGTTGAAGGCCAAAGAGGCTAAGAAGAAAGAGGGTGGTTCCACTGCAAATGCTGGTTCCACTACAAATGCAGCCATTGTTGAGTCTTCTGTGAAAGGAGATTGTGATGCTGATGTTGATGCAGAATGGGCTTTTAGCGCAGAGTGCACTTACAATCCTGCTGTCCATGATGCATGCTTGTCAGTTGCTGCAGATTCACATGTGTGGTATTTCGACATTGGTGCTACAAAGCACATTACCTCACATCGTGAATTGTTTACCTCTCTCGAGTCTGTCCCTCATGGGAATTCAGTCACTTGTGCCAACAACGCCTCTTATCCAGTTCAGGGAGTTGGAAAGATTGTGCTCACTGCTGCTAATGGCAGTTCCTTCACACTTGTTGATGCACTTTATGTACCTGGGATCAAGAAGAATCTCTTGTCTGTATCCGCACTTGCTAGACTTGGACTTGTAGTCAAATTTGTGGATGACAGATGTACAGTTCATGATCTCAGTTTTGGTGATGAAATTGTTGCATCTGGGCTTTTGTGCCGTGGGCTGTATAAGCTCACTTTGTATGACAAGTGTGGACAAAATTTTGCAAATGCTGTTGCAGATTCAAGGGCTATTTCAGATGCAAAACTTTGGCATGCACGTTTTGGTCATCTGAATTTTGCCAGTTTGCTGCGTTTGCAGAAATCTGATATGGTTGCTTCTTTGCCGCCTCTTGAAGCACCTGTCAAACATGTTTGTGAAGGCTATATTCTGGGTAAAATGCAGCGTTCTAAGTTTCCAAAGGATGGTTCAGTTAGGGCCACATGCAGGTTGTAGCTTGTGCATAGTGATGTTTGTGGGCCCATGCAAACTCCGTCCTTGGGCAATTACCTGTACTTCGTGACTTTCATTGATGATTACTCCAGGCATGCATGGGTATTTCCGCTTAAAGCGAAGTCCGAAGTTTTTATGTGCTTCAAACAATTTTTGGCTATGGCTGAAAATGTCTCAAAATGTACTATGGGCACCCTCTGTTCCGATCGAGGGGGGGAGTATATGTCTCATGAATTTAATGCATTTCTGGCTAGTCGTGGGATAAAACACCAATGTACAGTGCCTTATACACCTCAGCAAAATGGTGTTGCTGAGAGGAAAAACAGGTCACTAACGGAAATGGCACGATGTATGGTCAAAAGTCAAGCTTTGCCGCATTCTTTTTGGCTTGAGGCCATCATGTGTGCCACTTATGTACTTAACAGGTGTCCTACGAAATCTTTGCAGTCTATTACTCCATATGAAGCATGGCATGATAGAAAGCCTTCTATTGAGCACATGCTTGTTTTTGGCTGTTTGGCATATGCTTTGGTGCCACAAGTGCAGCGCAGAAAATTGGATGATAAGGCTGTCAAATGTATTTTTGTTGGTTATAGTGCTGAAAGCAAAGGTTACAGGTTGTATCATCCGCAACCAAAACGTATTCTGGTTTCACGGGATGTAGTGTTTGTGGAAGATTCTGTTCAGCCCTTGCTGTCATGTACTAGAGACAGTAATGTAAGCTCATAGGACATTTATGACACTTTGTTGCCTCTTTTCAGTGGTGGAAATACGAATGTAAGTTCCAATGAGGCAAATGTACAGCCTATGGGGGTTTCTGAAAATGTTTTAGAACAGCCTATTACTGATGCAGATGTACATGATGTACTTGATGAGGAAAGGGCTGAAAATGAGCAGGCTAGTGGTATGCCAAAATGGCTGGTGCACACTTTGCGTGACAGTAAATTGGATGCACCTTTATCTAGTCGTACTCGTTCAGGCTCTCGCCATGCATCTTATGCATCAGATTGTTATGCTTTGGCTGTGTCTAGTTTACATGATGTTGAGGAGCCTCTGTCTTTTGATGAAGCACAGAATTCAGAAAATTGGATTGCTGCCATGAAATCAAAATATGATGCACTTATAGAGAATGACACATGGACTTTATGTGATTTTCCTCCTGGCAAAAAGGCCATTGGTACGAAGTGGGTTTACAAGTTGAAACGCAAGCCGGATGGTGAGATCGATCGCCATAAGACTCGACTTGTTGCAAAGGGTTATGCACAACAAAAAGGCATAGATTATGAAGAGACTTTTGCTCCCACTTGTCGTATGACTACTGTACGTTTTCTATGTGCATTGGCAGCTCATTTTGGTTGGGATGTACATCAATCAGACATTGTTACTGCTTTCTTGAATGGTGACATATTTGAGGAAGTTTATGTAACGCAGCCTCGCGGTTTTGTCATAAAAGGACAAGAGGACAAAGTGTGCAAATGTAAGAAGTCTTTGTATGGGTTGAAGCAATCTCCTCGTGCTTGGTATGAGAAAGCTGACACTCATTTGGTTAAACGAGGCTTTCGTAACAGTCCAACAGAAAGCACATTGTATGTAAAGCGTGAGGATGATGTATTTCTCATTGTGGTTCTTTATGTTGATGATTTGCTGATCACTGGACCAAATGAGAGACATATTGCTGAATTTAAGGCTGATTTGAATGCTACTTTCAAGATGAAAGATTTGGGGCTATTGCATAATTACTTGGGTATACAGTTTAAGCAGTGTGATGGTGGTATTGCCTTGTGTCAGAAAAGTTACATAGAGACATTGCTATGTAAGTTTGGACTTGAGGATTGCAAACCTATTGCCACTCCCATGGAAACAGGTTTGAAGTTGAGTCTACATGATGCTGGCAATCCTGCTGATATCACTCTTTACCAAACTGCTGTTGGCTGCCTCATTTATGTATGCAACACGAGGCCAGATATTCAGTTTGCAGTCTCGCAGGTCAGCAGATTTATGCATAGCCCAGGGTCTAAGCATTGGCAGGCTGTCAAGAGGATTTTCCGCTACCTTAGTGGCACTTTACATCTTGGCTTGTTTTATCCCAAGGGGGGATTATTGCGTCAGACTTACATGCTTTTTCGGACTCAGATTGGGCTGGTTGTTTTGACACGCGAGTGTCCACAAGTGGTTTTTGTTTCATGCTTGGCAGTTCATGTATATCATGGTTGAGCAAGAAGCAACCTACTGTGGCCACTTCGAGTTGTGAGGCTGAGTACAGGGCAGTCTTCACAGCTACGGTTGAGTGTGTATGGCTCAGACGCCTTATGGCTGACTTAGGTGTTGGACAGGACACTGCCAACACTATCTACACTGACAGTCAGAGCGCATTGGCAGTTGCGAGGAACCCAGTTTTTCATGCTCGCACAAAGCACATTGAGGTGCATTACCACTATGTCAGGGAGAGGCTCTCAGCAGGAGAGATCAGCTTGGCTTATGTGCCAACACAGGACAACCTTGCAGATCTTTTCACAAAGGCATTGTCTCGTGAGAAGCTTGAAGCTTTCCGCAAAGCTTTGGGCTTACTCCCCTTTGTGGACTGATCCTGTCCTCAGGGCATGGCACTTCCCTTTACTCATGTGCCAGCTCTCGTTCATCGCATCACTCCAGGGGGGATTTGTTACCATATACATGTGGTAGTGATGTGTGTGAACACACTAGGACCGCTGGGGGATTTTTTCCCTCTTTAGGAGGTTTTTTCCCCCGTGCATTGTATATACGCCCATCACTCTAGGGCTATCTATCTTTCCATTGCACACTAAGTAACACACTCTCTATTGTGTGCCTTGAGCTTCCTTCGTCTTCTCCAAGCTGTGTGTGTTTCTCTGCAACCCTAATTCCAACAATACCCAGTCGATCTTGCGTAGTCAGGGCTATGAATCCTCTTGCTCACATGCATCATCTTCATCGTCAGCGGCGGCGGCAGGGATAATCCCTTGACTTTATTGCCTCTCTCACTCTTGCCTACTTCTCTTTGAAGAGGTGTGAGTGAGTGAAGGGCTAGCATCATGCGGACAATTCAGTGTGTCGAAATTGTTCTGTCCATTAATCAGTATGATGCTGAGAATGGGAAGGACCCTCTTGGTAATTGATGTGCCCCAGGATCTTCCCTACCTTTGTTTAAGTTTCCAAGAAGGCTCTGTTTTCCTCCTGGTGATGAAAGCTGTTCCAAGACTGAGGATCTTGATTGGCAGAAGTCCTCTGAGTTTTTGGACATGGTGATTCTTGCACAGTGGGAAGATCGTGCTGCACGGGGTCTTTTTCGATACGATGTTACCGCCTGCGAGACCAAGGTCCTCCCTGGGGAGTATGGGTTCATTGCTCAGCTCAACGAGGGTCGCCATTCAAAAAAGCGACCCACAGAGTTTAGAGTCGATCAGGTTCTTCAGCCTTTTGACCCTTCAAAGTTCAACTTCACCAAAGCATCAAAAGAAGAGCTTCTGTTCTGTGTCAAAAGTGGAGTTTCTCATGAAGGAGAATTTTATCCTGAAGCACCTGTGGTTGAGGGGACAAATGCTATAATCATTAATGTCAGCCCTATTGAGTATGGGCACATTCTTTTGGTTCCGAAGATCACAGCACGAATCCCTCAGAGGATTGATGAGGATTCTCTTCTCCTTGCGATCAACATGGCGGTTGAAGCTAAAAACCCGTTCTTTCGATTGGGCTGTTAAACATCTGTGAGAGCCACAACAGATGTTTAACAACCACAACAGATGCTTTTCTCATTTCTTGATCATCAGTGCATCGAGTACAATAGCCAAATACTGGACTTGAGCGAGCTCGAGTCTGTCTATGACTTCTATCTCCCCATCGACTTCAGGTATGTGGTTCTGATGGAATTTTGCCTTTGTAGAAGCAAAAATGCCTTGAACATTTGTCATGTTTCCACATGATATTGTTAATGGGTTGCACACACTGCGAAAGCAAACCATCCACCCTATGGTTTGGACTTTCCTACCTACACTTCCATAGGCCGCTTCGTGAATGGCTACATGATCCTAGATTACCTTGGTGGGTCTGGTGTGATTGTGGCAACATTGCCCCCAAGTGGAATGTGATGATGGATTATGTATGTGTAGCATAGACATGTAATATCTATCAATTTTGAATGCAGAGATATGTGTGGGTATATGGACCCATTTATGTTACTGTAAATTTATATCTCTGTGTTGATGATGCATCCCTAAAATCAGGGCTTCCCCTCATCCCCATCCACTCAGATCCCTGAACAAAAGGTATGAAGCTCTTGCAGTGTCAATTTCGCTTCCGCCGCCTCTAGAATCCAAGTGTATGCTGGATGTGCATTCTATGCTTGATTCATGAGTGCATGTGCATGCTTTGCGAAGGGATTCTAGAACAAAATTATCTCACGGGTGTTGCATCTCAAGGTTATATGAATTCTCAAGTTTTTGAAAGAGAAATTGCCGAGTATGGGCATTTCTAAGATAGTGGATGTGTTGGGTATTGACCAAAGTGAGTTGGAGGAAGCTTTTCAAGATGTGATGCACAATCACAGGTGAATTTTGTGAAGCAATATAACGCTTCAACGCACTGAAATTTGTCTCAAACTACGTCTTGTGCTTTTATTGGACATATTAATAGCCCTATTTGTGTATTTATGATACATTCCTTTTCAATGGAAAAATTCTGTGTGTGTTACACGATAGCCTCCCGACTACAAAAAATTGCACTTGCTTTGCGCACTGAGCATGGTGGCGGGATATGCGCTTTGAAGCGCATCCCAGATTATGCAGAGCTTAAGAGAGAGCTAGAAAACCTTCCTGGTTATAGTAGAAATGTTGCCCGCACATTTCTAAGGCGTGTGATGTCTCTTTGTCTTGTTTTGCTTATGCGTAGTTGTGTATGATACTGGAACTTGCTCTTATATCTAGTTTTGATGTGTGCATGTGCCATGGTGAAAATAACAGGGAGATGCGAAGTGTATGGCCTGCTGCTCATCCGGATTTTGGGATGCGCACAAGAAATACGGCCAAGCATTCGCATTTGCTGTCATCTAGTAAGGATGGGCCAGATGCAACATCCAATCTAGTGGAGATGGGACCCGATGCTGGTATGTTAGTAGCACTGGTTTTATGAACTACTATAAAACTACATGCGCGATACTGCCTGCGCTGTTGTCATTTGATTCTTTATAACATTGTCATTTGTATCAATGATAATTTGTCAGGATTGGATGTGAGAGACTTGGAGTTGGCTCTTCTGGAGCTTTCATATCAGCATGCTCGCCATTATCGAAATTGCCCAGGAGGCCGAGAATGCGAGTTTGCAAGGGTAACCCCTTGTGGTTTGGTTGTGGAGTAGCAGGTGGAATTTGCAGCTTACATTGTGGGTTGATGTATGCGATGGGGAGATTTCTTGTGGATCTGCACTATTGCATGTGGGAATCGTCTTGTATTGAATTCTAGTGTATGACCACTATTTTATAAGGCCAAAGGCTTTATAAGTTGATTGTGAGCCGGGCACAATACATCCGGCCATAGTTTTGTGTGGGTGTGTAGTGGTTCATGTTACTTGTGAGTCATGTCTCTTGTTGTGGATTGTTCCAAGTGCCATGGGTTGATTGTTTGATTGATTATTTAAAAGTGTGGATTTCACAGGTTGTAGGATGAGGACTTTCACTAGAAGGTAGGGCTGTTGAGGTAATTTTAGGAGACACATTGAGTAGCGTTAGGAGGATTACCACGTTTTGTTAGGAAGTTACTAGATGAACTACTATGTCATATCTTTGAGTTACTAGATGTATTACTAGCTTCCAAACAAATCTCAAACTAGCAAGTGAGCTTGAACTCTCTTGATTCATCTAGCAACTATCTTACCATATAGCTACTCAACTTACTATATGGTAAGAAAATTGTTACTTGATGCATCTAGAAGTATTCTCACAATTACTAGTTTGCACTTTTGCTAGATGTGTGTATTGAAACTAGTAAGATATCTAGCAATTATATATTTTTTGCCATATGGTAAGCTGTCCAAAGCTCCTCATGCATGACAAGCAGGGTGGAGGTGGCTTTAAGCTAAAGGGTGCCATAGGAGAGCTGCAGTTCAGCTTCTTCCTCAGCACCAGCAGCAGCTGGCTCAGAATTGTTCTCATGTGTATACGCCTGCGTAACAACAAGAGGCACCATGTAACCTTCATCACAGGTTCTGTCAAACTGGCACCTGAAGAAAAGAGTCCACATGGAGGCTTCGATGGTGCCTGTGCCTTTGATAGTTTTGCTTATTTTGAAGGTTGCAGAGGAGCGGTCCTGCAGAGCTTGTGTGACATCGACAGAGGCACTCATACTTGCGATTCTAGACTTCACCCATGGGCTGGCATCAGCATCCGCAATGGTACTACTGATGCCACCGTCGGGATCGACAGCAGCAGCCAGACTGTCCATCTCATCGGGTTTCAACGGCCCTCCCCCAAAAAACCTCTCAATGGCGGAGTCGTGCCAGGGAGTGTTGGCCAGCGTCCACCAGGACTGCTGGCCGTTTGGGCCCTGGCTCAGCTTCGCCACTAGGTTCATTTCCGCTCATGTGGCCCTCATGTGGCCCTCCTCATTATCATGAGTATCCCCCAGCTCGGCTCCGCACACCAGCTGATGGGGGAAAATATTTTTACATGTAAGGAGACACGCTAGAATGGCTAGCTGCATTTGATGCTGCAGTCTGCTGCAGGCGGCGCTTGTACAAATAGGTGCCTGCGTATCTATGAAAACAATCAATCCTGCGTATCTCTTCAAGTGTGCATAGCCGTACTCTGTGCGTGTAATATACTCTGTGCATAGCCGTGTTCTCTGTGCGTGTGTTGTGTCTGTACTGGCAGTCTGTGTGCGTGTGTGTGCTTCTCGGTGCGTGTGAGCTGGCCTCACCGTGGCTGGTTGCACGTATAATAGTCGTCCCCTCCTGTCGAAGCCAATCAGAAGCAGCCACGATTGTTTTGAACTGCCCATGGCGTACACTCTCCAAAAGCCTGGGGGCTGCGCCATAAGCTCTCAAGTGACGGTAGTCAAGTCTCAGGCTGACTCCGTCGTCGACGACTCTCAGCGAAGTTGCCATCCAATATTTTAAGGGAAAATTCCCAAAATGCCCCTCTAATTTGTGGAAATTCCAATATTTTAAGGGGTATTTTGGGAATTTTCAAAAATCAGAGGGGTATTTTGATAAATTTTCCATATTTTAATTTCGCAAAACATTGCCCTGTGTAACTTTTTAGGTTGCGTTCAGAGTCCAGACTGTTCAAGGGGTGGTGTACCTTTTGCACTCGATATTGAAGAAGAGTATGCCGAAGTCCAGCACCTGGTTCACATACCATAGTTCACGAGCAGTGAACTTGCTCCGAAAAATCGTATGAGATTGGTTGACAAGGTCTATGACCCTCTCCTTTAAGTGGGAAAGGGTCCCAAACCATTGAACCAATGGTCTCAATTGAAAGGCAGGATGACGGCTGATCTAAACCATTGATCGGTTAAATCTAAACTCGGGATCTTAAGGTTAGATTTCACAAAACAAATCTTGGGAGGTCAACCACATGGACCTGTAAGGGATCTAATCTCGCGATGCCCTAGCTTCCCCAATCGGGTTTTGAACCTTCACCATCAGTTTGAGGAGCACACGCCTTGACCAACATGCTTGCGTGTGCCTTATTGAAATAGATGTGATTTCACATCAATTTGAAGGTAAACTCCAGATCTTGACATAAAATTAATCTCGGGATCTCACGATCAATTTTTATGCGTCGACGATCGAGATCTACGAACGCCCTTGATTTGGCACAAGAGCCCTTGATCCCATGGTTGAGACCTCGTGGTACTTAAAGTTGAGGGTCGATGTCTACGAGCCATGGGTGGCCTTACCCCCTTGGAACACTCATGCACGCACTCAGCGCTAGTCAATATACCAACCTAGAGCATGGGAAGTGAACATGTGTACAGTGTGAATACCTGCTCCAAGGGTGTCTCCTTTTGTTTGTCCAACTCAAAGAAAACCATTCACACATGCGCAATATAACCGTTGCCTTATGTTATATAAGCATATGCTCACGCGAGGCTTAGTTATCAATTATTTGAACTGCAAACTAAGCCTTATTTTTTTTTACCATGGGATAACTAAGCCTCATTCTTGGTCACCACACAGGAGAGCATTAAATGAATACCTGGATGCCTACCCTTTGTAATTTCGGCATAGTTCTAAAGTTCACTGCATAGTAGGGAGGTTGAATGAATAACTAAGCCTTGTGTGACCATGCAAGAGGTTTAGTTATTCATTTAATGCTCTATCTAGACATTCTATAACTGATAACTAATCCTCGCAACCATAGCCTAACAATGGTCACCCGTGGCATCCCATTTCAAAAGTGAGTTACATACCCTAGGCACTTTTTGAGCTACAATTCTCAGCTAATTAAAACTATTGAAGGATGATTAGCATGGAGTTGTGGGGCTGTGTGAGCCCAATGCACCTCGTTGCACCACTCTCAAGACTTGACAATTGTGCCGATCAGTGAAGAGTCTACCTACTGCCATGTAAAATATGACAATCTATATTTATATTTATAACATAATGGTAGTGGGGATGGCCTCTGCATATGGTAGCATATGAGGCTTCTACCTTATTGGGGGCGGGGAAAGAAGAAGGTGGGGGGCGGGGGGGGGGGGGTTGTTGAGCATGGGTTTTCGACCATTGGTGTCCTCTCTCCAACACTTACACGAGGCTCGCATTCAATGTAGATTGCTATAAGTAAAGGCTCACATGCATGTCTTTCTCAAGCACAACTGACAAATCCATCTCTCTCTCTCTCTTTGAGAACTTCGTTTTCTACATTACATTGTGGTGTACTTTACATCTTTGCCATATCTTATATCCTCTCAATAAACTCTCGCATATACCTTTGGAGATCTTTACGCATAGCAAGATAATCTTTAATCAATCTAGCCTTGAGATGGGTCCAAGGCAACTTGCAAGGAAAGTCCAAATAAGGTCCTATCAAAACTACAGAGTTTCTTGCATTTCAAATAAAAACCAGCATTCAAATTTTGATGGACATCATGCATAATTGAAGGTTAGGTTTATCACAATGCATAAATCCAATAACAAGCTTGAACTTTGTGATTTTAACATTATAAAGCAACTACACATGTCTTGTATAGCCTGCTACCAATATTGCACTTGGTTACACTTCATGAATAAGTGTCTCATTGTTTTCATTTGATGCATTTTCCATGCATTACAATTTTTCCTATACAACAATTCGCCAATGGGCAAAGCCCCAGTGAGCACTCTCCACATGAACACTTTGTGTTTGAAGAAACAATGTATATCCACAATATTTAAAATCTATGCAACCACCATTCCCTATTTTTTGGAAGAGCCCATATTTAGTTATATCTTCGATCGATCGAGCCTTCAGATTGTAACAATTGATAGAATATTATAGCAGGTAAAGTCCACCAATTGGTAGAGCGCTCATAATCACGGAGTCTCTGTGTACGTAGCATCTTGATTACATGGAAAAGATAAGTTCGACATGGAAGCACATAGAAGCCCCCATGGTGCTCTAAGTCCATTCCGCAATTTGAATATTCTCTTGGCAATCAAAAAAGAGACCAACATGCTATTAGACTCCACTATTTGTTCTATTGAGCTTATCCCCCTTTTGAGAGGGTTACCGCTTTCTTCCCCAATAACAATGCAGGTGAATTCAAAGTCCAAATGCACGATTCTATCCCTAATGTGTTTCCAATGTATTGGATTTTTTTCTGATCACACAAGATTTGACCATACATAATTTTCCATCGTTTCACTAACATGTTACCTATTTGCGCGCACAATTTAAGAGGTTCCTCACATAACAATTTATCCCAAGCTAAGGTTTCAAATCCTAGGTGCCAAGAAAGTAGACAATTGCTTTATCGATCAACCGGCAAATTCTAGACCAGCAAGTGTTAGAGTTCAACATATTTTTTCTGAATGTGGCTCTCCTAGCCATCGTGTGGTTTTTTAGATTTCATATCCCCAAACCACCCATTTGAGCCAATAGAGATACATGATCCCAAGCAATCCAAGCTTTGCTAGAAAAACACCATGAAAATTTTAGAATACAAGACCTAAAGCCGTCAAGAGCTTTATTTGACCATTCCAATGATGGAAGAAAGTATAGCAAATAGGAGACAATGATTGACTGAATAATGCCACTCATCACAATGCCAACTTGCTATTTTCCTACACACCCTTCCCTTCACCCAGCTAGTCAATTGTCTACTGCTCACATCCATATTAATTGGGTATCTAAGATGCTTGAAAATTGTGCCCCTCTGAATTTTTCTACCTCCCCATATGATGTGGTCAAGGTTTTCAACAGAAATGTATTAACTGGGATTTAACAAGATTTCAATCCAAACCAGCAGCCAGGGAGTACAAACTCAAATATTCATACATTTTTCAGTATTCAAATTTTCACTATGGAAATTTGTAAACGTTTATCTCAGATCTTTATCGTGGTTTGTAGAGAGAGAGAGTTCAAAATGGCTCGCCAAATAAGAGAGAGGAGAGCAGAGGGAGTGTTTTTTTTTTGTGCTAATATTGCCACTATTATAACCGCATTTATCGCCGCTAATATTATCGAGGATATTACCGCAGGTAGAGCTTTAGTGCTATGACATTCAAATTTGCATTTCCCTCTAAACAATTATGTTAATGATCTAATTTATAAAAGCATGATTTATATTTTTTTTAAAATGAAAAAAATAATACCAAAACATGAAATGATGGCTATCACTACAAGAGCCCGCTTGATTCCAGACGTCAAATTACCGGCATCAATGGCGGGCGTCCGTATATGTGTAGGTAAATCTGGAGGGAGGTCAACTTTAAAAAAACATGAATTTTTGAATTTTCTGTTAAGTATGGAGCCTCATTTACCCCTTGTAATTTTTTGCGGTAAAAGCACACATTTGTAAGGCCCCCATTATGAGGAGAAGCCATCGTGTGTGAAGAAAAATCACTCACCGGAAATAAAAATCACCTGCCGGAAACCAAAATTTTTACGGCCAAAAATATTCTTTGTCGAAATATTCCTTTTCGCCGGAATATTATGGTCGGCCGGCGGCCGGAAAGTGGTCGGAAAACGATCGATCGATTGGCCGGTGGCCGGTGATGTGACAGGTGGTTGGAAGTCAATGGCCGGTGGCCTAATTCAAAAGCGGATTTGTCTACACAAGGGCGGCCACACATGGGTGGATTGGAGGGTCTAATTTGGACTTATTCACACAAGGGCGGCTACACATTGCTGCTTCTCATAAGAGAGGGCAGCCCGTTTGGCCTATAAAAGGAGGCCATTTCTACACACATTTCATAGTGTGAAGTTGATGCAACAAGGTCGGTGTGAGGTGGTGAGAGTGAAGCAAGGCGGGAGCTCCAAAAGGGTATAATCCCTTTGTAAACTACTTCTTGTTTTGAAGTACTAAAGCCATTGAGTGGTTGCTTTCCCGTGGACGTAGCCCACATTGGGTGAACCACGTATATCGTGTGTACTCTCTCTCTCTCTCTCTCTCTCTCTCTCTCTCTACTCTATAATCTAGTGTATGTAAATCTGTCTCTTCTTAAGTAATCCACTCAATTATCTATTTAGCTACGTCTTATTTCCTAACATTTTCGACGCTTGTACCGAGAGGTATTCAGCCAGATATTCCAACACCTGTATCGACAGATATTTCGATGTCTGTATCGACGTCTGTAACGGTGAACCCTGCAAAAAACAAAGCCACGGGTCTTTCCCTACGCATTTCTTTCATTCTCCGCCTCTTCTCTTGCCCTCCTCGTCCTCACACTATAACATATGCACAGTATTATCGCTCAAATTATCCCAAAAAAACAAACAAACTTGAAATATAAAAATTCCCGTACGCGAAAAATACTGCGGCAAAGTTCGCGGTAATGGTCTAGCGATAACTTTCGCGGTAATGGCTGCGGCAATATTTTCGCGAACATTACCGCGCCTTTTGCTGCACAGATACCCGCAAACTTTACCGCTACTGAATTATCGCGAGCATTACCGCGACGGGATTTATTATAAAAAAACAGATGACCGTTTGGATTGTCCTTTGCAGGACCATCCAAAAGGTCATCTAGTTTTTTATTTATTTTAGTTATTTTACAAAATTATTATTAATTACAACAAAATATCACAATTGGACAATACATTGAGCCAAAAAAAGATTGATAATTTCATTTACATAAGTGGAATTACAATTGGGGGAGGTATTGAGCCAAAAAATGATAGGTATTGCATTTACATAAACGGCAAAAAAAGCCCGCGTGTACAAAATAGAGTATGGTCATGTGGGATAGGGCAAACGGGGCCCGCGTATACAAAATAGAGGATGCTCATGGAGGAGTTGGCGGCATTTCACGTGGAACTCCTTGACTCTGCAAAACCATAAAAAAGAAACAATTAACACTTTGTTATTTAATATTTGATATAAGCTTACATGTTGCAGACTTCTGCACGCATTTTCGAACTCCTCTCGAGAGATCATTTGATTTTCAAACAACCAACACCAAGTTTGATACTCGGTATGGTTCTCTCTATATCTCTGCACATCTCTGGTCGGGCGACTCATGGTAATGTTATACTAACAAAAAATAGCAACCAATTAATTAAATGAAAAAAATTAGATTTTTTACAATGAAACTAATATTTTTACTTACATATTTGTCTTTCCAAGCCATTTTTCCTCCCGAACCATAATGCGTAGGAGTCTGATGGGATCTGGCCTCAACTTGACGCGTATACATCCTCGCACCCGTTGCCCTTTTGTCCTCTTCTTTGCCGCTCTCCTCACACTAGATTTTTTGTTCTTCAGAAATGTTTTGACATGCTCTTGCAACCATTGCCTTAAGAATTGTTGCCCCTCAAGGTTGGGGAAACGCATGTGCATGGTTGTCTCTATATATGTGAGGTTGTAGGGATCTTGCTGATCAAATTTGAGAAAACAATTGATATATATGGAGTGGATTAATTGGTTGATGTGTGTGCGGAATCTCCTGCCCTGTGCTGTCCCAAGATCCACCATACCTCCTCTATGAACCTGGTAGTATAACCCGCGAGCATTTGGTGAAGGCATGTCATAGTCCTCATCTTATTCTGGAGTAGAGAGCGGTGACTGTGGAGGAGAATCTGTAGTACTTCCCCCCCCCAAAACAACAACTAGCTTCGCTCCCTCGTCGAGATCGATCGGCACTAGCGTGCGAGCTGCCCTGATGATGACTGCCAGAAGAGCGCCGACGTGAATCTCGGGCAGAAGGTTGGATAGGTGATGGATAGGTGGACGCCCGTGGCGTCGGACCCTAGGGCATTGGACCCTGTGAAGGAAAAGTTGAACCTAGAGCTGTAGCTCGAAAACTCTGCAGGTATGGAGAGCCACATGTCGGAGTAGAGACCTCTGATAATCCAAAAGCTGCTACCTGCCCCGGTGAATAGCGCTGCGTAAGGGTCTGTTGTGAACCTAACCACTTAGCCCGAAGACACAATGCCCTCTCCACATCTGGATCGGTCACAGGTACGACAGTGGACCCACCTAGAGCGTCCTGAAACCAGCCGAACCCTCATGATGACTGCTGAGGCGATGGCTGTGAATGATAGGCAAAGAGAGCGTCGGGATATGACATCCCGTCTGCCATGAAATCCTCAATGCTGCGAAAGCGTGGTGTGAAAGAAGAAGACATGGTCTGCATTTATTACGACAAAGATTAAACTAGGGTATGAAATTTGAATATATGATTAAAAATTTACACATTGATTTTTTTCAAACATTGGATTCTCTATAGTATCCAATGTTGAAAGAATCAAATGTGGAAAGAATCCAATGTGTGTCTACAACCTATAAAAGAGTCTTGCAAAGCCTTGAGTGCTAATAAGATATTAGTGTGTGTATTGACTAATAAGAGATTATTGTGTTTATGATTAGTGTGACCGATTGCGCGATCACTTGGACGGTCATTGGGGCCTAATACGTCACCTACGACTTAATCATGGAGGTATGTTTCTGTTTTTGTGTTGATTGTTGTTTAATTTAACATAATTAGTGTGTGTTTTAGTGTTGGCTTGTGCACACACTAATAAGTGTGTGTTAACATACACTAATTAGTGTGTGCATTGGCTTGTGTAATTGGCTTGTGCACACACTAATTAGTGTGTGTTAACATATATACACTAATTAGTGTGTGCATTAGTGCGTGCACACACTAATTAGTGTGTGCATTAGTGTGTGCACACACTAATTAGTGTGTGCATTGGCTTGTGTAATTGGACTAATCACACACTAATTAGTGTGGTTGGTGGAGGAGGGGAAAGGAGGGTGGAAGAGCGCATGTGCCAAGAATCCATTAGATAGGGAGGAAGCACATCAAATCAGCCAAGTACTGCTGATCCCTCTTATCCAAGTGACCACATCCCATCCCCTTACATGGATGCAGAAGACGACCATTTGTATAGAATGGTTGAGGATCTCTTTGCACGAGAGGAGGAGCATGAACCAGAGTGTGCATGCGAAGAAGCTTCCGAGCGAACGAGGAGTGAGCTACTCGATTCGGCACACACCGCACTATATGATAGATGCTCTTACTCCATTTTAAGGGCATCTCTCGAAGTCCTTAACCTTCAGGCGATGTTTGGATGGAGCAATGCTAGTGTCGACGCACTTTTGAGGTATGTATACAGATTGTGAAGAATGCTTGTGGAGTGCATAAATTAGCTTCTAATGTTCTTTCTTCTTGTGATAGATTGCTAGGATAGATGCTGCCAGCTGGCAATCACATGTCAGAGAACAGACGAAAAGCCCGCGAAGTGGTGACCGCATCAGGGATGGATTATGATCGCATTCATGCTTGCGTGAACGATTGTGTGCTCTTTCGTAATGAGCATGCCAATTGTGACACATGTCCATCGTGTGGGGAGCCTAGGTTCAAAGAAGGAATGCAGAGAAACAGAATTCCACGTAAAGTTTTGAGGCATTTTCCACTCATCCCTCGCATCCAACACATGTTTAGATCGAAGGGTACGAGCGAGCTTTTGAGTTGGCATGCAAAAAATCGCTCCAAAGATGGTATTATGAGAGTGCCAGCTGACTCACCAGCGTGGAAGCACATAGAGAACACATGGCCAGAGTTCAGGGATGAGCCTTGTCACTTGAGGATTGGATTAGCTAGTGATGGAGTGAATCCATTTGGGCACCGCTCTACTTCATGGAGCACTTGGCCGGTGGTTGGATTAAACTACAATATTCCGCCCTGGGAGGCAACAAAAAAGGGAAACATTTTACTATCACTTCTCATTCCAGGAAAGCACAAGGTAAAAAACATGGATGTATATCTACAACCTCTTATTTATGAGCTTCAAGAACTATGGAGAGGCATAGATGTCATTGACATTTCACAGCCACCACGAGACCGCAAAGCCGTCATCAAGTGCATCCTCATGTGGACCATGCATGATTACCCAGGATTTGGAGAGGTATCTAGTAAGTATGCCCATGTTAATTGTACTCTTTGCTTTAGGTTTATCGTTTCATGTGTAAGGTTTGTTTACCTCTTGGCAGGATTGGCAACATCTGGACATAGTGCGTGTCCCACTTATGGCCCTTCCCTTGTGACAGAGAGACCTCCTTTTCTTGGGAAGGTGATCTATCCCAACAACCATCGCTTCCTACCTCCTTCACATCGTAGATATGCTCCCCCTATCAATGGAGTGCAGCCATTCCACTGGAACATGGCTGATTGGGCGAAGCATTGGGAGGAGCATCATGGTACCTCACCGCCTCCCAATGGGTTGCCAAAGGGTATGTCGAGGTACTCAATCTTCTTGTCGCTCCCCTATTGGGCTTCGTTGAAAATTCAGCACTTATTGGACCCTATGCATGTATTCAAAAATGTTGGGCAAGCTATATGAGATCACATAGTTGGCAAGAAGGATTCATTGGGCGCTAGGGAAGATTTAAGAGCCATTAGACGTCTCCCCCCTTCAGCCACGCCCCGCATGGGGGAGCAGGGAAAGATGATTCTCCCAAAAGCACCGTGGATAATGTCCAAGGCAGACCAAGAGCGGACAAAGTAAGTTATTGCATCCATCAGAACTCCAACGGGATATATGCGGTCACTCAAAGGTGCTTTCACAAAAACCAAAAAGGGTGGCTCCACTCAATTGTATGAATTGAAATCCCATGATTGGCATAAAATTCTTCAGGTAAGAGTAGAACAGTTTGTGGTGTCTATGTGTCCTTATATATAGGTTGACATTCACTAAGATGTTTTATTGCTTGTAGTTTGTACTTCCCATAACTATTAGTGGTTATGGGGACACTAAGGTGAAGGCTGCAATATTCAAAGTGGGTGAGATTGTGAGGTACTGGGTTTTTTTCAAGTACTATATCATGTTGTGCATGCATGAACTTTGGAATTTTTTTTCATCTACTATATAACGTTTGCCCTGTAGATTTGTGAGCTCCAAGGAGATAGAAGTAGAAGCCATACCAGTAGCCCATCAGCTAGCAGTAGAGGCAGTGTGTGCTATTGAGGATGCATTCCCACGTACAATCCTTGTTAGCCAAATACACCTATTGCTTCACCTTGTTGAGGAGATTGCCATTTGTGGGGTGGTTCACTCTAGATGGATGTTCTTCTTGGAGAGATTCTTGAAGACTTTAAAGGATTTTGTTAGATTGAGGTCACAACCGGAGGTATGAAAAATAAATACAATATAGATAGCATTTAAACGCTATGGAGTTACTAATAAAAATATGTGGTTTTAATGTTTTCAGGCAAGCATGGCAGAAGGTTGGGTGGTGCAAGAGGCATTTGTGTATGTCTCACAGTGGATCCATCTTTGCCTCGTCTGTGGAGTGAAGAAGAGGATCCTAGGAAGCACTCAACCATTCCCAGTGGAAAAGGCTCACTCTTGGTCATGGATAGAGAGTTTCATTCCATAGTCAACAACTACTCTTTACTCAATGCCACTATCATGACCAAATGGGTCAATATGTACTTGGAAGCCCGCGCAGCTAGAGAAAGGGATAGAGATGCATGGAAGAGGTCCCATGGAGGTAGACGTGCACCTCCTTTTCCTAAAGAGCTTGAAAAATATCCTGACTTGATTCAAGTAGAGTGGATCCATAATGCCATGACCAATGCCAAAGCACAAGGAGAACAAATAAGCCCTAAAGAATGGGAGTATGCGCGAGGATGCTTGCGCAAGGTGAGTGTGTATATGTTATGTATGCATGTATGCAAATCACTTAATGAAATGCGATGTAACCTCTTATGCATTGTGATTGTAGGGTCTCATTTTCAACTCCATTTGGTCCGAAGGCCGACATTTTCGCACCCGCAAGATAGATGAGCGTCGGACCACTAATGATTGTGGTGTGATGGGAAACTTTGACACAACAATAGATGAGGTCAGATATTGTGGTACTATAGAGAGAATAATCAAAGTGGATTTCAAATCTTTTCACAAATTTCTCTTTGAGTGTCGATGGTTTGCGGGTGAGGTCAAAAGACATGAAAATGGGCTCATTATGGTGGATTCCACCCAATTCCATCGGGGAAAAACTGACAACTTGGTGTATCCTGGTAGTTGCGAGCAAGTAATTTAGGCTATGTGCAATTAACTTAAATTAAAAATTTAAGTTATGTATATCAACTTATTCTTAGTGTGTGACGTACAGGTCTTTTATGTGCCATGTATATATCAAAGAAGACTTTGGTATGTCATTCCAGTCATGCCGCGAGGTAGATCTATCTTTGCAGAGACGGACATTGAGCCAGTAATTGATCCCATCATACCATCACCACAAGATGCAGAGGAAGATGTAGTAGAAGTTGAAGAAGGTCAGCCAAGCCTTGCAAATAGTCATCTTGAGGAGGAGGAAGAGGGAGAAAGCGATGATGATTCTACAGGAGGTGATGGAGAGGAGGAAGAATCTCTAAATTTTTTTATTGATTTGAATACTATGGGTCTAAATATGGATCCTAGTGCTTGTAGAGATCTTATACAAGATGAGAATTAATAAAGCTCTCCATTCTTTCACTTGGTGTAGTATATGATTAATTTGCAAATGTTTTGTTATGTGCTTATGAATAGTATTTGTAATGGTTTTGTTTTGAGTTCAATGATTTATGTATAGAATTTTTAGAGTGAAAGAGAGATTAAGTGAAGTGAGCAAGCATTCTGCAGAGTGTAGGAGTTGTATTGGATTTAAATGGAACCCGCGGGAGAGGGAGGGGGAAGGGGTCCAGCCTGTCTTAGAGGTAATGTGAGCGGAAATAATCGCGGAAATTTACGCGGTAATATTTGCGGTAAAGTGCCACTTCAGCATCAAAAGGATTCTCTCTCCTCATTTTGAATTCCTCTCTCTTGTTTTGCGGTAATGGCCCACGGTAAACACCACGATCTCTCATAGTGTCACCTGCTATACAGATCTATTGTCCAATGAGTTGCCGAAGGTGACATTCTTGCTTGTGAACTACTCCCGAGCATCAAGGTGAGATTCTTTTCAAGTTTTTTTGTAGGTTTGTGTGTATGTGTGTCTAACATAGTGTGTGTATGTGTGTATTTTTGCAGGTTTGAAGAGGTTTTCAAGACCCTTTCTTGCTCAAATAGGCCGCATGTGAGTGCTCGAAAGTTTTATGCATTTTTACTTAATTTAAAATTATTTTGTATATTGACAAAATAAATTTTCATTCATTAAGCTTTCAATACTTTACATTTTTATGCAATTTTGTTTTGAAATTATGCTTTGGGAAAATTTTGTTTTGAAATTATGCTTTGAGGTAATTTTGTTTTATGGTTGTTATGGTTATGGTATGACAAGCAAGTTATGGTAATGGTTATGGTATGGGAAGTGGGTTATGTATATGGTTTTACAGTTTTCGAATCATGTTTTAATTATGGTCATAAAATCTTTATGCCATTGTACCTATGGTTTGGGAGTCGACGTTATGGTTATGCTTTTGAGAACTTGTCATGATTAAGCTTTTAATTTTGTGGTTTTGTTCTTTTTACAGTTTTTCTAATCTGTATACACTCTCTGTTTAACGTCAACTTGTAGGTGGAGTGTGGTTTCTCGTGCACTCTTCCTTTGGATAAAGAGGGATGTTTTTTGTTGCTGCAGTACATGCAGCATCAATTCCCAGCCCTCTCTACCCAAAAAGAAATTGATGGTTTGGTCATCGGAACAGAATTCGGTACATGCACTGGTATGGGCTTTGGAACAAACATTGGTATATGAAAACATTTCCGGCGCATATAACTACGTTTATTCCGGCGTATATAACCGCGTTTATTCTGATGCATATAACAGTGTGTATTTCGACTTGTTTTACCGGTGCATATACCAACGCCACGATACCAACGTTTATTATGATGCTTATTCCAGGGCATTTTACTTTTAAAAGAAGCTTTGTCTCGTTGGTATCTGCACCAATTTTTGTGTGATGTGCTATAGTGTATGTGAATAAATATGAAACTACGAAGAAAAATCTCCATGCTAGAAGCACCGCCAGAGATGAGACCAAACATAGACAACATCCTTTGCCAAAGCATTAGACTTGCTTTATCTGGCTTGCAAATACCCCACAAGAGCAACCCACCAAACATCCATCCTATTGTGGAATGACTCTCACAAACTAAGGCAACCGTCTCACACCGTTATAGTAAAAACACATTCAAGCATGTTTTACAAGTAGAACCCCTCCTCTTCTATGTACACCCTCCAAGCTTGGTGAAGGGTGCTTTTGTGATGGACTAGAAAGCCCCCATTAAACAAAGCATCCTCACCTTGAGAGTAAAATATCAAGTGCCCCGTTGGAGCCCACATTTTTCATTTTGCATAATGATAAAGGGAAGTGTGCCCACATTTAACCAGATGGTAGTACCTATGTTAGTTTCTTCAAGCTCTATCTTGCCCTTCAAGCAAGAGTTTTGCATTTCTATCAATGGATTTGCAAGCCTCTACCAAGTAGGCTCCACATTGACCTCCTTATGATAGATTATCTTTGCAAGATCTTTGACTTTGCCTTTGCACACCCTCAAGACCTGCTATGAAGAGGTGTTGAGCAAGGAGCACAATAAAGAAGCTCCTCTTCAAAGCAGTTTTTAGTACTTCTATTCTTTAAAAAATCACAAAGCATTTTTTTTCCTAAATTATTGTACAAAAATGATAGATATTTGATTATTAAATAAATCACACCCACTTGGTTAACATAAAAATCAGCGTGCTTGTCAAAATTCAAAAGAGAGATAGAGGGGGAGAGACAAAATGAATGGACGACATGAGAAACCTGTTTCATAGAATAAAATATACAAAACGTTTATAAATCATCCTCCAAAAGATCTCTACAAGTAGCTTGATCTAAAAATAAACCCATGGATTCATCATCTAGATTTTCCATCTCATCATCGTCATCATGGCAATCTTCCTCGCTAAGATTGGCTGTGTTGGGAATTGAACCATCGATGTATATGTCCCTTGTTTCCCCCTCATTCAAAGCAATGGGTGGTAAAGGGTCGAAGATGGTCTCCACTTCATTAATGACAAAAATGGTCCTTCCCCGAGGTGTTACGGGAACTACGAACCAAAGCTTTGGTTGATGCACTGATGGGATATAAATAACCTACAGAAGAGAAGCTCAAAGTGAATGACATTGGTATTATGCTACAAACAAATAAGGATAAAGAAGGTTTTACACTCACCTGCTTACAGTTCCGTGGTAAAACTAATTTATCATACCTCCCTGTGTGATATACACTAGAATCCACCATGTGGAGCCCACTCTCATGGCATATTGACGCATTTCCAAACCACTTGCACTCGAAGATGAAGGTATGAAAGGTTCTAAAATCGACCTTTAGTATCATTTCAATGGTCCCACAATACCTGGCTTCATCACCATTTATGTCAAAGCTGCCCATGACACCACAACCCATGGTGGTTTGACGCTTGTCAATGTGGCATGTACGAAAGTGTTGACCCTTTGATCACATAGAGTTAAAGGAGGGACACTACAAAACAAAAACAATTGTACAACCAATGAGAGGGCTACAATTAAGAAAGAACTAAATGCAATATAGTTTAAGTACCTGAGTACTATACCTTTGGCACGCAACCTCGTGCATACTCCCATTCTTTGTTAGTGATGTCCTCTCCGTGTGCCTTTGCTTTGGTTATTCTTTAATGGATCCACTTGGCACTAATGAGATCTAGGAAACATGCAAGGTGTCGAGGAAATGGGGGTGCCCTCCTGTCTCCATGGGCTTGCTTCACTCTCTTGCATATGCAACAATGCCTTTTCCATTTTCCACAAGTCTACCACTTGGTCATAACCTTTGCATTGAGGATGGAAAAGTTGTTGTCGACGACTTGCCATTGATCCATATCCACGTTAATTAATTTCCCCCTCCCACTTGGTAAGTGTGAAGTCATCCTTGCATCCTCCTCATCTAACCACATGCGAGGCATTGAAGTATCAACTTGTGACAAGTACTCTGAAATGTAAAGAAATGCCTCTTACAAAATCCATCCTTTGGTCATGCATGCCTCTATTTGGGCCCATAGTCGCACAAAATCTTTGAAAGTCTTTAAAAACATATCTAGAAAGAACATCCATTATGCATGCATCAATACTCCACATATAGAGATCCCCTCAACCACATGAACCAAGGGGTGGACTTGACTAAGAAGAATGAATCGAGGAAATGCATCCTCAATGGCACACATTGTTTCCGCAGCAAGTGTTTGAGCAGCCAGGATGGCATCTATTTCAAATTTTTTGGAGCTCACAAATATACAAGATAACACATAAGAGTACACTAAGAGAACACACAAAAAGATATAGTTTATACCGAGAAGTTTAGTTGAATAGAAATATGAGATACTTTGCTAACTCCCAGAGTTTGAGAATAGCTTCCCTCACTTTCTTATCAAGGCATATACACATACTCACTGGCAAAATAAACTACAATGTCAAAAGATTGGAATACCACATGATAGTAGGCATGCACAAAACTCAACACCTAAAAAATGAGGGAGATGACTGAAACTGAACAAAAGAATTACATGTAGCATCTTGTGCCAGTCGGGACTTCAACCTATACAATTGAATAATTCCACCTTTCTTTGCCTTCATGAAAGCTCACTTTAGTGACCTCGTGTACCCTGTTGGTGTTTGAATATATGCAATGGAGCTATTCACTCAATCTAGCTAATCCATGGTGCTGTAAGGAGCACAATCTTCCCATTGGAGGCTATACGTGGAGTGGCAGAGGCGAGGAGATGCCTCAAGGCCCTCAAATCCTTCCTTGAGGCAGTGATACTTTCATTGCTTCAGTCGTATTTTTCATCCAAATTAAGGACTTCCAACAATGCTCCAAGTAGCGAGTACTATGCACCATTGTAGAGGGGTGTTCGGGCAATCGATAGCAAACTGTCCTCCGTTTTTTTGTGTCCGAGTAGTGCATGGTCTACAAGCATGTTTGCACACATTCATCTCGTGTGCCAAAAACACCTCAACCATATCGACCATGTGCTAATCCTCAAACTCTAAGTGCCCTTCAAGTGTGTGTTGAGGATTTTCCGAGATAGAGCCCCCGTCGTACACCATGCATTGGGTGAGGATCTCTTTCCGTTTTCTCTCGGCCTTTCATGCCATTGCATCACCAGCAAAATGGCAAGCATCGACCAATGGGGAGCATCATCAAGCAAGAGGGACGGTGCTTCCATCAGCGGCTCGAGCACACTGCCAAGATATCCAAAGCCCCTCCTTCTCCACATGTTCTAGGGGAATTCACCTTAAGCGATGGATTTCCCTTTTACACTTACCCCAAGGGCATGAGAGTTTGTCCTTCAGTCGATGATCACGCGGCCAGACCGTTCGAAGGGCGACGATTGTCCCATTCATCTTGCACACAAGTTAAATGATGTTAGATTTGTAGAATCTTCATGAAAAATTATAAGACCTACAAATAAATAGTAAGTAGATTCTCTAACACCTAAATCTCCAATAGTGACAACCGTGAATGAATAATCAGTGTTCTTTATGCATCCTACAAATAAAGAGTTTGTAGAGACCTTAACCCCTAAATTTTCAATAGTGAAATCACTTTGTGATTATTTTAAAAGCAATGATTAAAATGAAACAAAAAAATATTTTAAAAAACTTAAAGGTGTACAAAAGGGACGTTGAAGGGTTTGGAGGTTGGAAAAAAGAGGTATTTGCAACATATGATACCTAACAATGTCGCTTTTATAGTAGGTTGTAGTACCTACGGTAATATCCACGGTAATAGCTACGGTAATATACGTGGTAATATCTATGGTAATAACTGGAGCAATTTAAAATACAAACATCAAGGCGTGTTGTGTATTTGGCATGCCCTGCTGTTCTACTTATTTCCTCATCATCATGCCTGCTCTTCACATTATTTCTCCCCCCCCCCGCTCAAACTCCTCTCTCTCTCTCTCTCTCTCTCACACACACACACACACACACACACACACACACACACACTTACACACATATTTTGGAGGATTTACTTCTGTGTCGTCGATCGTGGGAGAAAGGTGACAAACGTCTGCTTTAGGCGAAAGGTAAGTTTTTCTATCCCCCCCTCCCCACCCTTCCCTATTGTTTTCAACTCTCTCTTCCATACAAACTAAAAAACCACAAGTCTTACTTGTTGCATGGTTATTGCTTGTGATTTATATTCGATTTCGTGTCATCGATTGCTTGCCTTTCGAATGCTTGCGTTAGTTTATTGCGTACGATTAGTAAAAGAAAGAGAGGGAGGAAAAGAGAGGGAGGTGTGTTTAGAATGGATTAGTTAATATTGAAGTGGATTAAATAAAAAAACGAGAAAAAAAGTTAATTTGTAAGTAATGTAGATTGTGTGTAAAAATAATAGTGAGAGGGAAAAAGTTTGAGACAAAAAAAGAGAAGGGTATAAAAAAGGAGTAAAAAAACCTCTTTTTAAATCTCTCTTGAAAACTAAAAACTAAAATGTTAAAACAAATATTAAAAACAAAATGTTAAAATGTTAAAAGTAAGTTAGAGAGAGATATGATTCAGGATGTTGGTATGATTCCCGAGGAGTCCACTACGTAAAATTTGCATATAGCATGTTCGAACAAGAGGTATTTGAATAATCCCTTACCAGTATGTTTTCAAGTATTATATGTATCCCTTATATATGCATGTTTTGTAAAAACACTAGCCCTTATGTATGAAAATGTTCACTTTCTCAATTAAAAAACCCTTTATGTAAGTACATTTTTATGTAAATGTACCTAATTATAAATCCCTTACTTTGCTCGCACATGCTATCTTGCATATTTCTTGGTGGACACCCTAGGATATGATTAGGGTTAGGTTCAGAGTAGATAGTATAGATGGGCTTAGAGTTTAGAGGGTTTAGGATTAGGGATGTAGGTAGATTTTAGGATAGAGGGTTGCTTTAAGTTAGGGTTTAGTCTTAGGCTCTAAGTTAAGGTTTAGGTTTAGGTTTGGGGTAGAGGGTAGGTAGAGTTTAGGGTAGAGGGTTGCTTTAGGTGGAGGTTTTAGGGTAAGCTCTAAGCCCGGGGTGGTCACTTTTTAGAATGTGTATGCTATCACGTGAGTTAACCTGAGAGGATTATTAAAAGATCAAAATGTATCAAAATGTATACATACAGAGGGGGTGGGGGGTTTTTTAAATAGGCATGTAGTGTAAATATAGTATGTATATTGAGTTATTATTAATAACCTCGTCAACGCACGTGATATAGGAAGCTTTTGATAAGTGACCGCCCCGGGGCTCTAAGTTAGGGTTTGCACTTTAGGTTTAGGGCTAGGTTTGGAGTAGAGGGTAGGCTCTAGGTTCGGGTTTAGGCTTTAAGTTTAGGGTTAGGTTTG
The DNA here is from genome assembly GCF_014529385.1 of Adiantum capillus-veneris. NCBI lineage: Eukaryota > Viridiplantae > Streptophyta > Polypodiopsida > Polypodiales > Pteridaceae > Adiantum > Adiantum capillus-veneris. Next base: position 104,840,995 of record NC_140936.1, read on the forward strand.
GGACATCGGATAGGCTTTAAGCTTAGGGTTAGGTTTGGGATAGTGGGTAGGCTCTAAGTTAGGGTTTATGCTTTACGTTTAGGGTTATGTTTGGGATGGAGGGTAGGCTTTAGGTTAAGCGTTATGTTTGGGATAGAGGGTAGGCTTTAGGTTAGGGTTTAGTATTTAGGCTTTATGGTAGGCTTTAGGTTTAGGGTTAGGCTTTAGATTAGGTTTAGGGTAGAAAGTTTAGGGTTTAAGGCTAGGTTTAACGTAGAGAGATTAGGGTTTAAGGTTACGTTTAGAGATAAAGAGGAAGAGGGAAAGAAAGAGAGAGATGGAGATAGAGAGGGAGTGTCATAAAATCTAATATCTAACCAAGCCAAATGATTTTCTCAATATTAAACTGATCACTTGTCAAGTTCCTTCTCATGTCGCCCTCATGGTGTGCCTGAAGCCTATTGGTTGGCCACCCAAGGGGTCCAATGATAATTTAGGAGGTTTAATTAATTGTCTCTGCATTTATCAAGTCCTCTCTCTCAAAGGGGAAAGGGGGACACTTGTCCCAAGGCTACCCTTGTTGCTTGTAATGCCTCCTGCTTGTGATTGGCTAGGCCTGGAGGGGTCCAATGAGATTCAAGCATGAGCTACAAACAGGGGTAGGCCAAAGCAAGGTAGGGGGTTTCTTGAGGGGTATACTCTCCCACACACACTCACTCAGACTCTCGTTGTGCATTATGCAAAGTGAAAGAGCTCCCTCTCCTTCTCGAAGAAAGTAGAGGTTGAGAGCCTACACCAACACTCTTGGCTATGGAGTGCAAATCCAACCAAGAGCCATGATTCAATGCTTAAGCTTGCCAGCTTCTCCATCTTCATTACTATGCTATTATGTATGCTAGCAAGAAGAGTTATGATAAGTGAGGAGCTAATTCTTTCTCCTATGAAATGTTTCTTCTTCCTCTTCCCTACCCTCATTCCCTGCTAGCTCTCTCCACCTTCGAAGGTGTTTGGTCTTGGGACTGAGGCTTGGGATAGTTAAAACTTTCTTCAAAGATTATGTTATGCTTGTGATGTGTGAAGCTTTCTATCTTCATTGCATCACCTACGTCATAAGGAACACAAAGATTGTATTGTCACAAGTCTCTCTTGATGGGAAAAATCATACTACAAATGCCTATTGGAGGAGGGACCAGCTCCATATAAATCCAGTCCTCAATTGTTGTCATGTTCTCTAAATTCTCTCTCTTGCAAAAGTAATGTTCATGCCAAATTCACTAATTACTATGATTATGCTGCTATCTTCAATTATGTCACCCGCTAAACTCACAAAGTAATTTCTAAAAAATACTCTCATTAATACAAGAGGGGAGGAAATCACAAATCATACCCTGCCGGGCGAAGGTCACAAAAGCTAAAGAAGTTCAAGGAGGGAGGAAAGAGTATCTCTTTTCTCACCTATGATGGCACCTTTGGTGCTACTGACAAAGTTTTGGCCTTCATCCAACAGTTTGATGCGGTTTTTGGATTCGAGGTATTTACAGAGTCCTCCAAGCTATGCCATGTAGCTATGCACTTCCAAAAATCAGCTCTTGAATGGTGGGCTAGCCTTCGTGGGAATGGCGAAGCCCCAAAGAAGTCATGAAGCAATTACTTGCAAGTGATGCAAAGGACAAAGTGATTATTGAATGGCGCAGCTTGAAGCTTCTCTCTCATGTGTCTATCCACAAGTATGTAGACAAGTTTTGGGATTTACATCTCAAGGCTACTGTCTTTCAAAAGATAGACTTTACCGAGCAAAGGCAGCAATTCTATGTGGGACTACCTGAAGAGATGGCCAAATACATCAACTCTCAACGGCCTAGTTCTATCAACGAAGTAATCCATCACACCATGTTTGCTTCACACATCAATTTCCATCAAGGGGCTAGATGGAATGTCAAGACCATGGAAAACAAAGACAAAAATGATGCAAAGGGGAAAACCAATGCTCAAAACTCTTCCCAAGGCACTTCCAACAACAACAACAACAGTCGGTCCAAGGAGAAGGGAGTTTACAAAGGCAAAAACAAAATCTCTCTTGAAGATCTTGAAGCTTTTTGCAGGGACCATAAGTGTTCCAAGTCTGGGGATCAAGGACATGGCTATCGTTCTTTCCCCAAAAGAATGCTCAGAGTGAGACTCCTAGGGCTTCCACCATCAAAGCTCCAAAAGGGGATGCTCATTGCAAAGGATTATGACTTTCCTATGCTTGGGGAAAGATAAGAGAGAATGATGCCTTCATCTTGTTTGACCTTGGCTCCACTTATAACTTCATATCAATAGATTTGGCCACCAAGTTAGGCATTCAAGCTTTCGAGATGGGAGATATGGTAATTGCTGACACAGCTTTCAAGGGACAGAAAGCCTTCGCTACTCCCTTGATTGGGAAGTTAAGGCTTCATGTCCAAAGCTATGTGGACAAATAAGACTTTTTCATCTCTCTTCTCCAACATGAGGATGCTATCCTAGGGGTGCCATGGTTTGATCGCATGGCCGCCAATATGAAGTTCCTTGAAAGGAGAATCTACTTCACCTACATGAGAAAGAACATGTATATAGATGCTAGTGAGCGTGGTTGCACCATTCCACTTGTAAATTCTCGTGCTTTTGATAAATCAATGAAGAGCTCAGTTTCTACGTACATGATTTTTGTCAAAGAGTCTCTAAAGGATCCTAATGTTTCATCAAATGTAAATGGTAGGAATCAAGAAGATTTAGACTCGTTTAATTTTCTAAAAGGATTCCAAGATGTGTTCATCGATGATATCCCTATGGAATTACCTCCAAAACGAGGGGATGATGACAAGCCTCCTTATCGACTCTCACAAGCTCAACAAGAGGTGATCATGCGACAAGTATAGGAATTGGTAGACAAAGGTATAGTGAGGCCTACTTCCTCTCCCTTTTGTTCTCTAGTCCTTTTAGTACAAAAGAAATATGGTACATACCATATGTGTGTGGACTATCGAGCACTAAACCACATCACTATCCTCGGAGCGGTCAATTTTTAGAATGTGTATGCTATCATGTGAGTTAACCCGAGAGGATTATTTAAAGATCAAAATGTATACATACAGAGGGGGGTGGGGGTTTTTAAATAGGCATGTAGTGTAAATATATTATGTATATTGAGGCATTATTAATAACCTCCTGAACGCACGTGATATAGGAAGCTTTTGATAAGTGACCGCCGCCCCGGGTCCTCGGGGGGTTCACTATGTGTAAAACTACCATATCACATGCGTTCAAGACATGTTTGTAAAACCTCTTATCTATGAATTTTGTTAGAAATATAATGTACCCTTTTCTTTTAAAATCTATAAGTTTTTTTCAAATTTGAAAAAATAATACCCTTTTGTATATATATTTATGTAAGTTTCAAGAACTTTAAATACCCTTCTGTTAAACTCACGTGACAGGTTACATTTTTATTAGGTGACCTACCCGGGCCCGGGTCACTATCAAAAAAAGGTTTCTTGTGCCTCGGGTAGAAGATTTGTTTGATAAGCTACAAGGCTTTACCTACTTCACTAGGATTGACCTTAAGAGTGGCTATCATCAAATAAGGATAGTGGATGAAGATATCCTAAAGACCGTGTTTTGCACAACGTTTGGTCTTTATGAATATTTAGTCATGCCTTTTGGCTTAACTAATGCACCAACTACATTCAATCGTCCAATGGAGAAGAAATTTAGACCTTACTACAAATTACTGGAGTGTTCTTTGATGATATCATCATCTACTCCAAGTCTTTGGAAGAACATAAGCAACATCTCCAAGTGATTTTTCAAGCATTGAGGGAGAACAATCTTTTTCTCAAACAAAAGAAAAGAAAACATTAGGAAGAGGTTGGGGTGTAGGAGGGCCTCTTTATTTGCCATGAGCTTATGTGCATGATTAACATTTTGATGAATAGGTGTACGCCATGTGTGCAAGAATGGTGGGTGTGTAAGAGATATGTAAGAATGGTCAAAGGATGCACTTTTCTCCCCAAAAAGAGGTGGAAAATTTTACGATGTTTGGCCTTCCATAACTCCCACATATGATCTCCAATTTGAGCGAAGATCATAGATTTGCAATTTATGCATTGAGGTCTTTCCATAGATATGCTACATGATATGGTTTTACTCGCTAGATTTAAAATTCCATTTTGGGGGAAAACTTTGAATTCAAATAAACTAGCCATTCTGCCTGTTTCAATTCAAAAGCTGTCCTTTGATTACTTTCTTAATACTAAAAAATTGACTTACTTAAACTGCCAAATAAAGAGGCCCTCCTAGACCCCATTCTCTTCCTAATGCTTTTCCTTCAAGAGATTCAATACCTAGGTCATATTATCTCTCAAGATGATATCCGTATGGATCCATTGAAGTTAGAGGTAATAAAAGCATGGCCTAATCCAAGGAATCTACATGAGCTAAGAAGCTTTATTGGTATGTCTACGTGCAGTGCCAAAAGAACTGCGTCGAGGGTGCTCGCACAAAGCAAGAGTGAAATGGAGCGGTGTGGGACCCTGTGACGGAAGGGGAATAGGATGGTAAAAAGGGACAGTAGATGGAGGTCACCATTGGTGTGAGTCTTTGGACGTAAGAAGTCCCTTTCTGGCTCTCCCATGACATGGAGTGTTGCAAAAGATCGTAGTCCACATGCTATTGTGGAGTGTAGCCGCCAAACAACCTCTCCATTGAACGGTGGTACTGGTCTCGTAACGAGATTTGATGCAAACAAGAGTGTAGCGGCTCTACAAAATACCCAAAATAGCACACTACTAGCCATAAAACAACAGCTTTGCATACTTGACAAATGGCACAATGCATAATCCATGCAATATGTGAACAGAGAGTGAGAGAGTAGAAGAGCACATGCAGATGCACCACCTAGAGCAAAGTGCTACACCGGCATGACGAGAGAGAAGAGAAGATAGGAGAAGATTAGACACAGGTGTCGGGTGCAATCCCCCCCCCCCCCCCCCGTTCAAGAGTGAGCATTTTCCTCTTGCATGTATTTACTTTATAGATTTTTGAGTGCTTAAAATGAATACACATTGCTTGGCTGGACATTAATTGGCCATAGCTTATACAGAGCACTTTAATAATACAATGATAATAATTTGCTATCCTTTGTACATTCCATAAAGCATATATGCCTTTTCCACTTGTCAACTACAATAAGCAATAAATACAATAATTTATCATTTCCATTATGTACCTCTTTGTTGGAAAGCAACTGCTTAGTTGCAAAGTGAAAAATCGGCAGTCATACTTATAACAAAACAATGGTTCATACTTTGTGTTAGAAGTAGCACGTATTGAAAAAAAAATCACAAAATTGAAGAACATTGCTTAGTCCTGTTGTCATCCACATACTATTAATTCTAGTGTCACATATCACTAGAATAAGCAGTGTATGTACTCATACCCTAATGAATCAAGATATCATGGGTCACAATGATCATTCAATAAATAAATTCTCATCAATCTCAAGTTCAATTCCATAAATATGTCGTGATAGGAAATCATCGTACACCAATTCTAAATCCAAAATATAAATCCAAATCCAAATATCTCCCAGCATATACCCGGGTAACAAAATCATACTAAGGATAATGTGATGATCAAACACTGCAACATGATTTTGTGATTGGTGTTGCCTCAACTGGAAAATCGACACCAATGAGACGTGTTGCCTCATCGATGAATTTTGACTAATGCTACCTTAAGAGACACATGTACATTTGGTATTATTTAAAATTGTGATTTTGTATTTTGGTGGTGTGTTGCCTAAATCGGTGAATCTCCACTTGTGCTGCCTAAATCCATGGATTTTTATGGTTCCAATTGCTGCTGCCTAAATCGGCGAATCCACACCCGGATGAGCATTTACACAATGACTAAAACAGTGAATCTATGTGCAAGTGACCAATGGACTAGGCGAGACATAAAAATTACAAAACATGTACCTCGTACCAAATTGGAGTAAGTTTGAGTAGCAAATTACTTACAAATTGTTGTTCACTATCCTAGAGCACCTTGACTCATTTTGAGTAGCTACATAGCTTAATAACAAGTACAATAATTATTTTTAATTTTCAATATTCCATAATTTATATATCCTTTCTTATCAATCTATACCAAATGTGGGGGGCCAATTACACATATAATATAGCCACGGAGAGTCCTGCCTTATCACGCGTAGGCACTTTAGTACACATGTATTGATATCAATAAATTTCCATAATTGTATTGAAAAACGGAGAGTCATCATGGCCTCTTCAAGCATAGGAGATCTAACATGTGTAGAGATTTTGCCATTCCAACTCAATCCAACCCATAAGATCCTGGAGGTTCTTTGATGTGAAACCATGGCACGTAGATTTATTTGCAATAGTAATTCTCAAAGACAAAGCAGTAAAAATGAAGTCTTATCAATTGTAAAATTAATTGAAGGACACATTGAATGTATTAACATTTTAAAAGGTTGGAATGATAGTTGTTTACAATGTAGGGATGGGAGTCAATAGAGATTATTGTTGTGTGATAACAATATGAAGGTCAAATAGTAGCTGTAAATGAAAAAAATCAATAATGGTGCTTTAATTTAGACAACTTGCATAATAAAATTTAAAATAAAATCCATGCCTAATACATGACCTTAACCTTAACCATCTTAAAAGGGTATTAGAAACAGTAGTAGGGATGACATACAATATCAAGTAATATACCATATGATGGAACATTGAAAAGAAACTATGATCAATCTAATTATAAATCTAATTCCATTACATCATTGCCAACAGTATAATCAGACATAAATAAGGTAATAGCTTGTGCAAGAAGCAACGAGAGAGCAATTTTGTTGTTTATAGTAGATAGTTGCATTCATAGTTATACCTGCATTGTTATAATTGGGAAGAACGTTAGTTAAGGTGGCAATCCACATCATACAATCTTAGAAAAACTCATCCCTGACACTACATAAGCCTAGATATAGCAAAGGAACAAGGTTAGGAATGAGCCAACTACTTGTCTTTTTCATTTGAACCTACAGGACAAGGTAGACTATAAGATTTACAAGAATAACAAAAGATTTTCAACGTAAGTTAGATGGTGAGGGTAATTGCAATTGACATTAGTGAATCCACATCCTCAATGCACAATGCATCACCATTCATATTATGGACCAATATTGAACATGGACAAAGTGGAAGCAAAGCATGTTTCCTCTATCTCACCCACAAAAGACTGCAACAAATGACTACAAACAAGGCAAACATATACATGAAAAGCAAAAAACAAAATTCAAAATTCTTTTTAGAGCTTAAAAGCTAGATTATTGTTGAAAGGACGCCCTTTAGACAACGTTTCCATAAAGATTCCATTAAGATTCCTCAAAGATTCTATAAAGATTCCACATGAAGATGGTGATGAAGATGGATGCTGCAACATGAAGATACGAGTGCATGGACGTCATCGAATATCCCATTATTATTATTTTGAGCCATTACGACACTTTTGTAATGTTTACGAGAACCTCATATTTTAAGTCAGCACTTGTATTTTGGCCGCAGATGCTTGTTTATTGAGTAAAGCCAACTCAGTTTCTTGTAATTAAGCTTTGTAGAAGCCTAGGGACACTTCAGGTCATTTGGCCAGACATTAGGTTTGAAGGCTTTGTATATAAGCTAAAACCTAAGGCTTTGTAACGGACACATTACGTTATCTCAATTAATATACAGTCGTGGGTTCTACAGCATAGGGTAGTGAGCTTCACGCACACACACCGTCACGCACACTAATCACATTGCAGATCTGAGAGTAGGAGCGTGTTAGCATCGAGGAGCTCTCCGCGTCCACGCAAGCAATGCAAGCCGAGGACCACATCGCGAGCTCGCCTGCTTCTACGAGCTATATTTGGGCGAAAGTACCTCAAACAACATCCGTTCTGAATGATCAAGTAGTCGTTAGAATCAAGGCAAGAAGCTCTTCGTGTTGGTGTCTTTGTAGATTAGTTCCAGACACTTTGGAAATTACTATTTTGAGCCTCGATTAGAGGTCTTATAGTTATGGTTTCAAGGTTAAGGTGTTTGGCCATATAGGATATGTCCTTGTGAGTCTTGCCCTCCGATTTCGAGTCATTTCAATATGGTTTGAGACTGTTTCGAGCTTGTAGTGTTTCGTAGGATGCGTTGTCTGTTTCTTTGCTTTATGGTAGTGCTGTGGTAGGATTAGTGACAGCAGAGTGTTGTTAGTGTCTAGCTCAGAGTTGACAACCCAGAGATTGCCTCCATGCCCTAGTCGGGTCAGCTACGTCCTCGGATTGACAGCTTGTTGGTCTGTGTTCTCGCTGTGCTCCATCGTCCGTCGCGGCGTACCTGCTAACATTGGCGTAGTTTCCAGGCACGAAGCGCCTAGCGTAGACCGCATCACTCGTGTTTGACAGTATAGCATTTCTCTAGAGTTTTCTAGAGTGTTGTCACCATTTGCCTTCTTAGTGGGAAGTTAGAGAGCGGATCTCTTGACTTAGGGATAGCCAGGGAGCCTGCGTCTTGCCGAGGTGGTCCAGGATGAGGTTGAGGTATGGTTATATTATTTTGCTGTGTGTTTAGATTAGGTTTTATGGTTTGTGTGTTTGGTTGTGACTTATAATTGTGAAGAACTTGAAAGAGAAAAAACACAAAGAAAAACGCAAAAGGTAAGCAGGAGTCTGTTTGCTTGCCAGAAAGCAAAAACAACCATTCAACCATCCAAAGGAGGACTTTAGGTAGTATAGGACATCTGATGTTGATCTAGAGAAATTTTGACATGAAAATGTGCTTGAAAACACAAAAGGCGGAATTGTGCTAATTATGGTAAAAGTGCTCTAAAATGGTCGTTTGAAAGCCGATTTGAGTGCTTGTTTTTGCATTGGAGACCTTAAGGTAGAGGAAAAACACAAATTTGGTCCAATCCAAAAACAAAAACCCTAAAAAACCCAAAAAACAAAAAACTGAAACCAAATCTGCGACCTCAAGACCTTGTTTTGCATATGCTCTAGAGCTTGTATGTGAAATTTCAAAGCATTTGCATCAGTGCTTGTGCATCTAAATGGGAATTTTCTTTTTTCGAGTGTAAGGAAGTGAACTGTGAAATGCTTGAATCCAAAGGAAAAGAATTCCAAATTGAATGAGAATTTGGGGATAGGCTTCTAAGGGCATTAGGAACCAAACTGTCCAAAAACAGAGAAAAAAATCACTTCCTAGTGGCTCTCTACCCAGCCTATCACGATAGACTAGTGAATTGGAGATAGACTCACAATCAGGCAAAACCCCTCATACCACAAGTAAAACACATCAATACAAGGCTGCTCCCAAAAATTGAGTGTACTTGGATACCTGCTTGACCACCAAACCTCAAGTCTGGTGTTTAGAGTCTAAGTTCAGAGACACAGTGGTAAAAAGACCTTGAAAAATAGTACAAACATTGCAAAACTTTGTGTATTCACTATATAGAGGATAAGAAAACTAGCTATGAAGAGAACTTTGTAAAAAGACCAAAACTGGGAAATTTTATGAGCCTATCGCGATAGGCAAGGGATATTTAGCTGTGGACCTTATTTTAAAAATCCCTCCTAGGGATAGCTTAAGCAGAGCCTAAATAGCATACACACAAAATTTCAAGGTGTTTGGATCACTAGAAGTGAACCTAAGGCCCAGAGAGAGATTCAGGTTCTGACAAAAACACTAAAATTGGCCCAAAACACAAGCCAAGTGTCCAAATTGCATGAAATTTGATGGATAGACTCAAGAGAGTAAGGGAAATCTAAAAGTGAAGTCACAATTTTGAGTTGACTTTTCCTGCAAAATCTGCTGTGTCTATCGTGATAGGTCATGAAATTTTGAGTGGGAGAGTTTTTGGAAATTGTGACTAGATAGCTTGAATCCACTCCTCACCTAGACCTCAACCATCATTTCAAATTTGAAATTGGACATCAAGAAGACCACCAAAGCACTTGTCTGGTGTTTTGAGTCAGACTTCAGAGACAAATTGGGTAAAGGGACTTGGCCAAATTTCCAAACCTTGTGAAACTTGGTATACATGATCTATAGAGGGTAGGGAACACATCTGTGAAGAGAAAATTTGAAAAAAGTGTCATTTTAGCATACTTGGTGAGCCTATCGCAATAGGCAAAGAACCCAGTGATAGAAACTGAATTTTTCAAAAACCTCTGGGGCATAGCTTGGAAAGGTGCTATCAAGGACACATAAAAATTTTGAAGTCATTTGGACATCAGAAAGTGGGTCTAAGACCATTTGAGAGGATTCAGCTTGTAGAAAACACCAGATCTGGTCTAACTGACAAAGTAAAAGTCCAAACCACTTGAAAATTGGTAGGAGGACTAAGGAGAGGTGTTGGAACACAGTGGTATAGTCAAAGTTCAAGTTTGACCTATAAAAGGGGTACTTGTTGCTGAGCCTATCACGATAGACTCAGAGCAAGGCCAGAGAAATTGAAATTTTCAAAACCCTCTGGAGCATAGCTTGTTTAGCCTCTCCGGAGGTTACACACAAAATTTGGTGGATTTTGGACATTGGGAAGTCATCCTAAGTCTATTTTCTAGTGATCAGATAGACTCAGAATTCTAGAGTTGGAGTTAGAGACCTAAAAAAAAGTCCAAAACAAGTGGAAATTGGTGAGCAAGTGGTACAGAGCATAGGGAACACATTGGTGAAGAGAAATCTGGAAAATTTTCAAAACTGAAGAATCTGCTGAGGCTATCGTGATAGACTGGGGCTTTTTCACAGAAATTGAACTTTTTGAAAACTGACCTTAAGGTCTTGTTCTACATGTTGTTGTGAGCCTATGGTTAAAATTTGAGTAAATTTGGAGTATTGGAAGTGCATCTAAGAGGATTAATTCATAAGATCAGAAAAGAGACTGTTGTTTGATGCAAGTTACAAAGGAAAAGTATTTCAAATTGGTTGAAACTTGGTGAGTAATATCTCAAGAGAAGGGGGAACTCAAACCTGTAAAAATAGTTAAACTGTATCCCAGTAACACTCTAGTGAGCCTATCGCAATAGGCTCAGGAATTTTTTGTAGAAAAATCAAAAATTAAATCTGACTTCATATTTGGGTTCAAAAGCCCCATTATACCATGTACACAAAGTTTGAGTGCATGTGGACATCTGCAAGGGGTACTTGGTGAGCCTATTACGATAGACAAGTCAGGAAAAAATTTTGAGAATTTTTTTTGAAACCAAGTATACCACTGGGTTTATCATTGCCTAAGGAGTGCACACACCAATTTTGGGCTCAAACTGACCACTTGCAAAAACATCAGATAGAGCAACTTTCCAAATTACATCTCACTGTTTTGGTCATAACTTTCACATACGGACTCCGATTCCAAAAGTTTTTATATCAAACGTAGCTTGAGAGTAGCACTAGAGATCTTAGAGTAACCTGAACAAAATGCATGCCTACTCCAACCATTTTGGTCAGTTTTGAAAAAACGTTGTTTAAGGCCTCAAAATGCATCTGGAAGTCAGGGGTGTCTAAAACCGACAATTTGAGAGAATTATGAGAAAATGCTCATGATTTTGGACATAGTTTTGGATTTTTCCTGACCAAAACACTTGAACACACTGAGAGAGGTATTACTATAGCAATCTAGAGCTGTTAAGCCTAGACGTCATGTCTACATCAAACTCAGACTCAGCTTATACAAGCACATGGATTGCAGGGATAGATGAGCACCCGCCCAGAATAGATCTTCCAAACCTACATTACATAAAGACCAATTTTGTGGAGAGAGTTTGGACGTATAACCATGAAAGTGAAGGACTATATAGGTGTATTAATGGAAATCAATTCAACCTTTACAGTTGCTTAGAGCCTTACCCAGATGAGCTGACAGAATACAAGCTCTTATATGTCTATACATATGAGGTCGACTTACAATGGACATCTTTATTTGTTGACAAGTATGGATGAGAATAAAGAGCTATAGAAAGCACAAATCCGCGAACCAAATTAGAGATGAGTGGATATTTGGTCAATGAAGGACCTTAGATTCATCCACCAAACACAGGAACCTCTAAGAGAATTCCAAAGAGGGGACCACCACCTGGATTTCCTCCTAGAGCAATAACGAGAGATGAAACGACACCAGAGAGGAATATGGTTCCATACTTTGCACCCCAAAGTATAAGACCATCTCAAATAAGAAAATGGATAATTAGAAAGTAAAATGGCATACGAGCCCATGTCTCTCCTTTCAAGCAAGTCGTACGAGCGGAACGAGTAGAGGACTTCCACACGCAGTATGAGGTTTTTGGACTTACATTGGAGGACAATGCACAAGATGGTTTGAACTATTGAACCGGAGAGAGTTCACAACCATTGAGCAAATGTTGGATGAATTTGTTCAAGAATTCACCAAGAGGGGCATAGAACATAACACACTTCCTAAGATTCAGGAATTTAAACAAGGCGAAATAGAAACATTGCGACATGCAATACTGCGTTTCAAGAAATATGTTGCTAGATGTCCTATCCAATAGTTACCCACGCCAGAATGTCAGATCCTATGCTTCATCAGAGGGCTTAGGAATGAGAATCTCCAAAAGGACCTATACGTGAGAAGATACCAAACCTTAAAAGAGGTGACCAAAGCGGCAGTTGACCTAGTTTTGACAATTTTGAATTCTATGAAGATGGTCAGAAGAAGATGAATGATGCGAGTGAGAAAAAGAAAACCATTGATCTTGAGGATCAAAGAGGGAATCTAGGGAAAAACCAAGTAAATGTTGAGGAGAAAATCATAGAGAATGTGATGCAACGCATCAACCACTCTGACAGAGTACCAGCCTATAGAGTTCCTCAACGACGAAGGTGCATGACATGTGGAGGGGACCATCCAACACAACATTGTCCTTAATATAGACCTAAGACTTCACCAGGGTTTGAGCATGTTATGTCTCAACCGCCTAGATATCATCCTGTAGCGGAACAAGTGTTCTTAAGTGAAAGACCCATGGCTGCTAGAAATGCATATGTGAGTCATGAGCTTCAAATAGAAAGATATGTGGTAGATCAGAGGCCACTTCAAGGTCAATATCAAGTATTTCCACAACAACCAAGACGTCCATGTGACAGATGTGGTAGTAGTGATCGCTTGATTAAGGATTGTCCACACCATGATATCATGATAAATGTATATTGTAATGAGTGTGCAGTCACACATATGATTTTGGATTGTCCTAAGAATCCAAGAAAGAAGGGTAAAATGCAACCACATGTTACACTACAAGAGGTTGTGTACTCTTGTGATGCTTATAGCGACGGAAATACATTGTATTTTTTAATTCCCCGGCGTCGCAAAAAGCGTCGCTAACAACGTCGATAAGAGAACGTTGCTATAGAAATCGCTATAGGCATCGCTATGAGCGTCGCTATACGCATCGCTAAATAGTGACGCTCATAGAGACGCATATAGCGACGCTGTAGGGCCTTAAATACCGACGCTTATAGCGACGCTGCAGTGCACAATGTAGCGACGCCTAAAGCGATGCCCGAGATTAAATTTTTTTGGTGATAGGGCATTGAATGCCCTGCCACCCATCAACCATATTGAATGTTTCATTAGTCAATTTACCTTTGAAAAAAAGTGCAAAGGTAAATATAGACCCAAAATAGTTAGCCACAAGACAATATAATCATTAACTCCATCATCCATAGTACGTATTTTTTGCAAAATAAAGATACAAAAATGACAAGCATGAATTGATGGAAGTAAATAAATGACAATTGTACACAGCAGCAAAATCACTTGATTGTTAATCATTGCAAATGTAATAGATACAAACCATTGTCATTATTTAAAAAATATACATGGTTTTCAAAAATACATAGTTACATGGTCTCATGATACATAATCTAGGATAAAAAGAAACTAATGCTATCTAGCTATGGCTAAACTGACATCGTCTAATCAGACATCTCATTGCGTCCAAGAGGCGTATCTGTCAGATTCTGCAAAATAAAACAATAAGATAGCTTTTTGTAAGTATAATTAAACATATAGCGAGCGAAGTTTATAAAACAATACAATAAATAGAAAAGAATAAACCCTAATACTAACCATGCCGCCGCGAGAAGTCAGGATGTCTATAAGGGCGTTTAAGCCCTTTCTACCTGCGTACTCATGCTCATACGGAGTGGGATCACGTCTTGTAAATGACCACTGCCAAAACATACAAAGAATCCATTATGTTAGAATTTCAAATCCCATAAACCCTAAACTATCGAACATAGATCCGAAAACACTTACAAAATCGGCCTCAAATGATGCCCACCCGCCGCTCCCCAAGTGGTGCGAGCTCCCTGCCTCTACTTGCGCTCTGGCTGCCTCCTTTTGTTGCTTCCACTTGTCGGGATTCTCGCGCGCTTCTTTCTTCACATGCTTCCAATCTTCTTTGGCCAGCCAATCTAGTTTGTTCCATCCATGCTTGATTTCTTTTTGCACTTCGGAACGCTTATGCTTGCAGTATTCACGCATTCGAACCTTCATCACATCTTCATTGAAGCGGTCATCCCGTGTTGGAACGGTGTAAGGTCTCTACTTTCAAATTTCACACAAGTTCTATTACGTATTTGAATTTTTTTAACCATCACTCATTATTTAAGATATTCAAGTTCAAATTATGAATCGTAGGTTGAGAAAACCTAGAATTTAAAATTTACGCTACAAAATTCTGACATGTTTAGCTATATGAATCACTAACTAACTTATTGCAAGACTTATTTACTGATTGTAGAATTTTCTTTTACTACTGTAAAGTTAATATAAGACTGTAAAGTTTAACTTGAAAATGTAAAGTAAATTATCATTAAAGAAATAAATAAAATAATTATAAAGACAAAAGAATACATAGGGATGACAAATGAAGGCACATGGATCACATAGGAGGGGACAAAGTGGGACACACTATCACATAGAAAGGAGTGGCCTTATCTTTTGATGATAATGACAAAGTGGTCAAGCTCATGGGTACCACAAGGGTACCAAAAACGCGGATATGATTTTTGAAAAAAAAATAAAAAAATAATTTTTTTATTAAAAAAATAAATTTTTTTTTGAAAAAAAAATAAAGTTGGACGTTTTTCTTTCTGCTATAAATAGAGCATCCATGCTCACACTTTAGACATAGAGATTGCCTCTATAGCGCTCACGAAGTGCTGCCACTTCTCTTAGAGAGAAGGCGTCCACAAACCACTAAGAGAGCAAAAACTCTAGTGTACTAATAAGGTGTGTATTAATTGAGCATTCAATTAGTTTTAAGAAGGATATGTGTGTATGTGGGCTATCTCTTACTCTAATCTCTCTAATAGATTAGTAAGATTCAATTAGTTATGTGTGTGTGTACTATCTATTACTCTAATCTCTAATAGATTAGTAAGATTCAATTAGTTATGTGTGTGTGTGTGCTATCTATTACTCTAATCTCTAATAGATTAGTAAGATTCAATTAGTTATGTGTATGTGTGCTATCTCTTACTCTAATCTCTAATAGATTAGTAAGATTCAATTAGATGTGTGTGTGCGTGTGTGCTATCTTTTACTCTAAACTCTCTAATAGATTAGTAAGATTCAATTAGCTATGTGTATGTGTGCTATCTCTTACTCTAATCTCTAATGGATTAGTAAGATTCAATTAGTTATGTGTGTGTGTGTGTGCTATCTCTTACTCTAATCTCTCTAATAGATTAGTAAGATTCAATTAGTTATGTGTGTGTGTGTGTGTGCTATCTATTACTCTAATCTTCTAATATATTAGTAAGATTCAATTAGCTTTAAAAAGGATATGTGTGTGTGTGTGTGTGTGTTATCTTTTACTCTAATCTCTCTAATAGATTGGTGAGATTCAATTAGTTTTAGAAAAGTATGTGTGTGTGTTCTCTTTTACTCTAATCTTTCTAATGGATAGTAAGAATCAATTAACTTTAGAAAAGATGTGTGTGTATGTTTTCTCTTACTCTAATCTCTCTAAGTATACCTATTCTCTCTAGTTAGTACATCTTTACTATTAACTTATATATTGTTAATTGAAAGTTAATACATAAGAGAACTCATCATATTCTTATTATACATGATGAAATTCTCATTCACCAATGTTATTGTCAATTAGGTTAAATAGAATTTTGAATAATACTAAAAATTGATTTAGTTGAAGTATAGAATTGAAGTTAGAATTGGATTAGAAATGTCATGCATAAAAGTAATGCATTCCTAAACTTTCACTCATAATTTACACACTTAATTTTTTATTAATTAAGATTAGCAAATATTTGATGTATAGAAATTAGATGTAGAACAACAACACTAAGTGTGAATCCGAGTTGGCGAGGGTTCAAATTACAGACTCTCTTTGAAAACAAGGAGATTACTAGGGAAATTGACCAATTTAAAGTTCTAAGTGTATAACATAAGTGTAGTAAAAAAAAAATGGCTCCAAAGCGTGCTCGAACCCAAGGCGCTAATGATCATGAAGCAGGTACAAGTAACGGTGGAATCCCTACGGAAAATGCTATGTCTCCACCAATCGGATCAATTGGAGCTATGGTACAGGTTAGTATTGCAGTTTTAAGCTATGCATCATTGCATATACGAGACCATAGGAATATATTATTTACCTTATGAAAAGAAAACACGGACCGAAACCACGGGGCTTAACCCCAAGAAACTCGTCATATGTTTGACAAGTAGGAAAGATTGTCTAGTTAAACTGGTTGCTATAGGAAAGAATATTTGTCCAAAACCTTCGGTATGGTTTCTCTCAAGTCTCTCTACTTAGTAGCGCTGGTATTATGTGGCAGTTGCCGAGGCATGAGATGACGCCCAGGATGGCACCGCTGATGCTGTGGTGGGAGTACACCCAGATTAGCCCAGCTGGATACTGCGGTTTTGTTTTGCCGTGGCGTGAGGATGACGCCCAGATTGGCACCGTTGTTGCTGTGACGGGAGTACGTCCAGATTAGCACAACGAGTACTTGTCGAGTGGTATGGGACGCTCATGAGAACAAGGGTTTTTATGAATAATGTATACACCGATCGGACATAATAGCGCTAGTAGAGATTCTTAAGTGAACCTAATCCAAGGGTTGTTGGTTTAAAATTGGACGACTTCTTGTTTGAAAATTGTTTGTAATACTGTTTGAAGGGCTGTTTTAACGAATCAGTATCATAAATAAAGTAAAAGAACATGTATGTTTAAATAGTGTGGTAGTAATTAGATAACAAAAGAAGGGTGAGTGTGGTGTGGAAAGTGGGAGAATGATACCCCGACGGTATCATTCTATGGACGGGTGGACCCGATGAGTCGGGTAACTTTCCAACGCTAGAATTTGTTTTTAGTCATAAATCTTAAAAGAAACAAACCTTGGCGGCTGTGCTTCTGAAACATGGAGAAAAAAGCGCACAGGTTGGCCACTCTAAGATTTATACTTTTAAGTATAATTGATTATAGATAGTTTTTAGATAGGGTTATGGTGGTCACGCTCCGCCATAGCGAGATAGGACCGATAGATATGGGTAAATTGGAGGAGGAAAAATGAGACTAGGTGGTCAATTTTGGAATGGAATTGTGTGTGGGAGGTATGAGTTCACCATGGTTTCTCTTATTCTTCAAGGTTGAGGAGAAGGTGAGTAGGGTGCAGAGAGGAGTGGTGAGAGAGGTGGGGATGATGAGTGGAGAAGTGTGTGTGAAAGAGGAAAATGATAAAGTGGAAGAGAGAGTGTGGCTGCATAGCATGGGAAAACTAGGGTCCACTAATAAAATCATAGCTCACAGGTCGTAGCTCAAAAATATATGAAAAAATTTGAGACAAAAGTTCAGCCCACGAGCTACAACTTTTGTTTGTATCACCTTTTCAAATTCGGAGAGCAAGTGAACTTTAAAAATTCATCAAAACCGACCAATTTTTCCCACTGCACAAGGTCCTTGTGGGGTCCTTCTTTGGATGATTCCTTTGAATACCTCCAAGAGTGAGCCCTCCATAGTGCATGTATGCATGCCACCTACCCTTGACCTTATTTGGTAGGTCTATAATTGAAGATATTGTTGAGATTATGATATAAGTGAATAGTACAACTAAGAAAATCAAATATTGAGGGGTCTAAAAAATATGTACATGTCAAATATAAATAATATAAGTGGAAAAAATATAAAGGGGTCAAAAGAAATCTCTCTCATTATGAGGCTACCATAAAAAGATAAATATTTTTGGTGTTCTAATTTTTTAGAAAAAAAAACAAAATAGATGTAGGAAGGGAAAAATCACAATAGTGAAAAAATATACACATAAATAAAACTAGTTTTTTTGGATTTTTGTTGGGGTGGAGTTACACCAAATATAAGAGAAGCTTACATGAAAATATTTCTATATGGAATAAAGAGTATGAAAAATGGTAAGAAAAATTGTGGTAATGGTGAGGCAATGCACATAGCATAAATAACACACACCTAAGTAAAAATATTTAAATAAATACCAAAAAAATTATGAAAAAATCTTTTATTTAGGCCCTATATACAAAGAAATATTTACATACGCATGGGCCATAATATACTTATATTTTTTATTTTTATTTTTGGCTCAACTAGTCCAATGCCTAGCTAATTGAGGGTTTTTTATTTCAGTAAGGAGATATGGGAAAAGTCCCGTGACTCACGCACGCCTATGTACAGTGAAATGGTAGGGATAGCCACAGTGTTTGGGTGATTTTGGTAGGGTGAGGTAACTCACTGTGGCAATTACAAAGAGCCGAAAAAACGGCTATCATTAGCCCTCCCCCTGGATGATGGTATATTCATGTACCATCATAGAGCATCTTTTCCAAAGAGAGTGCTTCAGAGTCCTTGACGAGATTTTTATTGTTTGGCCCCTCAGAATTTTGGCTAGAGTTACACTCATGCTTCAGGTAACAATACTTACATGAGACAGTGGCCTTTTGACAGATCTTTGGTAGATCCTTTGGTAGAAGGCGACTCAAATAGGGCTTCAAGCGATACCCGTTTACTTTCCTGGAGTGCTCTTTACCATTCAAGTCCATAAGCTGATAGTAACTTGAATTGAAATCCTTCTTGACTATGTATGGCCCTTGCCATCTTGTTTCAAATTTGGCATCAAAACGATTATCGAGTCGATTGTCATACCTTAGCACAAGATCTCCTTCATTGATGCCTTTGTCCTTCAGTTTCTTGTCAAGCTTCTCCTTTTTCTGTGTGGCTTTCCTCTTATAGCACTCATATGCTGCTTCTCTTTTCCACTCAAGCTAAGCTAAGGTAAGAAGTCGATTTATCCATGCTTCTTGATCATCTTGTGCTTATTTGCCATGAAGTCGCATTGTTGGAATGTTTAGCTCAATTGACTGTAAAGCCTCTTGACCATAGACCAAGTGAAATGGTGTGAACTCCGTGGCTTCCCTATATGTGGTTCGATACGCCCACAAGGAACCATCCAAGAAGTCATCCCACAACTTTGTCTTGTTTTTGACCATCTTTCTAATGATGCCTGCAATGACACCATTAGCTTTTTCTACCAAACCATTTGATTGGGGATAGTAGGGTGTACTGTGACGATGTAGAATGTGAAGTTCTTCACAGACTTCTGTGAGCAATCCCTTTCTAAACCCTGGACCATTATCAGAAACAATCTCCAAAGGTGTGCCAAATCTACAACAAATGTGAGTGTAGACGAATTTGCTCACTGTCTTCTCATTTACCTTTGCCACACTCTGTGCTTCCACCCACCTAGTCATACAGTCTACAGCCACTACAATGTAGAGTTTACCATTTTTTGTCCTAGGCAGAGGACCCATAGCATCAATGCCCCACTTTTCAAAGGGTCCATTTGCAAGCACTATTTGCCTCAGGCCATGCACCAACCTTCTATTTCCATTTATCTGACAATTGTGACAGCTTTTACACCAATGTTGGACATCCACATGCAGACTTGGCCAAACATACCCCGCAAGCAAAATCTTCTTCACAGTTAATTCTTGGGCAAAATGACCACCACATGCTTCTTCGTGCAAACCTTTTAGAATGGCTTGAATTTCCTCAATAGTTGGTACTCTTCTGCACAGTTGATCCCTCCCTCTTTGATAGAGGGAGCCTTCTAGGAAGAGATATGCGCTTGCCTTCTTCATGAGTCTCCTCTTCTGAGCCTTCGTGAAGTCTTGTGGAAACTCACCCTCCAAAATGTAGCCGATAATGGGAGCCAATGACTCCAATCCCTGGTATCTCGGTTGCTTGACAGCTGCTGCCACCATGATGACCTGCACTTCTCTCTCAACACATGTAACTGCTTGTTGTGCAAGTAAATCGGCATCTTCATTTTGTTTCCTCGGAATATGATATAGTTGCACTTCTTCAAACTGATTAAACATCTTACGAATGGCATGAACTTTTGTCCTTAAGCTTTCATTCTTGCATGCCCAAATGCCTAAAATCTGTTTAACAATGAGAAGTGCATCTCCCTTTACCATGAGACGTTTTATCCCTTGGCCAATGCACATCTTCAAACCATGAAGTAGTGTGTCGTATTCTGCTTCATTGTTGCTAGTTGAACCTGGTAGATTGACCTTCTCTTTCATGACCACCTCTCCACTTGGGTTGAGCAACACTAGCCCTCCCCCCGCTTTCCCTGTGGCTCGTCGAAAAGCTCCATCAAAGAACAAGGTAAAAGCATTAGGAATACTTTTTGGTGGTGGCAATGGTAGGGTCTTTACTTGAGGCACCTTAATTTCCTTCTCATGTACCCTATAAGTGAGAATCCCTGCCAATTGTGCACGCACACTATCTTCTACCTTGAAAGAGTATTGAAACTCTTGCAACTCCATAATCCACTTTGAGATCCTAGTACTAAGATTCATTTGAGATGACACCCAAGGGAACAAATTTTCTGCAGTGAGAATTACAAAAGGTTTTAGTAGCAGGTAGGATCTAAACTTTCTCACCGCAAACATGAGAGAAAGCATCATGAGTTCTGCTTCTGTGTAGTCTCTCTCCAAAGCATTCATGACCCTACTAGCAAAGTAGATGGGTCGCATCCTTGTACTGTGGGGATCTTGTTGTAGCAACACAGCACCAATTGTTTCCCTTCCAACACTAGAGCTAACAAAGAATGTGTACTCCCAACAAGGAGGCATGAGTGTTGGTAGCTCTGACAAAATGACTTTAATGTGACAAAAATACTCTTCAAGCTCATCAGACCATGCAAATTCTACTTGTTGTGTCAACTTGCAAAGGATGAAGCAACTCCGAAGCTAAGTGAATAAAGCGTGACATATACTTCACTTTTTGAATGAATGATATGACCTCTTTGAGATTCTTGGGTGAGGGGAGATCAATAAAAGCCTTTGCCTTTGAAGGATCCACCTCAATGCCTTTATAGGAAACCTTGTGACCAAGCAAGATCACTTCATCCTCAGCTATGTGACACTTTTCAGGGTTGATTTGACCCCCCATGTCATAGAGCTTCTCTAAACCTTCTTCTACCCTTTGTAGATGCAATGATTTTGAGCTATAAATGCAAAAATCATCAATAAAAACCCTAATGGACTTTCCAAAGAATTCTTGAAACACCATGTTCATGAAGCGTTGGAAAGTTGCAGGAGCATTTGTCAGGCCAAATGTCATGACTCTAAAAGCATAACAACCCCAAGGAGTGATAAAGGTTGTTTTCAATTGATCCTCCAATGCGATACCTATTTGAAAGTAACCCGAGTAGCCATCACATACAATGTACTTCTCATGACCAGCTACTTCATTTAGTATCTCATCCTGAAATGGGAGGGGAAAGTGATCTCTTTTTGTTGCCTCATTAAGTGGACGATAATCCACACACACCCTCCACTTGCCGTTTTTCTTAGGAGTGACAACAACGGGAGAGACCCACTCTGAATTCTCCACTGGATAAATGAAACCTGCTGCTAGAAGCTTTCTTACCTCCTTGAGTAAAGCCTGCTCCTTGATGACTCCTAGCCTTCGTAGCTTCTGAGCTTTAGGTGTGGCCTCAGGCTTTAACTCAATCTTGTGTTGAACAACATCTACCCCACGCACGTCGGTGTAGTCTTTAGCAAAAAGCCTAGGAAACTTCCTTAGCACACATTTGAACTCCTCTCTTTCATCCTTTGTAAGTGTTGTAGACAACATACCTTCTAACATTCCTTCATCTTCCACCTTTTGGTTCTCTTGGGAACCTACCTCTTCCAAACCTCGACAAGAGGTCTCTTGGTTGCTTGGCTTAAACCTTACCCCCATGACTTCGATGGAAGACTCCTCTTAAGTAATGCTGCTGCTACTTTCTTCTTCTGAAGTGCTATCGGTCCAACCTTCTTCCGTCTCACTTTGAGATGATTCTTCATGGAGCTCCTCTTGGCGTTGCTCCTTCATGTCAAAGAAAACCTTCTTATGATTGTCATTCCTGCAAATTAATATCCCACTCTCCCAATCCTGCAAAGCTCGCATTTTCATTAGCCATGGTCTTCCTAGGATAAATGGATAACCACTTCCCTTGGTCGACATAACATAAAAATCCACTGCCTTCTTAATGCCAAAGGCCTCCACAAAAACATTTTTACAAATGCCTACGCACCTAGCCTTGCTATTGTTTGTCATTTTCACTTTGATTTCAGGTGTCTCATGGATGTGCATGCCTAGTCTTTGCATGAGCCCTTCTGTCATGATGCAAATTTGTGCACCCCCATCCACTAGACCTTTCCTAACCAATCTTCCTTTTATGTAACAATCTAGCACGGGTGTAATATCCTCGTTCATTTCAGCATGTGCAATTTTTACAATAGGAAAACTCTCTTTTACCTTTCTCCTAGTGCTAACTGCCTTTGTTAAATCCCTCCTAACTTGTGGGCATAATGCAAGAAACTGAGGCCATGAGATATCAGGACCCTTACCTCGCATGTCTTCCAACAGGTTGTATGGAGCCATACCATGTCCAAGAGGGAAGTCTTGGAGATTGATACGACGTCGAGTCCTCTTAGCTTCCTTGGTCTCCTTTGCCTTCTTGCCTTGTCCATGGTCACTCTGTGATGGGACACCCTCTTTCTCTTTACCTTTTCCTCGTCCACGCTTAATGCCATTGGCTTCCATGTCAACCTCATTTGAATTTTTCACCTCTACCACATGCACATTTGGATCTGGCAAAGGTGGAACTCCTTCTATCCCTTGTGGAGGTGGTCTTGGTCCATTTTTCCTTTGTAGAAGCCTTGGTTGTTGACTAGCTCCTTCTCCTGCATTCATCACTGGGTAATTCATGTTAGGTCTCCCTAGCTCTCCACGGGGCCAAGGACAATTATACATCCCATGTCCAGACTCTCCGCAATTCCAACATTGCAAGACTCTCCTAGGTCGTGGATCTCGCTCTTCAGACTTCTTTGCTTGTCCCTTTAGACCTACAGCTTGTGCAAGGTGAATTGACAGGCTGCTTAAAGATTCGTTTAACTTCTCAAGTACTTCCGCCGCTACCTCAGGAAGATCTATCGATGTTGATGCTTGTGACTTACCTTTGGGTCTAAGACCTTCTATTGGAACCTCTCCCCTTAAGCACTTGAGTTTCCTATATTTCTCAGCAGCCCTAGTTTCAGCTGCATCAAAGGTAGCAGGTGCACCCGCCTCAACTTTTACCTTAAGGTCAGGAAAGAGTCCGGCTATGAACCTCTCCTTCTTTAGAAATTCTGCACCATCACCAGGGTTAGCAACATTTCGTATCCATAGAGCCCAAAGACGTAGAAACTCTTGCTTGTACAAGTAGTAGTCATCTAAGTCTTTTTGCTTATGAGAAACAATGTCTTGCCATAATTTTTGAGTGTTTTGGGGATCAAAGAAGTATTTCTTGAAACGATTCAAAACTTCTGTGTAATTCCCCTTAACTTCCTCAGGCAAAGAGTCAAACCAAGTGCTAGCATCTTTCCTAAGGACCACCTCAAACATTTCTACACGTTCTTGATCAGTTATTATCCTCTTGATACGGCAAGACATCTTGAAATTCGCTAAAAATAATTCTGCATCCTCTCCAGGCTCTCCAAAGAAAAGAGGATACCCAGACATTTGGCATTGGCTTTCCATTGAATTGATTTCAAAGTGACACCCGTTTTTGTTTTTCTTTCTTAAAAAGATTTACACAATAATGTTTTCTAGCTTGCAATCTATTCTACAACAAAATAAAGATATTCACATCAAACGACCTATGATAATCAATAAGAGGTAGGATGACACGGTTTGGTGATGTGAGAATTTCTCCTACTCTTTGGGCACCAAACATGAACACCATACGTTGTTGAAAATGGATTTTCTTACTAATTGCAATGTTTATTCTAATGTGTGGAGTGAAATGGAAGGGGAAAACCTCTATTCATGGGCCATTATCCATGGTCTATGCATGACCTAATGCTTAAAACAAAACAAAAATATAGACGTCCAAACTAAGGTCGTACCTAATGAGAGGCAAAATAAAAGGATTTACTGAAGCGTTAATCTCGGCCAACCTAAGAGGACCTAAAATTCTACGAATGACACGTTGAAATTGCAACTTAGTACTAACAATTATGTGTACCTTTTGCCTTGCAATGGGAATGAAGGGATCATACAAATTTTCGTGATTCATGCAAACTACTTGACTATGCTAAAGGTTGATTCTACACAAAAATACACAAGCCGTCCTCCGTGGGGGCACCAATTTGAGGCGGTCCGGGGCAGGCAACAAGAAGAGCAACCTCTAGACACCCTTCAAGGCTCCCGTGCTGCTCAATGGGGCTGGGGCACAACACAACACAAACCAAAACAACAAACCCACAGCCAAATCCCAACTACACAAGGGGCACCACCTAGTTTAAGAGCGAACTAGGACGCAAAAGAGGAGAATCGTTAGAGCAACCCACAAACAAGCAAGGAATTTACACTAACCCTAACACCAATGGAACACTCTCACACACTAAAACACGAGAGAGAGAGAGAGAGAGAGATAGTGCTCGGGCTGCTTTGAAACGTATCGGCAATGATCAAGCAAACACAACTATATATTTAAGAAAGAGAGAGAAAGGGGGAGGGGGTGCTTGTTGCATTAATACCTTCTTAAAAATCTGTCGTGACAAATCAAAGTGAGATTAGTATTTGTTCAACATAGCTTGCGTAAATTTCACCACAACACATCACAAGAAAAGCCACCCCAATCACTGTCTTAAGGCCAGGGGAGTCCTCTCCACTCTGTCGCCCTCTTACAGTATGTGGGATTTATGGCTAGATTGATGACAACACCAGAGACAAGCTATCAAGAACTTAACAAAAAACACCAAGACACTTACGCATCATTGTTGTCCATTACTTCACGTTGGAAGGGAGACAAAGTATCCAAGCTTAGTCCAAATCCACCCTCCTTGATTCAGCGAATGTTGGGCTTACACTAGTAGGAGAAATGATAGATTTCCTACTCTCAATTGAATGATCACTCTCTCTCTTACAATGGCATAGAGTTCCCTTGCTAATCCCCTATTACAACACATGCACATGCATAAGACAATGAGCTTCCACTCAAGAGCTCCTTCTAGAGAGGTTGAGCTTGGCTTCTCAAGCTATAGCATAGTGCTCTTGCTTATGGCTCCCCCTTTTGTGCTAGCTACACCCTCCTTTTATAGCAATTTTGAAGGCTAGGGTTACTCCTCTAACCATGGTTGGGTTAGATTTTCAGTAATTTATCTAATTTCTTTTGCTTGGAATTATCAAGAAGTTGGTGGGGAAAGAGAGAGGAGAGAAATGGAGGTGATAGGACTTTTCATAGTGGGTTAGTGTTAGTAGAGTTAGTATTAATTTACAAATGGAATTGGATATTTACAATGGGAGTATACATGTAGGATACAAATAAGGAAGAAAAACTCTTAAGAGGTAAGAAAAGGTGGATTTCTTACAAGGTTGATGCTCCAAGTGTCTTGAGTAGGGCCAATTTTGATGCTTGTTGACGGTCCACTAGCTTTGACGGTACATTTTTTCTCCACTCTTGACCTTCCTTGAGAGACAAGGTAATTGAAGCTGAGTAATCAACCACCATGATGCTATCTTTTAAGAGAAGAGGCTGAATTTTGTGGTTTTTTTGATAGATATGGGTAAATTGGAGGAGGAAAAATGAGACTATGTGGTCAATTTTGGAATGGAATTGTGTGTGGGAGGTATGAGTTCACCATGGTTTCTCTTATTCTTCAAGGTTGAGGAGAAGGTGAGTAGGGTGCAGAGAGGAGTGGTGAGAGAGGTGGGGATGATGAGTGGAGAAGTGTGTGTGAAAGAGGAAAATGATAAAGTGGAAGAGAGAGTGTGGCTGCATAGCATGGGAAAACTGGGGTCCACTAATAAAATCATAGCTCACAACTCGTAGCTCAAAAAAATATGAAAAAATTTGAGGCAAAAGTTTAGCCCACGAGCTACAACTTTTGTTTGTATCACCTTTTCAAATTCGGAGAGCAAGTGAACTTTAAAAATTCCGCAAAACCGATCGTTTTTTTCCACTGCACAAGGTCCTTGTGGGGTCCTTCTTTGGATGATTCTTTTGAATACCTCCAAGAGTGAGCCCTCCATAGTGCATGTATGCATGCCACCTACCCTTGACCTTATTTGGTAGGTCTATAATTGAAGATATTGTTGAGATTATGATATAAGTGAATAGTACAACTAAGAAAATCAAATATTGAGGGGTCTAAAAAATATGTACATGTCAAATATAAATAATATAAGTGGAAAAAATATAAAGGGGTCAAAAGAAATCTCTCTCATTATGAGGCTACCATAAAAAGATAAATATTTTTGGTGTTCTAATTTTTTAGAAAAAAAAACAAAATAGATGTAGGAAGGGAAAAATCACAATAGTGAAAAAATATACACATAAATAAAACTAGTTTTTTTGGATTTTTGGTGGGGTGGAGTTACACCAAATATAAGTGAAGCTTACATGAAAATATTTCTATATGGAATAAAGAGTATGAAAAATGGTAAGAAAAATTGTGGTAATGGTGAGGCAATGTATAGAGCATAAATAACACACACCTAGGTAGAAATATTTAAATAAATACCAAAATAATTATGAAAAAATCTTTTATTTAGGCCCTATATACAAAGAAATATTTACATACGCATGGGCCATAATATACTTATATTTTTTATTTTTATTTTTGGCTCAACTAGCCCAATGCCTAGCTAATTGAGAGTTTTTTATTTCAGTAAGGAGATATGGGAAAAGTCTCGTGACTCACGCACGCCTATGTACAGTGAAATGGTAGGGATAGCCACAGTGTTTGGGTGATTTTGGTAGGGTGAGGTAACTCATTGTGGCAATTACAAAGAGCCGAAAAACGGCTATCACTAGCAATATAGCATGTTAGTAAGCATACTCAGCTAGCTAACTAGCATGCTGAGTATGCTAGTTAGCACAGCTAAGAATGCTAAGTAGCATAACGGGTAAGCTGGTTTATGCTAGTAGGCTAGTTAGCATATTCAGCTATGCTAACTAGCATACTCAGCATGCTAGTTAGCATACTCAGCAGGCTAAATAGCATGCTCATGAGTATGCTAGTTAGCACAACTGAGAATGCTAAGTAGCATAACGAGTAAGCTGATTCATGCTAGTTAGCATTCATAGTGTGCTGGCTATGCTGTTCAACATAATAAGTGTGCTAGTTAACACAATATGTATGCTAGTTAGCATACCTTCTATTCTTCTTAGCACACATTCATGTGGTTAACAATGACTCATATGCTAAATTACACACTGATTATGCTTGTTAGCATAGCTAGTATGCTAGCTATCATATTCAGCTATGCTAACTAGCATGCTGATGAGTATGCTAGTTAGCACAGCTAGTATGCTGATGAGTATGCTAGTTAGCACAACTAATATGCTAGTTAGCACAGCTAATATGCTAGTTAGCACATCTAGTATGCTAGTTAGCACAGCTAGTATGCTAGTTAGCACATCTAGTATGCTAACTCAGCATGCTAGTTAGCATGCTAATGAGTATACTCAGCATGCTAACTAGCATGCTCATGAGTATGCCTCTTATGCTAAACTACACACTGATTGTTCTTGTTAGCATAGCCAGTATTCTAGTTAGCATACTCAGCATGCTGATGAGTATGCTAGTTAGCACAACTAGTATGCTAACCAGTATGCTGATGAGTATGCTAGTTAGCACAGCTAGTATTCTAACTCAGCATGCTAGTTAGCATACTCAGCATGCTAACTAGCATACTAGCTGTGCTAACAAGCACAATCAGTGTGTAGTTTAGCATAAGAGGCTACATGCATGTTAGGACCATACAATGTGTTGTTTAACACACCAATTTGTTTCTATGGTGGATGTATTAAGTAGCAATGCATATAGTCCTGTTTGGATTATTTCTCCTAGTAAACATACTGATCAAATATGGATATTGCATGTTGAGCTCTTTCAAAGATTCAAACAAAAACATCCAGATTGCAATATTGGCATGAGGATGTTTGAGATGTTAAAGCCATTCTTTTGCAGGAGACTGAAGGATAGGTACACATGCTGTTGCGAATACCATGTGCAGATGACCTTTTTGAAAGACGCAATGAACCACATGCACTCTTGTGCTTTTGGGCTGCATGATACATGTTGCAATTGTGTATGCAATATCTGTGCTACATGCAAGAACATTAGCAGTGTGGCTGCTTGGCTTCACATCACACATTCAAAGGTGTCACACAGATGTGGGAGTCCGTTCTTTGTCCAAAGCCAACAGATGCAGTTTTCCATAGAAGGGAATGCCTAATGGGAGACTGTAAGATATGTGGAGTAAAGAAGTTAGAATTATGTTGCTTAGAAACAACAAAGCCAGGTAAGAGTATTAATGTGAAAATATTTGCGTATGTAGAAGCAAAAGATAGGCATGGAAACAGTAAGAAAAGAAAAGATCTTTTGCATAAAGAAATGCAGTGCTGGGAGTTTCTTCGACTGTTGTTGCAGACCAAGTTGAAGCTCTTCATCACTCATAACTATGTGGCACGATGGCAAGGACAACAATTTAAGGATTGTATACTTCGCTTTCCAGATGATGTCATTGTCTCAGTTGTTGACTTTGTTGAAAATTACGCCTTCAAGGAGCAAAATGAGATTCAGTCAATGCATTGGCACTCTAGACAAGTAACTATTTTTGTACACATAACGTACTACCGCAAGGCAGGGGAGGTAGTCAAAACAATCCACTTCTTCATATCAAATGATAGGGTGCATGACACACTGTTTGTGCAACATTGCTTCATGCTACACCGTGACTGGTTACAACAAGAGGGTGTCACTTGTAAACAACATTGGGTGTGGTCAGATGGTGCGGCCTCGCAATTCAAGGGAGCCAGGCCTTTCTATTTTGTTGCAAGATATGGTGGACTGAGAGGGATTGGGATGAGCTGGTTCTTCTTTGGATCAGGGCATGGCAAGGGCGAGCATGATGGTGCAGGAGGAGTTGTGAAAAGAACCTTGACCCATGAACAACTAAAACCTAATGGAGATATAATGCAGTGTGCAGCAGATGTGGTTGCTTATTTCTAGGCCAACCTATCGCAGGGAGCACCTGCATCCTATTCTTCAAAAGAAAGGGAATGTTCTCGTGTGTTCTGGGAGGTTAAAGAGGGAGATGTTAACAGGGAAGTTAAGTGGAATTGTGCCACTGTGGCAAAAACTCGCTCTTTGCATGCTATTCATGGTCACAACCTGAAGGATCCAACTGCCCTTGCAACAAGAAAGTTGGCATGCTTCTGTGATGCATGCATGAATGGAAGGTGGAATCACTGCATCAATAAAGCTCACGTGGAGGCTTGGGATTATCAGATTCTGCAGCCATTACTTGAGCAAACAGATGAAGTTTCAATAGAGGAAGTCGTTGGCTATGATGACTTCACATACGAAGGTCATCATGATGTGTTGAGTAGCACTCTATGTTCTGGAGACACATATGCTGTAAAGCTAGATGCTTTAACCAATGCCGAAGATGTGGATTTCTATCTGGTCAAGTGTGTTATAGAAAAGGAGAAGGTGGAGAAGGAATACATTGATGAATGGAGCAATGTAACAGAGGCTCATATGTTGTGCAAGGACTGTACTACAAGCAATTGGATGCATACACCTTCAAGCTAGACCACAAGCAACCTATCGTCCACCTACTTTCACATTTGGTGCGATGTATCAAAATACCCATGGAGCACGTCCCAAGGAGAAGGCAGGCAACACAATCACTCCAGAAAGCTATGAAGCAATCTATAATAGCATGCCCTTTAGATTTTAAGTTGTATCCACTGGATTTTCTATATACCACTTTACTGTAAGGGTATGCACTTTTATTATAAAGTTGGTTTTGTGTCAGCATGCTCAACATGCTAACTATCAAACTGTTTACATTAATTGCGAGCATCAAATTATTTACATAGGGTTCAATTTTACAATGACAGTCACTGCCCCCAAAACCCTTAAGGCCTCCTCGGAGGGCGCTTGTAGTGACCGGGCTGTCCTTCTCGCTATTTGTCTTCTTCCTGCTTCCTCCTTTCTCTCTGCTTCCTCCTCTGCTTCTAGGTTGGCACTATGCTACTCACTTTCTCTTCTTTCCCTCTCCAGCTTTTCTTTCTCTCTTTCTGCTTCTAGGTCAGCTTCCCGCTGTTTGCAATGAATTTCTTCCAGTCTTTTAGCCTCTATATCCATCTTTTGAATGTCAAGCAAACGTTTGACGACTGCATCAGAAAACTCATCTGAGCCTGTCTCAAACACATTATCAGCAACATATGCTTCCCGATCATCCGTTTGCAGCCAAAGAAAAAGCCAGGACTTCAAAGTTTCTATAAGGAACTTTTCCCTCTGCTCAGCACTCTGGTGCTCTAGACTGGGAGGCCAAGTTTGTGGTGGGTTCTGAAACACTTTGTAGAAGCTATTATCGATTATAAGTGTGTTTTGGGCGTTGTACCCCGGAGTGTGTTTCCAGAACAAGGATAAGTCTTTCATAAACATAGGTTTTCTCTGGATCTTCCAGGATTGCTTTGTACAATGCGCTTGAGAAAAAAACCCAGTAATCTTTGGCACCTGCTCTTTAAAAACAGTACGGCAAATACTCATGACTTTACTATGGATGCTTGTGCTCCATATAAACACATTAAAAAACTGCAGGCACCAGCCCAAACAAAAATGTTTGTCCTTGCGATAGAACACCTGCTTATCAAGTACATCGTATTTCAGCATTTCATTTGCATATGCCGGGGGATTTTCACCAAAGCGAGGCTCTACCACTGCCACCAAAAGACCGTTTAGGTCCAGCACCAGAGCCCTTTTTTCATCACATAAATGCTTAGGCACCCATATTGGGTCTGGTAGAGGATACCATTCAACAAAAATAACCGGCCCACTTTGGTGCACATAATTTAGGTGCTCAATAATACTACGGGCAAGCTGTGAATATTGTTCAAGGAGTTTTTCAATCTCCATTTTCTGTCTCCTTAACTTCCTGGATTTGTGGACTCTCCATCTCCGTAATTTCTGCCATTGCATGGCCGCAGTTGCATGAGGCATGACGATTAATGCCTGTTTCTCTTCATTTGTAGGGAAACCGCGATACGAAATGAACAAGTAAAAAAAAAACCGCAAAAATTATAATGAACTGCTGCTCAAATTTATATTGCACAAAAATACATTTTCATTGGAAAACAAGATGCATGTCAGTTACAATACGCATTTGGGTTTCAAAATGGTCTAGCATATATAGTGAAGGGCACAATCGGGTAGGGAGCAATAAGTCTTAACACAATTTTTTGCAAGCTCTTGAGCGGGTGGCTTTTTTTTCACCTTTGGAGCTTTTAGCCTTGTCCGAACCACAGGCTGTGCTTGCAATGTCTTTGGGTACCTCTTCAAGGCCAACTTTTCTTTTCAGCTGAGCTTTACGCAAAAAACCCTCGAGAGGGCTGTTGTCACCAACTTCTTGCTCATCTTCTATGTTTTCATTCTTCAAAGTTTCCCCTGAGCCACTAGCCACTGTCTGCTGAGAAGCTTATGCTTTGTCAGCTGCAGCAGGCATCGCTAGCACACGAGAAGCCATGACAAAAAAATCATCTTCTTTTTCATCTTCTAAGTTCTTGCTCACATCACCGCCTTTCTCCATTGTTTTCATGCTTTCATTTGGAATCTGTTGGGAGCCCTCATCCACCCCTTCACTCCTTGCATCCAACTCAACACCCTTCTCCATCGAAGGGTTCTCACCTGTATCCAACTCATCACTCTTCCCGATTGAAAGGTCCTCCATTACAGCCTTTCCCTTGCCCTTCGTGTCATGCAATCTGCCCACATCACGGAGGGACTGCCACATGCCTGCAACAAAAAACATGGATTAAGACTCATATAAGCATGTCATGTATGCTAGAAAATGTTTAATATGTTGTGACTATGTGTGCGGCCTGGCATACATTGGAATCCTTATGCTGACAAGCCTAGTATGCTAATTCGAATTGCTGAGTATGCTAACTAGCATATCCAATATGCTAGTTTGCATCTGGAGATGGTAGCTTACTTACTAGATTTGCCATTATGACAAACTTACTATAGTCTATACAGTGAGCACAAGTATGCTAATTAGCATACAAGATATGGTAATTAGCATATCCAGTCAACACACTCAGTATTCGAATTAACATTGTGGGTATGCTAATAAGCACACCGTGTACGCTAAAAGACAATCCTTGTATGCTAGCTACTAGCAGTCCCTGTATGCTAATTAACAGTCCTAGTATGCTAATTAGCATACTCAGTATTCTATTTAGTATTCCCAGTATGCTATTTAGCATATCTAGTATGCTAATTAGCATATCCAATATGCTAATAAGCATATCTAGTATGCTAATCAATATACTCAGTATGTGAATCAGCATACCCAGTATACTAATTAGTATTCCCAGTATGCTAATTAGCATATCCAGTATGCTATTTAGCATATCCAATATGCTAATTAGCATATCCAATATGATAATAAGCATATCCAGTACGCTAATCAGCATACCCAGTATGCTAATCAGCATATACAATTTGCTAGTTAGCATTTGGATATGGTAGTTAACTTACTAGATATGCTAATATGCCAAACTTACTCTAATCTGTACATTGAGCACAGGGTATACTAATTAGCTTACAAGATATGTTAATTAGCATATCCAGTTAACACACTCAATATTCTCATTGGGTATGCTAATTAGCATATCCAATATGCTAATTAGCCTACCCAGTATGCTAATCAGCATACAAGGTATGCTAATTAGCATATCCAATTAACACACTCAATATTCTAATTAACACACTGGGTATGCTAATTAGCACACCCTGTACAATCTTACCAGTTGTTGGTATGCTACGATGTCTTTGCCCTATGGGTTTCCAACACCATTCTTGTGGTATCCTTTGCTGGCAGGTCACAGCTCTACATTTTGTCGACAAGGAGCATGCAGCTGCAAAGCAGAGAAAGTGGTAGCTATGCCCACATGGCATCTTGACCGTGGCATTGGTTCCCTTTTCTTCAAGTGGCAAACTGCAGCCACTGCACTGGTTGATCATCATCCCATCATATACCCCTTCTATACTTTTTGTAAAAGTGCCCATAGCCATATTACACAGGGCAGTGGGAATGGAGGAGCCTTGTAGCATCTTGCTCATGTGCATTAGGAGTTGCAATTGACCTTCACCTGCATTCACTTTTGCTTCCATAACCTCCACATTAATCTGCACACCAAAAAAAGAGGAGCATGGTAAGTACATAGGTTTGTTGTGCAAATATTCCAATCATACGGTGGAAGCATAAAAGTCACGCACTTACACGTTGACAAGTTGAGTCAGCAGCAAGAGTTTCCTCACTGTCAAGAAATGCCAAACCTTCCAATGTCTCTATTTTTACTTTACACTCTATTTCCCTCTTTGCATGCACGCTGTTGCTCTATAGTAACCTTTGTAATTCATTTTAAGCGTCGTGAAGCTTTTGTCTCATAGCAAGCACAATCGGGGTGACCCTAGCATTGCTTGCTTGGACAACCCTCGCAGCTTGAAACTCTGATTTTGCAGTTAGAAGATGTTCTTTAGCATCTTGCAGTTGTTTGCTGAGAATTTCAGAGGTAGACTTTATGTGCTGCAAATTCTCAACGCCAAAAAATGACAGGCTTTCAGCTTGCTAGTGAGTGTTGTGGCGAGAGATGGGTGTCTCCTTGGTATCCTCCTTCATTTTAGCTTGCGCCTTTTCGATGTTTTGACATACATTGTGCATCCTCCACTTTTCGACATGGGCCTCGTAGTACCCTTTCTCTCAGAGGTCCTGCTAATGCTGGACAACGAATTCAGCCCAATTGAATTGCATGGCTGAGCTACTTCAATTGCCGCCGGGCTGAATTCTTTTACAAACCCCTTGGCAAATGCAGAGTTGATCTCCATGTTTGTTGGGGGCTTCTAGTACACCTTGTAATGCAGCTACATCACCTGGTCGAACATATCCGTACGCAAACAACTGCATTTAAT
Organism: Adiantum capillus-veneris; assembly: GCF_014529385.1. Lineage (NCBI taxonomy): Eukaryota > Viridiplantae > Streptophyta > Polypodiopsida > Polypodiales > Pteridaceae > Adiantum > Adiantum capillus-veneris. The sequence goes on from NC_140936.1 coordinate 104,875,594, forward strand.
GCGATAGTCACTACGATTCTTTGACTGTCTAAAAACACTGAACCACTCCACATCACTGATCTGATCCCACCTCACTAGTTTGGGGTTGGCACCAGCCAGGGAGAGGCCATGAACATCATTGAACTCTTCTGCTGTAATACAAAACTTACTCTATACTGGGATTGTAAACTTTGGAGATTTCCATCAGCCTGCACACCCCCAATGTCACAAGATTAGCAGATTTTTCTATTTTTTGGTAGGTAAAAAATAATGTAGCCAGGAGTGTGTTAACAGTAGGAAAGTGCAGTATTGAGTACTTCCTTCCAATTTCAAGGTTCAAATCAAACACTGGTTTGTGCTTCTTGAGCCAGACTTCCACTTGAGCGATTGTATTTCAAGTGACTATTCACAAGATGTCCTATTGCTAAAGCCAACATCAAGGGACAACTCTCCAGCCAAGACAACACCAGCAACTATCCTCGCAAATCATAATGAGTTAGAGAGAGAGAGAGAGAGAGAGAGTACCTGAGTCATCCTTCCCCTCTGTATGCAAGGTCTTTGCCATTGGGGATGCTGGGGAATCAGAGAGCTTCACCCTTTTTCGGGGCGCAGAAGAAGCAGCAGAAAGTTCAACCCTTGACTTTGTTTTTAGTTCTCTCTTACCTCTGGCCCCTGCGCCCCGTTTCTCTCCATGGATGTTGACTACCCCTCTCCGCTTCCCTCCATGCATTTTGACTGCTCCACTCCCCTCAGAGTAACACTGCGTAAATGGTCAGGAAAGTGGATTCAGGGTGGTCCCCCTATTTTGAAATATTTGATGGATTCCCACACGTTTGAAAAGTTGCACTCTCATTATGCTTACAAGATATGATTGTTGCCACATGATAACTAGCACAAAAAGCATGACAAGTTAACATGCTTACACCCAGGACCAAAGCAAGATTGGGAGAGCAAAGTGTTCACTTTTCCTGACAAAGAGAAAGGTAGACAAATCATGCTTGATTTGAAGACCAAAGAGAGCAGTTCTCGTCCTATGGCAGTTAAAGATGAGGGTGACACGACGAGCTATGAGTATGAGATAGAGGCAGGTTATGATGAAGGCTATACTAGCACCGAGGAAGAGGAGAACGAGGACAACATGTTGAAGATAGATGCAGACTTATTCGGGGTCACCATAGAGGACTCCCCACCTAAAGAAGAAGGTATGCAGCCTCAAGCTCATGGTTTAAGCCTAGAGGAGGTTTCAAGCATGTTGAGTGAAGACTTAACCAAGGGTGAAAAGGAGGGCTATGTTGAACTATGTGAGTCCTATCCAAATATGTTTGCAACAGAGTACAAGCATTTGCGAGGTGCAAAAAGGGTGGAGCACAAGATTGTTCTTAAGGAGGGACATAAGCCTAAAGCACAGAAGCTGAGAAGACTAGGGGAAATCCAAAAGGAAGCCATTTGGCAGGAGATCAATAAGCTACTGGATGTTGGCATCGTATATCATGTAAAGGAGTCAGAGTGGGTCTCACCAGTGGTCATAACCCCTAAGAAGAATAGGAAATGGAGAGTGTGTGTTGACTACAAGCCATTGAATGCCGCGACCAAGAGGAATCACTATCCATTGCCATTTCAAGACGAAATCCTAAACCAGGTGGCGGGGCATGAGAGATACTCAATTATGGATGGATTTTCGGGGTACTTTTAGATAGGAATTGCACTTGAAGACCAGTTGAAGACCATGTTCATATCTCCATGGGGTTGTTTCGCATGCCGTTTGGATTGGTGAATGCATATGCCACCTTCCAAGGTTGGATGAATAGGGTATTTGGTCCATACTTGGGCCGCTTTATTAGGGTCTTCATGGATGATATTGGCTGCTACAATTCAAGGTCGGAGCACCTATCGAAGCTCCAGTTATGATTTCAAAGGCTCGATGAAGAAGGAGGTCAGTCGAATCCCAAGAAGTGCAAGCTAGCACATCCTTGAGCGCAGTTGTTGGGTCATGTGGAATCGCAAAACGGTATAGAGGCTGATCTCGAGAAGGTGAAGGAATTGGTGCTGATGGAGCCGCCATTAGATGCTCAAGGTTTGGCTTCATTTGTTCATAAGTTAAAGTATCTATCATGTTTCTTTTGGATGTTGTCGCAATATGTGCATCCTCTTCAAAAGAGGGCTCAACAAGTGCATGGTTATGAATGGGGTGGGGAATCTCAGGAGGATTTTGATAGAGTCAAGGAGATTTTGTGTCAGTTGCTAGTGGTGTGTCCTCCCAATCGAGAGGATGACTTCTATGTGTCTATGACAGTGGGTACGGTTGCTATTGGAGCGGTTCTACTGCAAAAGGTAGGGAGGAGCTACAAGCCAATATACTTTGAGAGCAAGGTAATTAGACCAGGAGAGGCTACCTACACCGAAGTAGAGCAATGGGTGATGGCTTTGGTCTTCGCTTGTTGCAGGAAGTTCAAAGTCCATCTGATTGTACGTAAGTTTTTTGTGTTGACGGCTAATAATCTATTGCCAGAGGTAGTGCTGTATTTGGAGCTAGGAAGGAGGATTATGAAGTGGGTGTTGGAGCTACAAGAGTTCGAGTTTGAGTTCAAGGTAGATCACACGAGTCGGTCTCACCTGGAAAACATTCTTGTCATCAAGGCCATCGATTTGCCAACCTATCCAAGGGTGGTGCGAGATGAAACTAAGGAGGAACCCGACTTAGAGGATGCTTTTACTATGTGGTTCAATGGAGCGTATCGAAGGGTAGTGCAGAAGGCCGGAGGAGGTGTGGTGATACACGACCCACACAGCAAAGACATATTTTCAAAGGCGTATGATCTAGAGGATGTCCACACCAATAATGAGGCGAAACATCTCACTCCGCATTTGGGTTTAAAGCAATGCATAGAGTTCGGCATTTGAAGGTTGGTGGTGAAGGGAGATGCGTTGCTGGTCATCAAGCAACTGCTAGGCCAATGGTAGGTAAAGCGCAATTCTTTGAATCATTGGTTTTTCTCCATCAAGAAGATATTGAAGTCTTTTGAAGAAGTCCAATTCAAGCATGTGAGGAGAGAGCAGAACCAAGAGGCGGATCAGTTGGCTAGCAGCAAAGTACAGGTGCATGTTGCAGGTCTATATGTGGCCCCATCCACTTATGCCGGTAGGGAGAATCTTAAGGAGATTGAAGGTTTTTTTAGTACAAGGCAGTGTTCAGAAGGTTTGTCTAAGTTGCAAAAGAGAAGAGTGGTGCAAAAGTCCCGAAAGTTCACACTGGTTGGTGAGGATCTCATGAACTATGGGCATGATGGACTGCTTAGAAGGGTGCTATACAAAGAGGAGATAGGGATGGAGCAATTCCATGAAGAGAGTGGACACCAGGGCAAAGACCAGGTTCTATTTCGAGTGATTAGGGCAGTCTTTTGGTGGCCTTCGATTGTGAAGGACGTACATTACTGCTGCAAAACGTGTCACGAGTGTCAAACTATAGGTGAAAGATGACTGGTAGCGGAGTCACAGGGCGCCATCATCCCACAAAGTGCTTTTGAGAAGTGGGGTATGGATGCCATAGGCCCTCTCCCAAAGTCTACAAGTGGTAAGAAGTATGTGGTGGTAGCCATTGACTACCTTACAAGGTGGGTCGAGGCCAGAGCAGTGAAGGAAGTAAATGCTAATTTGGTGGTTCAACTTATGTTTGATAACATTTGTTGCCGTTTTGGTGTTCCATGGGTGTTAGTTTCTGATAGGGGTCGAGGGTTTAGAAGCAAGTTCATGAGGTCGTTAGTGGAAAAGTTAAAGATTCAGCATCGGTTTTCCTCACCGTATCACCCCCAATGCAATGGTCTAGTCGAGAGTGCTAATAGGAAAATGGTCAAGATGTTAACAAAGTATGTGTGCAAGTAGGAAGCTGACTGGGAAGAAAATCTAGAGAAGTGTCTGTGGGCATATAGGACGTCCTATAAAGTGGCTAGAAACTTCACTCCATTCGAGTTAGTCTATGGTAAGGAGGCCGTGTTGCCAGCGAATGCATAGCTAGGTGCTTTGAAGGGTATGTGGCGTGTCAATGCCACTCACCGAGGAGTTCTACAGGATCGGATAGCTAGCTTGGAGGCTTTGCAGATGGACAGAGAGGCAGTGACAGACTACTATGTGAAGCAGAGACCAAAGCGGTTTGCCAAGTTCAATCAAAACCTGTCGGACAAGACAATAGAGGAAGGAGACCTAGTCATGAAGTACGAAAGCTACGTAGATTTCACATTTCAGAAGAAGTTCAAGATGAAGTGGACAGGTCCGTATAAAGTGCGGAAGGCCTTTCCCAATGGGACCTATCCGACTGGTAAGAGTGAATGGCAAGCTTTTTAGAAACAGGGTGAATGGTGTGCCGCTTAAACTGTATTTTGAGAGGGATCTAGTACTTGAAGTGCAACAAATTATAGTCAAGGGAGCTGGGAAACCCACCTAAAGCATGCAGAGTGTGAAAGCAAGGAGATGAATCTTTTGTACATAGGCTGTACATACAATTATGGTTTTGTGAGTGCTTTTAATCATCAGTTTGGTGTGCCAGTTTTAAAGTTTTGTACATATGCTTTTGGTCGAACATAAATGTTCGACGAGGGGGCGGGGCAATGATGGTGCAACCAAAGTTGGTCGAAGCTTGCAGGTGGTCTATGCCAGGCAAAGGGTGCAATCGAGTGTAGTGCAAAAGGCTAGGGCAGGTGCCAAGGCCCTTGGTAGCCAAAGGGTAGCGGAAATGTATGCTTAAAGCAGATTTTTAGGCCAAAAGTGATGCGGGATGGTCTAGATGGGATGGAAAATGAAGGTTTCTGAAATGCCAAATCAATGTCCTAGAATGTAGTGCAACGTGCTCTAGAAGCTGGGGTCCAAACGGAGCCGGGTGCACAAGATATTGGAGTTTAAAGGAAGAGTATGTAGTAGATCCCCGACGGACAGGGCGGCTGGGGACAGGTGGCCTAGGCTGATGTCAGTATATACATTTGTACTGCTCGAGTTGTGGAGCATGCCTGTCTTTTTGGAATGCAAATCGGAGCTTTGGATAGCAAGATATGGTCAGTTGAAATTTTTCCGGGGGGCGGGTCTGAGCCCACTTGACCGCACTGGAAAATGCGCCATTTGGCATCGTTTTGGCCTCTCTAAGATTCTCAGTGGTAGTGTGCATCATGCGGAGCTAGCACAAATCAATGGTTCATCAAATGGATACTCGGTCAGCTAGATGCGGCAGGACGAAGTCGGGGGGTAATGCCAAGAGGAGAGTGGCTTATGCTTTTTGGTTTTTTTGCGGCCTCGGATGACGGCATTGAAGATCCCAAAATGGGGTAGGAGGCAGATGATTTGAAAGTGGACATGGTGGATTTCTGGTCGGGCTCTGAGGCCGGTGCATATGCCAACTGGGTAGAACATATAAGTACCCAATGCAAGCAAAAAAAAAAAGAGATTTTTTTTTAGTTTAGATGATAACCAAAAGAATGTGAGCGGTATGGAAACACACACAACGTCTCTATAATCACCCGACACACACTCTTGGGATGATATACACACAGACTATGGGACACCACTCTGCTTACACAACCCACCTGGCCCAGACAGGGAACACACCAGTAAAGTGAGAAGAGAGAAATTATTCGTTTGTCCACTCAACATAGATACACACACACACCCCCAAAAAACTCAGCTCAAAGAGGAATATTTCTGATGCTTAGATACAATTGAGCTTGGGCCAACACCAATGGGCCAAATAGCTCACAGAAGAGAAACTTCCACAACCAAAATAGCAAGAAAAAGTGAGAAATTTGGAAAAATGGACAGCACCATTGCGTTTGGAACGGCCAAAAACCATAGTCCACAATATCAAAGTGCTCAAATCCGACCTCGAATGAGCAGTTTATGGCCAAAACAAGCTCCAAAAATAGCAAAACTTGAGCTGTGTCTATGCCTTCTCTCCATGTTTTGTTGGTCTTTTTCTCAGGTTTTCACTATCCACAATTCGCTTTATCCCTTGGGCACCTTTGGCCTTTTGATTGACCTCAAACGGACCCCGAACTGACCAAAAAATGGCGACGCAGTGCGTTTTTGCTACCCTTCTACATCCATCCGCACACCTGGCACTCAACTTTTTTCAATAATTCATCCCGCAACCACTTGAAGTGGCCCCCAAATATAGTCCTCATGATGTCTTTCCGCATAATCATCACAAGAAAACATTCCCATTGTGTCAACTTCAGTTACCACATGCAAGTATTGACCCTATTCGACCTCCTGACGCCACTGGATGCCACTTGACGCTCCTGCCTACCTCATGGCCTTGTCCCACTGATAGATTCCTTGAGAAGTTTTATGCTCTATCAACTCCTCATTATTATAGGAAAACACACTGATACTGGTAACAATGAGATGTACTATGTACACGTTGTCCTACCTGTACACATGTGGGCCGCACATAACCACCTCGCTCTGGAAAATGGGCAATCCTTTATTGGATGCACCATGCATGTGTATGTACATATGTTCAATCACTTTAAAGAAAAAAAACTCCTAATATAATTTGCACATTGTTAGATCATTCATGATCAACAGCAGCAAAAAGAGATTTGAGACTCGCCACATCACAGGTCTCCTCATCCCTCACAGACATTACTTGTTCTACAGAGAGCTCATCTTGCTCCACCATCATTAATATAGAATGATATAATTTAAGAGGAAATCCATTTACCCTTTACTTATGTAGAATCCCATCCAGGTTAGCCAGCTGAGATCTACCATTTAGAAAACACTCAACTACCTTGAAAGGTCCTTCTCACTTAATTTGAAACTTCTTTCAGAATGTCTTGTCCAGCTTACTGTTGTTGCGCAAAACCAAGTCATGTTTCTTGATACCCTTACTTTTGACTTTTTCATTTAGCTTTGCTAAAGCCTTATCTTGCATCAGTCCATAATGTTCCAATGCGCTCATTCTATCCAGTTGAACCTCTTGTAATTGTAAGAGCCTCTCTTTGAATGTTTCACTGGACTGCCCAAGCAACTTTTCTAGCATCTTGACCGCAGGCCACTTTACTTCCATAGGCAATAGTGCTTCCTTTCCATATAGAAATTCCAAATCCCAATTCTTTCCTTGGTGCTCTGTGAGTGTGGAAAGAATTTGTACCAACTTACCATTGAATCTTTTATTTAAGCCATTTCATTGTGGATAATAAGTAGTGGTATGCTGGTGCCTAATCTTCATCTTCGCACATAAGAAGTGTAGTAGTTTAGCTCTAAATCCTTGCACCTTGTCTGAAAGTAGCTCTAGTGGCACCCCAAATTCACAACATATTTCATTGTGCACAAATTTTGCCACATCCTTTGTAGTGATTTTTTCTACTACTATAGCCTCTGCCCATTTAGAGAGATAGTCCACTGCAGTCAAAATATATCTTTTGCCCCTGCTTGTGATAGATAACGGGCCTATTGCATCAATCCCCCACTTTTCAAACACATCAATTGCCATAATGGTTTTTGTAGCTATTGCTTCAACACTCTCTTCCAAAATGCTTGACACCTATTGCAAGACCTACACCAATGGTAAACATCCTTGTGCAAACTAGGCCATACATACCCCTCTTGCAAGATCTTATGCAAGGTGGTCTTTAGAGAAAAATGTCCGCCACATGTGCATTCATAATTCTCTTCCAGTACACTATAAAGCTCCTCCCACCAAGGTACATGTCTCAACACGAGATCAGCCCCTTTCATGTACAAGACATCACCAATTAATTTGTATCTGGATGCTCTGCGCACAAAACCATACTTCTTAGACTTATCAATGTCCTTCAGAATGGTTCCTGTTAGCAAAAACTCCTCTTCTTGATCCAAACTTTCCCAGCCATGATAAAGAGGTAAATTGGTCCTTAACACAAATAACTCCCCAATCATGCTTTGAGCTGCTTCATGTGCCTCTCCATTTAAAGCACATTCAATGTGTTTGATGCTCCATGCTTCAAACTTTTTTAACAGGCCTTTAATTTTGAAACACATTTCCTTCAATGAGGTGTTCTTGCTCTTCCACACACCCAACACTTGCTTAACAACTAACAAAGCATCATCTTTAATGCTCAACCTTCTAATCCTATGCTTCAAACAAATGTGTAATCTGACTTCCTAGCATATTCAGCCTCGTTGTTACTATGTGCATCCAATTTGAACCCTCGCTTGCATACTAGCTTGTCCTCTGGATCGTAAAGTGCTATACCCCCTGAAGCCACATCATGGCTCTTTCTGTATGAGCCATCAAAGAACAACACACATGCATTGCTGATCTGTGGCACTTCTTCAACTACCCTTTTCACCACCTCTTCCTTAACAAGAAGGGGATTCTCCTTGTAAGTCAACAAATTAGCTAGGGTAGCTTTTGTACTTCCTTCCACTAAAAAAGAGAAGTCAAACTCTTGCAACTCAATTACCCATTTCTTGATGATATTTGACATGTTAGTGCCATTAATTAAGTGTGGCAAAACGATGTAACTCATTAAGAAAACAAAAGGTCTTGGTAGCAAGTAATGTCAAAATCGTCGAGACAAGCAAATATTACACTGGCCATCACTAGCTCTACTTCTAACAATTTTCTTTTTGCTACCAGCCTCACTCGGCTTGCACAATACACTAACCTCATATAATGTCTTCTCTTTCCCTTTTGCAATAGCCTGGCTCCAATGGAATCATCCCCTACTGTTGCTCCCAATCAAGAACCAACATGGCTGATAGCCCCCCTAACACCTCTTTCACCTCTTGAACACTTCTTCACACTTGTCATCCCATTAAAATGGATCATGCTTTGCCACTTGTTGTAATGGATAAAGGATCTGTAAAGATAATGGAATAAATTGCGCTATGTACTTCACTTTGTGTATAAAGGTTGCCAATTGCTTTGTACTCTTAGGTGATGGAAGAAGAATAATAGACTTAATTCACCTTTTCTAATCAGCCTCAATGACATTTTCTGACACAATATGGCCCAATAACTTCACCCTTGGCTATGCTAGATGACATTTCTTTGGATTTAGTTGTCCACATTCATCATATGGAGCCAATACCATCTACAACTTCTCATGGTGTACAACCCCACTACTGTAGACACAGAAGTTGTCCATAAAAGCTTTAACACAACTACCAATGAATGATGCCAATATTAAATTTGCTCTCTCTTGATAGAAGGATGGTCCATTTGTTAACCCAAATGGCAATACTATGTCGCAATAACAACCCCATGGTGTAATGAAAGTTGTCTTTGTTCGGTATTCGAGAGCAATTTTCAATTGAAAATAGCCTGAAAAACCATCACACACACTGTACCTCTTATAACCTGCCACACTGAATCCAAGATCTAATCAATGAATGGAAGAGGATATGAGTTCTTCTTAGTGGCTATATTTAAGGGTTTAAAATCTACACAAACCCTCCACTTTCCATCCTTCTTTCGGCTGACTACTATTGGACTTAGACATTTTGTGGTCCACCTCTTCAAATGACTTGTCCACCTCTTCTCGCAAGGCTTGCATCTGCTCTTCAACCATCCTTCTTAACCTTTGCCGAACTGGCTTAGCACCTTCTTTCAGCTCTATATGCAACTCTTCTCCTTTGAACCCTCTAATCGCTTCATATAAAGTAGTGAACAAATCATGAAAACTAACCAGCATGTACAAATATATCTTCTTCTCCGTAGCTAAAAGGTCTCCACTGATCATTTGTGTCATCAATTCCTGCTTATTTGAAAATTCAACCTTGGTTTCATCAGCCCTTCAATCACTTCATAAGGCCCTTCACTTTCATGTTCAATTTCATTTTGAGAGATACCCCTCCCCAGGGGTCTATGCACAGAATATACAATTTACACCCTTATACAATTTTCAATATACATCAGAGTTGCGGAAGCATTTGTATAGGTGAGGAGTTCTTAGCGCCCGACCAAGCATGGAGTTTAGACCATGAGCCGGACTCCATCTAAAGGTACCTAGCAACTAGTGCTACCCCTGAATGGGTGTTATGAATGAAAGCGTACTCAAAAAAAAAATATAACATTGCGGAGGGTGAATATATGAGTACACCACGTTGCGGAGAGGGAGAGAGAGAGAGAGAGAGAGAGAGAGAGAGAGAGAGAGAGAGAGAGAGAGAGAGAGAGAGAGAGAGAGAGAGAGAGAGAATATAGTGGAGGGTGAAATAGAGTGCACAGAGACATGAGAAATTGACAACAGAGAATCTTTAAATGCCCATCTAAATGGAACATGCAACCATGTATTAATGCAATGACAAAATCTGGGTATACCATAACATCAAAAAATTTATGAAAAAATAACTAGCAGGGCACCAGACCCTGTGTAGGGATTGACCGGTCCATCCATCCACTTCTGCTCTACTGCGGACAGAGAGAATTTCACTTCATCTCGGGAGCGAGCCAGAACACCTCCATCCTACCTGAGCCAGACATAGGCGAGGCCGCTTCTCCTCCCTCCATGAACCCGAGCTTTGAAAGGATCCAGAATACCAGCAGGTGGTAGGGTATCAACACCAACCATACCAGTTTAGGCGCCATACCTCTTCTATGCCCAACATCGGGTGTTTAGGACAAGCCAGGGCAAGATCCCCAATGTGTTATCCGTGTAGGCCATTCACCCCCCGACGCAGTAACCATGTAGATGAGCCTAACAAAAAGAAGAAAACCTACACCCCCGATCCAGCAAAGCCCCAGGTCAGCGACCCTTTACTCTAAGGCTAAGCGATGTAGGTGATCCTAGTCTTGTAGCGACACTGCCATGAGAAACATAACACATGAGTCCAATCACAATAGCACTTTCCACATGCACAAACAATTCCTTTTCCAAACAATTAGATTGTACAGGGTCTCTAACCTTACACGTCTACCATAAACCATCTTGATCACTTCATGATCCAATCCAAAACCCATAAACCATAAGCCATAATCCAATCACATCCTACAGGTGAGCTCTCCACCCTACTTGGGTGAGGCATGACCAATCTTGCATAACCACTTTAGAACATAACATGGCTGTAAAAAATTTGGCAGCATTTTGGCAGCATAACTCAATCCTGAAAAAAAAAACATAAGCCACACCGGCTTCCACCATAAAATATCAATCATAATCCATGAGGGAATCTTAGCCCTTAACCATAAACCATAATCACACTTAACCAACTCCCACACACTTGGAGTTTAACATATCCCCTATAATCAATCGGAGTCTATACGCATGTGACCCTTAAGATGTGATTCTTTTATGCATAAAAAGAGTCCGACCAGAGACTAATCATGATATTAAAATCCAATTTTGACAACATCCAACCATGCAAAGTTGATGCATCACATCCGCACTTCACCACTCTAGCACCTAGAGCTAGTTTTAACCTAGAAAGGTGAAAAGCAATCATAACCATGCAGATGAGGCATCCACATCATTCCATGAGTTCCCATACATCATATGATAACATTCCAACACCATAATCATGATGCAAAACAACTTCGACCTTTAGGTCAGCCATAAACCATAACCTCTCACATATGCAGAAATAATTTTTTTGACATTTTGAGGAGCATGCAAAACATGCAAATGAAAGTGATTGACTTCACACTAATGCACCAAGTTCAACTCTATAATGTAGACTATCACTGCATCACGTCACTTTGACCATATGATACTCACACAACAAACGGTAACCTCCAAAGAAAGTCACTTTATTCATATCTGTCTATGCGGTTTGGAAAGTTTAACCATATACTTTCATGTAAGTTTAGGGCCATCTAATAATTGAAATCAACTCACCAAAACAAATCATAAAACTTTCAAAACGGCTCGGTTAACTCACGACGTCATATGGTATCTCCCTTTGATAGCACTCCTACGCGTGTAGGTAGAACTGATAATAGAATGATTTATAATAGAGACTTAAATTCATTTATCATCAAGTTTTATCAGGGTTTTCAATTGGTTAAGTGGGTTTGCCCATCCGGTGAATCTATATAGTAGTTCTCCAAGGAGTCTGGAGTCAAAAAACTTGGTTGTGTAGTGGACAACAATCTGTTTTTGACCATATCTCTTAACTCGTGCGTGTTTTTCACATGACACATAAGAGTGACAATGTTCTAAATGATGTGTTTTATCTATGGTATAAAGGGTTCGGGCTGATTCATAACAGTTTGTGTTTTATGACCGAAACAGTATTCCTACCGCTTCTTTGACGTGAACGAAAAGCGCTTCTTTATGCACGTGCGTGACTATGAAGCATCATGTGCATAAATCAACATGTAAAACATGATGAAACAATCATGAGGCAATCTTGTATGTACTTGGTGAATCCGTACATACACTCGTATACCAGAATAATCACCGAGAGGGTAGAAAAAAAACGACATAGAGAGAGAGATGATGACTATGAAGTTTATGGTTTCTCACCGTGCTTTCGGATTGATTTGGGGTTGCCGGAAGGCGATTTGCCGCAAGAGAGCGGTGATGAGAGCTACGTAGAGGTATTCACCATGAAAACTTCCGAAGAGCGCATACACTGTGAAACGAGAGAGAAGATAATAAGCAATTAGAGAGAGAGTATCCTTCTTCTTCTTCTTCACGAGAGAGAAGAGTTTATGGAGATGGTGATGAAGAGTTTACACCACTCCATATAATAGATATTAATTCTGACATCAAAGCGAGAGAGCTTCCGCGTTTGAGAGTGTATCTATCCTCCTCAAAGTGAAAGAAGAGAGGTCTTTATATAGGCTCTCAAGGCCAAAAGCACTAGCTAAGAATAGAGCGAGGCAAGGAGAGACAAGTTCGCGCACATTTGTAGCTTTTCATTTTGATTTTTTTATTTTTTTTCTTGAGGACATGAATTCCGACGCGCGATTTAGAGACTCCAAAAAGAAGCTTGGCTCCCAAGAAAAGAGTCCTAAACTAAGCTCCTCCTCTCTTTTCTTAAAAAGACTCTTTCTTTCCTAAAAACAAGCCTTTGCTTTTTGGTGGTCAACTCTCCCACTTACCCTTCAATTTTTATTAAATTTGATTATCCAAACAGTATCTAACCAACTAATAAAAACCATAGCTAGACTACGTCACACTGTAACATCCGGCATAATTATGACTTTCCAATACTGTCAATAAAAATTCGACGAAATAGATATTGAAAGTTATTTTTCTTATTTTTAAAAGAGACCCAAAAATTGGGGATCTTACATATTTGCAAGTGCAACTAAACCAGACTCATGGATTTCTTTGTCCATCAAAAGAAATGCAACATCAACATCCTCATCATTGCTCGTAGTACTATCACTTTACTCGTTAGTCACTGTGGAATAGTCTTCATCACTAGACTCATTCTCATCTTCATAAAGTGCCTCCAATACTTTCCTTGTGTCCATACTATATAGCTTCTTCGCACCTGTCTTTCCATAAAGGCTAATCGTACCACGTCTGTAATCTTGAACATCTCCCACTGCACGTAACCATGGTCTGCCCATTATAATAGGATATTCTTCCAACCCCACTGGCATCACATAAAAATAAACCACCACCTTTGCATCATACGCCTCCACGTCTAAGCTCTTTACAACACCCAAATATTTCTGATGGTTTGCCAATCCGATCCAAAAAAATGACGACCCATCTTCTCAACGCATGAGTGTGTTATGACACATATTTGGGCTCTGGCATCAACAAAACCTTGTACCATATTTTTTCTTTTGTGCCACACATCTACTATTGGGAAAATGTCTGGTAGCTCATCCATCGCCAACACTTTCACTGAACCTCTCTCTAGTTCTTTCTCCATTGGGTTAACCATCCTCTTCCACTGTTTCTTTAGCTTAGGCACCATCTCTATGAGTTTCCCAAAAGTAACATCTGCTTTCCTGCTTGTCAGATCCTCCTTCAAGTCATAGCTTAATTGCCCATCCCCTAGTGGAAAACCTGAAACATGAAACTTGCGACGAGCCCTTCTTTTCCTCTTGGCCTTGACATCCTCGTCTTCATCGCTCTTCCCTTATTCTTGCTAGTATGTGGGGCATTTCTTCATTCCTTATCCTGTGTGGTCCTCTTCGCAATAGGCATCACTAATGTATCCTCCAGCTTTGTTGCCTTCTCCAACGTGACCACAATTATCACTTTTGTCTTTCCCCCTTTTCCTCTTGGGTTAATCCACTGGTTCCTTCTTCTCCCTTAATTTCAATGCCATAATCATTTGACCTAGCTACCACCTGTGTTTGAAACAAATACATGTCCCCCCCTCCATCCTTGGTGGCTTATCACATTACAGGGTGATGTGGCCCAACTCTCCGCAATTATAACACGTGGGCGTCTGCCTCCAGACTCTACCATTGCTTTGTCCAACACCATTCCTGGGTCTTTCTTCACCTCCTAGATGATTTGGAAACCTCCCCCAAACTCAATTATTTCCCACATTACCTAGCATGTTTAGTTTGAGATTCTTCATTAAGTCTACGACTTGCCTCATGTCTTGCCTTAGCCCATCATCTTGCACTACTGTAGTGACCGCTCCTAGCATAACCTGAGGACTAACCGGAACCACTGGTTCATGATGAAACCTTGGCATGCGATCTTGCAAAGAATCAATAGGTTGAAACTCAGACCTGCTGAGCAAAGACTCTACTCCTAGTTGACTCATTCTTCTTAGCTTCCACTCTTTGTTCCTCGCTACATCTAGTGCATCTTCATATGTACTAGGCTTCTTTAGCTCCACTCTCCAGCCTATATTCTCCCAAAGACCAACCAAGAACCTGTCGTTCTTCATCATGTCAAGTGGGGGTACCTGTGGTGCTAAGGCCTTGCACATCCTCTTTCATTTGCCATTGAAAATTTATGTATTTATGCATCTACTAGCTCACCTTCCCTTTGCACCTAACCCTATACATCCTCTTTCATTTGCCATTGAAAATTTATGTATGTATGCATCTACTAGCTCACCTTCCCTTTGCACCTAACCCTGTACTTCTTGCCACACTTTGTCAAGATCTTGTGTCTTCAAAAACTCCACTTCCAATCCATGCCGTAGATTGTTCCAACTTAATCTCACAGGTGGATCAGCCGTACGCAACTCCTCTTCAAATGCTTTGGACCAAACTCGTGCATCACTCTTCAAAAAAAAATTGAGAAGACATAACATCTGTGCCGGATCATGAATCTGATTGCTAATGCAGGTAACCTCCATCTTTTCCAAAAAGTCTTCCACATCTTTATCACCTCTTCCATGAAATTTCGGATAAGAGAAAGCCATGGTGACCCAAGTTTCGATGCTTTGAGAACCCCTTCGAACACACGTGCAAGAACCCAAAACTTTTGACTGACTCAATCCCCAAAAATTTCAATTGAGCTCATCTTTAGATAAGAACAAACACATGCACATCAAATGAGTTTTCATAGTTAATCATTGGAATTACAACAGGCAAAGGGAATTCCAGTATCTCTCTTAATCTTCTTCGCCCGAACGTAAAGACTATGCGGCGCTGCTGGAAAAAAATCTTCCTACACACATGAACATTGATTTGGATTCTTTGTGTTAAATGAAAAGGAGTGAATTGAGGTCCGTTTTGATCATCCACCATTAAAGCCAACCATGCAGCTCCCAAGTAGGCACAACTAGCTTATCCTCTGATTTTGTGAGAATTTCAATGGCATAACAGCATAAATGGCTCAAAAGACAAAAAAACCAACCATCATAACTTGGAAATTTTTTGGAAGAGTTTCCCCAGAAGTAGAGCAATAAGAACCCAAAATATAGACTGTATATGTATGCAGAACCTACCAACAATGGTACCCAAGCATCAAGTAGGATTCACTAGTAGATAGCCTATGAGAAGGTCACAAAAAGGGTGTTCCAACCACCTGTATCATCGAAAGGATCTCACATTTGAGAATCCCTCAGCTCAATAAAATCTCACGCTTGTCTTAAAAATGACTGGGACTACCAAATAAAACCATGTATGGCTCCACAAAGGCGTACAATGGCACTGTCCACAAGTAACGTACAATACAAGACAATGCGCTCAAACAGGCACCAAATGATGCATACCCATGGAAACTGCAAGTGACTCCACTACCAGTATATCACTCTACTCTAGCTACCTGTATCTGTGTGAATGACGTGTACTTGGACTTGTAACATGTAATTTGTAATCTGTAATCTGTAACCTGTAATCCCGAAGCTGAAGCTACTTGAAGAAGATCCTCATTGGGGGCACCAAAATAATGTGAGCGGGATGGAAACACACACAATGCCTCTATAATCAACCAACACACAGTCTTGGGATGATATACACACTCACTATGGGGCACCACTCGGCTTACACAACCCACCTAGCTGAGAAAGGGAACACACCAATGGAGTGAGAAGAGAGAAACTATCCATTTCCCCACTCAACACAGACACGCACACACACACACACACACACACACACACACACACACACACACACACACACACACACACCAAAAGAGTTCAACTCAAAAGAGGAATATTTCTAATTTTTAGATACAATTGAGCTTGGGACAACACCAATGGGGCAAATAGCTCACACAATATTGATGATATATGCCAGATTCAATCACAAATTTGAGCAAAGGCTTCGCTCACACAGGAGAAGCTTACATAGCCAAAACAACAAGAAAAAGTGAGGATTTTGGTAAAATGAATATCACCATTGTGTTTGGAATGGCAAAAAACCCTAGTCTACAATATCAAAGTGCTCAAATTCGACCTCAAATGAGCAGTTTATGGCCAAAACAGGCTCCAAAAACATCAAAAATTGAATTGCGGCTATTCCTCCTCTTCTCTCCACCTTTTCCTCAGGTTTTTCAGTGTCCACACTTCACTTTATCCCTTGGGAACCTTTGGATTTTTGATTGACCTCAAACTGACCCTGAACATGCCAAAAAATGGCCACGCAGTGCGTTTTTGCTACCCTTCTACATCCATCCGCACACCTGGCACTCAACTTTCTCCAATATTGCATCCCACAACCACGTGAATTAGCCCCCAAATATATTCATCATGGTGTCTTTCTGCATAATTATCACAAGAAAACATTCCCATTATGTCAGCTTCACTTACCACGTGCAAGTATTGACCCTATTCGACCTCTTGACGCCACTGGATGCCACTTGACGCGCCTCCTTACCTCATGGTCTCGTCCAGCTCATAGCTTTCTTGAGAAGTTTTATGCTCTATCAAGTCCTCATAGAAAAACACACTGATACTGGTAACAATGAAAATCGATGTACTATGTACACGTTGTCCTACCTGTACACATGTGGGCCGCACATAACCACCTGGCTCTGGAAAATGGGCAATCCTTTATTCGATGCACATGCATCTGTATGTACATATGCACAATCACTTCTTCCAAATAACTCCTAACAATGCATCGTGTTTTTGGGGATGGGGTCTATGTCTAACATTTGGTGAATGGTAGAATGTCTGAGTCTTACAAGATGGTGAGCGAGTTTTTTCAAGTGATGAAAAAGGCGAGTGAGTCCCTGAATAAAGTTATTTGTGAATTAGAGACATTTTTAAACGTGATAAGGGAAATGAGACATAATAAGTGAATTGTCTTAGGATGTGGTCAAGAAAATTGGTGTTTGTAGCTCTAAGATGTAAGGCTTCTTGCAGCTCCTTAGGCTCCTTATATATACAAAATTTGCAGCTCTATGATGTGGAGTTGCCTTAGGATGTGGTCAAGAAGCTTGGTGACATCTCTTGTAAATATATGACGCTACAATGCTCAAAACTAGGTGTAGGGACTTTTTTTTTGGGGTAGAGAGCCTTAGGATGTGGTCAAGAAGCTTCGTGTTTGTTTTTGTAATTATATGATGCTCATAGGGCTCAAAAATAGGTGTGGGGACTATGGTTAACCAATTCTGACCAGTTAAGTGCAAACCCTAGCTTTTTAAGAGGAATACAATTGTGTGCTATGATCTTGCCACAACCCTTTTACTAACTCTTCTTGAAATACCTTGCAACTTTGCTTTTGTCTTGGACTCCTCCCTTAAAATATGTTCTAAGACCTCATGCATGTCAAGCTATGTTCACAAATCCAGAAGACAACAATCAGTTACCACAAGGTTAGGCAGATCTATGACAGATAGATATGTTAATCGCCTCTCAATCAATTTAAGTGGCTTGTATAAGCACCTGCTAAATTCTTGGAAATGAACTCCATTTTACTTAGATTTTTCACTTTTGTGACTTTAAGAGGCTTCTATAAAAAATTAATCTTATAGTTATTTAGATGTCCAAACAAAAAACCCTCTTAGGGAAATCCACACAACACATAGTATGAGTTGATAAAAAAATGTCAACAAAATAAATCAAGGGTTGAAGTTGATTTTCTGCATGGCCATCTCTAAAGACTAATTAAATAAAATGCGTATAATCTTACTGAATTAATTCAATGGTAGACCTATTTGTTTTTGAATTACAGACTCACACTTCTTTGAAAATTCCCTCAATACGTATGTAATGAGCCTATCACACTTCAGTGTTGCTTACATAAAGACACTCATGTCTTGGAAACATCCTAACAAGATGCTCAAAGAGTTTCATGAATTTTTTATGTCATATGCCAAAGTTATGCTTAAAATACTAGAATCTAGGCATGAGCCACTTTAAGGGCACCACCCACTTTTGTGGCCCACTACAATACTAGTAATAATTACATGGATAAACTGTTAGTCAAGTCTGGTAAAAAGTAGTAGAAAACTCATACCTCAATACTCTGGTTGAGATGGTCATGAGGCAGTTGGGTTGCTTGAGCTCATCATGCATTGGGCACATCACTTCATCATTGCCATTGCATACGTCGTCATCGATGCAGTTGTAGTGGGTGCACCCACGGCTAAAGGGTCTCCACAAGTTTTGGCAGAAAGAAAAAAGAGGAAAACAGGTCTGGCCCATTGGGATAAGAACCTTCTACGTAGTGAGCTGAACCTGCTCAAACCAATCCACGCCGGCGCGGAATGGTTTTGACACGTTCACAAAGGCCCTTCCTTGTTATAGGAAAAACAAGGTGCATGACGTGTAATAGGAAAAACAAACCACATGATGATCAAGACCTGCTCCTGCAACGAGAAGCCGTGATTAGAAAGGAGCTGCTCATTCTCGATGACGCATGCGGAGGAGGATTGAGTTTGGACAACCTCAATTGCATTCCAGGCTCCCTCCTCGTCGATGAGGACCAGATCTCTCTTGCTCGCAAGCTGAGTATGCTGAATTGTGGATTAGGTGTGCTACAAGATAGGTTTATTTTGCTACACTAAGTGTTGATTCCATGCTGCACATCTGTTTGCAAACAAAATTGTTGGTTGCTATTAAAACATGCGCATAATTTTATGCCATGTAGAGGAAGAAGTAGTAGCAGCAGAAGTTTGAGGAGCATAGAGTTGGGACCAAAGGCATTGAGTTTCAAATAGACTTAGTGCATGGGCATACAAACCCTTATGACAACACCCTACTCAAGCTATCTTTCGCACGTACAATAAGAGGTGTGATTAGAAAGAAACTGAGGGATTTGATCTCCCCTTTCCGTTTCTAACCATCGCAATACTATACTGGCTATGGTGACGAGGGTGGCGGAAAAATGTGTGAAGAGACAGCTAGTGGGGAGGAAGACGAAGTGGGACCCCATAGCCAGTCCAATTATAAAGTGTGGTAGGTGGTAATAAGGTCCTAGAGCTCCACATAGCCTTATAAGAGATGGCGTTCTGACGTTGTCTTGCTTGTAGAATAAAGGGTCCTCTTGATGCTTTGTACAGGAGTGCAATACCTAACCTTAAAGAACAGTTTTCTCAAGCATGCATCAAGAGCATCTTGTCCAATGAGGTATGCCTCATAGGTCTGAGATCTTGGAGGCATGTAGGCTGCTTCACCAATAGCAGGATTGGGAGTAGCAAGAGCATGAAATGCTAAGTGGGTAGCAACTAAAAGTGGTAGGTTCTATGTGGGTTGAATGCCCACATTAGGTTTTGCAGCAGCCAAGTTCCCAAGGAAGACCTCGGTGATGGTTGCATCACCATCATCATCGTGTCTACAACATGGCATGTCAAGGAGGGTCGAGTAAATTTTCATGCAAGAAGGGTCTGCACTTTAATGGAAGAGCAAGGCATGGTTTGAACAGTCGTGGGGCCACCAGCCTTGAAATTGGGATACCTCACCATAATAGAGGATCCATAGAAGGCTTGGTAGGCTTATTGCAAGGCATGTTCTGATAGCAAGGGAATATTATTTGCAGAAAGGCATGGTGGGATCACTCCTCTTGCAAGTGTGTTAGGATCATTGTAGGTTATTGCTCCGATGATACCATCATAGACTAAAAAAGAAGAATAAGAGAAGAGATTGATAGTGAGAGAGGAAACATGCAGAGGCCTAGGCAAGAAGGCGATGTATACAATTGATTCCAGAGGTATGGTTAGGGTGGGTTCATAGTAGGTTGTAGAAGGAGAGTATTGAAAAGCAGCCAATAATTGCAAGCCATGTAGGAAAATGGGTTCACAGCATATCACGGCAGTAACATAATTTCATGCCAACTCACTATAGAGAATTCCCTTTTCTTCTTTTGACCCCGGCCCCCCTCTCACAATGTCTCACCCTTGCAAAGAAGACAAAAACATATACATAGACATCTCTCTCTCTCTCTCTCTCTCTCTCTCTCTCTCTCTCTCTCTCTCTCTCTCTCTCTCTCTCTCTCTCTCTCTCTCTCTCGTGTAATAATTAACCACTTTGAATATGCTTCTGTGACTTGGGATTTTGTTAGGGCCTCAACATGTAAAGATGTTTGAAATTTTGATGCTTTCGTTGTTTTGTGTTCATTTTCTGTTGAGATGCTAGTTGAATCCAGTATGACATGATTATTTTCTTCAATATACCTTGCTCTAGCATCAATTTGTCAAGGGTGTTGCACATATTTTCTCAAAAACTTGCTTCGCTCGGTTTTAGTTTCTCATTGAATGTGAAGCCCCGAATGTCTGATGTAGTGTTGTGGACACCAAATCAATGAGGCAAAGTTTCCCCTTAAGCCCATTGTTGTTCGGTGTAGCAACTCATCCACTATTTTTCTTTTAGAATGCACAGGTTGCTGCTAGAATATTAAAGGTTTGAAAACTGGTCAAGATAATATGGTTGCTCTAGGTTTTGCTGATGACATTGACACTTTTCTTCAAGCTAAAACACTAAAAGAGGAGAAATTGAGAACCGTTTTTGTTACCGCGGATTAACAAATGAAATTGGGGAGAGAGAAAAAGCGTAAGTGATAATAAGAGAGAAAATATCTATGGCAATGGTTTTTCAGCAATAAGAGCGATAAAATGCAACTATACAATGCTGATTGTCGCATATATTACCGTGAATATTACCGCTAAACACCTATTCAAAAATATAGGTGCTCATTTGGACCACCCAATTTTGGGTGGCTCAAATGAGAAACTTTATTTTTGACTTGCATAAAACATATGAAACAACAATTGTTTTTTGAATGAGTATACAAAATAAATAAACTATAGAAATTGAATATACTTTAGACTGACAAATTAAAGAGCAAATGATCAACTATTTAAAAAAGTTACAAATAAGATGAAAATAGTTGTATATACATATGCCATAGAGTTTTTTTTGTGCCACATTGGGACTTTATGAGAGGATTACAAATGATTTTCTATCTGGCCAAGTCCTCCTCCTCCTCCTCCTCCTCGTTCTCATTCATAGGAACATATGTATGATCGCCCTGACTTTACGTTAATCCAAACCAAATTAAGCAAATTAACAACTCAAAACAATTAAGACAATATGATTTGTCTAAACTTATTACGTGTAGAGATCCAATCGCTCAGTTGAATTGCTCGCGAGAGATGTGCTTGTTCTCCAATAACCATCGTCAAGTTTTGAATTCTGTATGCCACTCTCGAAACATGACGATCTCTCGGGTAGGCCGACTACGACTGTTTTTTCCTAAGTTAGCAATATCAACAAGAAATCATTAACTAAAACCTTTTCAATCACCGAGTTAGGTTGCAATTTAACCAAACCTACATATTTTTCCTTCGAGGCTACTTTGCCTCTCAAACCATAGTGTGTGGGAGTTTGTGTTGCCTGAGCTTTGCGTTGTTTGTAGGATGAGCCCATTGCAGCTTGCTCGCCCTTTTTGTGCATTGCCCACTTCCACTCCGCATATACCATGTTGCCGCTGTAATAGCTCCTTTCTGGATCTCTAATCTGGTTGGTCGTTGTCCGCAGTGCACATGAATGCTTGTTTTCAAAAAATGTGCTATAATATCCCTCCAACCACTATGTTGTAAAACGCTCATTGGGGGCATTTGGAAATCTCGCATGCAAGGCATCCTCAATGTAGCATGCATGATCGAGTAACTGATCTCTAAACTTTACAAGAAAATTCCTATACGTCAAGGGTATAAGAATCTGAAGATGGGGTCGAAATGCTCTGCTCTATGATGTACTAAAGTCATATCCCCACCATAATTTTCTCTAGTAGCACCCATGAGTGTCTGGCACGGGTGCATCAGTATCCTCATCCTCTACGTCTAGGGTGGCATGCTCTAAAGTAGGGGACTTTGTCTCCCCATTAGCATAAACCCCCCAATGAACTAAGATGAACCTCAGTGGCCCGTGACTTACAAGGATTGCCTTGTAAAAAATGGGCACACTACCCATAATTATTGAGGATGCTTTCTTCATGCACAATGCTAAAATTGTTGGCCTCGGCAAGACCACTAGAGGAGGGACCGCTTTGCTCATGTAGTTTGCCACTGACAAGAATGTGCATGATCACATCGTCGTCCCAGTCTCCTAGTACTATCCTTTCTTTTTCAATCTAGGGGCCCTTTGGGATTAAGGTTAATTAGAGGCCAGCCATTGAGAAGAGGGTGGAGGACACACTCTAAGCCCTCAAAAATGTAGGGGCACAAAGTAGTCTTACACTTCTTAAATGGGCTCTTACCTAGTGAGAAGGTGGGGTGGGGTGGGGTGGGGTGGGGGGGGGGGGGGGGTGGACCAAATGGAACCTCCAACTTCCCTCCTTTTTGATCCGGTTTTGAAAAAATCCCAAAAATTTGAAAATTTTCAAAACTCAAATTTCATCTTCTTATAACCCCCCTAAAACTATTTTATGGTCAAAAAATCATTTTTTGACCTCAAAAAGTCAAAACGTGCACCCAAAAACCCTAAAATTCAAAATTTTTCAAAAGCTTTTGAAAAATATTTTTTTGCTATCCAGAGCTCCCCCAAAAGTAGTTCTTAGGAAAAAAGTGATTTTCTCTCTCTAGAACCCCCCTTTTCCAACCCCTCCTTGGTTGCAACCATCACACTCATCCTCTACTCCAACACTCTCTCTCTCTACACCATCTCCATTGCTGCAGCAAGGAAGTTCCTCTCTCCTCCCCTACCACCTTCCATTGCCACACCAAGCAAAGGTTATCCACCTTCTCCTCCCATTGCCACACCAAGCAAGGGTTATCCACCTTCTCCTCCCATTGCCACAAGGGTTATCCACCTTCTCATATCACTTTATCCTCTGTACATTGTAGCAACAAGCAAGGTCCTTCTCCTCCTCCTAGTTTTCTTTGCCCAACCATGGCCAACTCTACTTCGCAAAGGCGGCCAAAGAATGAGGTCACAGCACTTGCATGCCACAACACTAGAGGTGTAGATGATGAGTGGGTGACACAAGAGTTCACCAAAGGTTCTTGGGTATACATGCAACAATTTGCTATTGGCCCTCATCGTGTGCGGAATCGTGCAAACTTGGATCTTCATTGGAAAGGAAATCTCCTTGGCTTCACGAACCGCAAATACAAGGGGACCATAGCCATTGTGCAACATGTTTTCTCAATGTCAACCATGCATTTGCAACAACCACCTCCATTTCCAACACATTGTAAGTACATGTTTTGAGAATACAAAGCTAGTTGTGAAATCACAGTGTAATTTTATTATGGATTCATACTTAAGATTTGTCATGCATTTATAGTCATATTTCCATCCACGTTGGTGGAGGAGCAGCCACTACATAGTCTCTCCGGCACATTCAATGCTATACATGCGGATATTGGAGCAATAATGTTCCCACATCTTTGCCTAACCAAACTGGTTCAAAGAAGGATTTTCTTCTATTCTCACTCCTATATTGTCCCTACTTCTACACAAGCGTTTGGAACGCTTGAACCCATCAATGTAACTTCCTTATTAAGTATGGAGTGGCCGGTGCCAGATTTGTGGTCGATAGCATCTTTCAAGTAAAAGATGATAATGGATGTCCAAAACTCTTTGAAATACTCTAAAGCTTCTAGGTCTGTGGGCTTGAGTTGGTGTTTGCCTATTCATTGTTTTGTGCACATTTTTAAAGAGTTTGGATTTGTGGAGACTACCACAATGCTTGTATGTAAAGATGCACATTACGAGGAATTAGGAAGGCTTTTAGAAGAGGACTGGGGTTTTGTGGAGGGTATGCACAATGGGGACTGGTACCGTTGTAAGGTTGGAGCTTCAGGTATTGGAATGCGCTATTTGAAATCCCGCACCTCCTTGTACATACGATTTCACTATGATCGTTGGATGTGCAAGCTTGGAGTGTGGACTCCCTTACAGAGTGTAGACAGCGCTATTGCAAGATTTGACATTGCAGTGAAGATGCCCAACGATGCTTTGGAGGCAGTCCAAGTGAACAAGCATTGGACTCTCAGTAATGTTCGAGAACATTTGGTTATTATGGGTTTTGAGGCCATTCAACAAGCACAATTTAGTTTACAAGGTCACAAGGTGAGAATCCTTCCACCACATTTTCAATACATCATGGTTTGTCGATCATTGGATGCTTATTGTAATGAATGTCTACAGATTGGGAAGAGAATGGAAGACAAACTGAAGGTCGAGGAGGGCTGGGGGATGGATGGAACTATGCTATCGATCTTATAACTTTGTAACTCTTGCAATTTTCAAACTGATCCCCGCTGTAATCAACATGATTTGCTTCGGCAAATTATGCCGTTGAATATAATTTTTTGCATTGGGATGAGAAATCATTTTTTGGTGAAAGTGCCTTTTTTTTTAATGTCTTACAAAAAAGGATCCATTATAAAAGGGGGGCCACCTAACTCATTCACTATTTTCACTTTTACAACTCTTGAGCTCCTCCACTCTCTATCTACACCCCAGGCTAGACATGGATGCTTCCACAGCCTCTGCGTCTGCAGCCACATCCACCCCTTTGTCACGCTTCATCCTCTTCCTTGAGGACACAAAATACAAAGGGAAGTTGGAACAATTGCTTTTTTACTCGTCTCCCTGACCTTGATGCCACAATTGCCCTTCACATGGATGCATTTGCCAAGATTTTTGTGTTCATGGAGAAGCACATCATAAAATATTATGTATCTATCCCCCCACATGTAGGGATCTGGGTGCCTTGCGATCTTTTGCCCTATATACACAAAGGTGATCGCCCATTCTCCAAGCGGTTGCAACGATTCCAAGAAATTGCAACCGATGCAGGCCATTACTTGGACGAGCAAGCCCCAGGGGTGTCAGCGCTCAAGAAACGCAAGTTGGGGGTGGAGTACCTTTCTCGGCTCGCAACATTTATCTTCTTGGTGAGCGAGGAACCTGATTTGGAGGAGCTTTGCTTACCACACCTTCAGGTTGGGTCCTTTATCAAGGACACCAAGGAGCAGCAGGTTATCTCCATGAACCCTGTAGTAGAAGGAAAGGTACACCGGCTCGAGTACCCTAGGGGTCTTGAGGAACTGGTAGAGAAATCCATAGTTGCGCCTGGCCCTAGTGACACTCCAGTGCCACTACCACTGACGGATGTGGCTATCCCAGAGGTAGAAATCAACCGCTTCTCCTCAGTGTTAGTGGATGGGGAGGAGTATGTGTTCCTACATGATTTGGAGAAAGCATTTGGCCTGCACATGGATGAATGCTTGATCGTCCCTTAGACAATACGCCAGATGCCCTAGAAAGCAAGCTCTTTCCAGATGGGGACTCTGCTGTTGACACTATTGCAGTTGTATGTGCGGAGGTCCTCGCAGCAGAGCAGTTGCACATGGCTGATGAAGAATTCCAAGCCACATAAGCCAAGGTTGAGGCTGTTAGGATGCCTATGCCATTATGCAACCTCCCATCTGATGATCCAAAGGTCGTATCTGTGGTGCATGGGAGCATTGACTTGGATGCAAAGGGCAACAGGGAGGAGGACGACAAGGACCAGGAGGTAAACTGTATCCTAAATTTCATGTTACTATTTTATCCTTCATTGTCTTTTTTCTCAACCTTCATCGGTTTATGACAAGATGTCGTGGAGGTTGATGATTAGCTGCAAGGACGGGTGGCAAGCAGACGGGCTTTGGACCTCAAGCTTCCCTTGTGCATTACCTAGGAATACTCTCCCCTGGAGATGTGGCCATTATCCATAATGAATATACTCCCCAAGACCATTTTATGACTTGGTCGTTAAAAGCTTTGAGCAAGTTTTTGTGTTTGAGCACCATTGCTCAAACTGCGCATCAAGTGTTCCTAGTGCGTAGATCCCTTGTATGCACAACGTTTGGCACTGGCTTTCGTGGTAAACTGCTTGCCCAGTGTGAGGTCCCCACCCCGCCGTTTCCAATGGCGGATCTGATGGTGAACCCGGTGGCCACTAGATCTATTGCCGAAGCAAACAAAATGGTTCAGGGTTCAACTAGTGGACGATCTCTCATCACAAAGTGACTCGAGTTCGAGCCTACTAGCAGGGAGATCTAGCTCCACCTTGCAGGGGAAGCGTACTTGAACTATCTAGCGATCCTAAGACCCACCTTCCAAGAGGAGAGAAACCTCGAGTGCCTTTTTCCCCATGTTTCAGAGGCACGTACTCTCGAGAATTCCCCGCTCTAGGGGCAATGAGCATTACTAATATCGAGTAAGCACTATGGGGACAGAGAGTTCCGACAAATCGGGACCACCCATCTCGTAGGCATTGGCAACCAGAGCCAATCCCCCACTTTCCACCCCCACACTCACACTTCCTTGTGTGACCTAATTACTACCACAAAGGTTGTTCAACATAAAAATTCCTTGTTTAATTCCGAATCACATTGTTCGTTAATACAGCCCTTCAACCAGTATTGCAAACAACACCAAGACAGAATTCTAGTAAAAATTCTACTCAAACTTATTCATAAAAGTTCCAATGTTCTGGAGGTACAACATCCCCCCTCCAGCGAGAGTTCACTCCTCCCGTTGTCGCCTAGCTGCCCATACCACTAGGTATGTCCACCGCATAGAAAGCACGTCATGGACACTCCCACCGCATAGAAAGCAAGACGTACGTTCCCACCGCATAGAAAGCAAGTCATGGGTATCCACCTCATAGAAAGCAAGTCGTGGGTATCCACCTCATAGAAAGCAAGTCATGGATTCAACAGTCCTTAACGAGGAACTCTGTCCCCTGTGATCAGTAGGGGGGTTAGGACTGATTCAACATTGGAAATAAAATGAACATGTCAAGCTAAATTTTCCCTAGTAGACATTCTTTCCTAATTGCAACCAGCATACCCATCAATGATTTCCTTCCTACTTTAGAACTTAATGTACAATGAATTCAATGCCGAGGTTTCCGTCGGACTTCTCCAACATGTTTGGGGATATTTTCATTCCTAACTAAACGTGTGCAATGTTAAATTAAACAACTTGAATGAAATTATAATCTACCTCTTCCATTTCTTCGTCGATGGCCCGTGAGATGGCCGGTATTTGTTCCTCCATGGGAGCTTTTCCCTTTCCGTTCACCTTGCTCATTCCTGCCTCGTGGTCGTGGGCTCCACCAAAGCGAGTCCTCTTAACCGGGGCCATTTTAAACTCACTACTTTAAGTAATTTAACTTGGGGAAAAAGAGCTAATTTTCATAAGTGTCATAACAAGCCAAATGATAGATTAGCAACATCAAACAATGCCTGCTACATGAGAGGTTTAGATTTTTCCATATAGCAATCATTATGGATGACACATAATCCTATGGGAACCGGTCTAAAGATAATTACTCGGCTTACATGATTAAGAATAATAGGATTTCACTAATGAAATTACCAGAGAGATGACTTAAGCACGATTAATCTTTTTCCTAGCAATTAGAGGGTGCAGAATCACTGCATGCATAGGTGTGAGAAAAACCACCTCTTAGAGACTTAATGACAGATTAATCTTACCTTAATTATATCTTAATTCATAACAGATATGGATCTAAATCAACTACAATATTAATGCATGACAGAAAGAGTGATTCTCATCAATCTACACAATTACCAGCTTACCGATTAATTTCTATGCTACCTAGAGAGAGAAATTCTAATAATCGTGCACTAATCATTAATTAAGAGTGATGAATGGCTGATAATTCAGCTATGGGATGATGATTACATAATAGAATATGGTTAAGGAGAATTTAGAGAGTGATTATAGAGAATTACAACTAGGAATAAGCATAATAGACGAGAAATTTAGATGGTAATGAAAAGGATTTGCAGAAAGCATTAATTAGACCGTGGTTACCGTGATTAAGGGCTAATAATCCTCTCGATTCTCTGATCTAATCGAGCTTCTTGAAGCGAGAATTCGACAGCACCTCCCTCCTTGCTTCTCCTTCAAAAGGTGTGTGTTCCGGCAACACCTTCGCAGAGTGTGTGTAGGCCTGTGTGTGTGCACTGTGTGTGTGTGTAAGCATATGTGTGTGTGCAGGCCTTTAAATAGGCTTCTACAGGCTGAAAATTGACCAGCCCTGCTATTACCATCTGGAGAAGCACTCAGTTCACTGCATTGGCAAGTCTAGTTGCCTACTCACCAAGTGTCAGGTTGGCTAGTTTAACTGACTCTAAGACTTAGTTACTAGCTTGGAAACTCTCCCAGGACTCCCACAAAGCAAGAGGGCATCCCCTAGCTGCTAAAGCTGATCTGGAGTGGGCTGGAACCTGTTCCCATACAGTCGTGGGCCCCCGGTACCTCCCCAGACAATTTTTAGGAAAATTGGTTCTAGGCTAAAACGGGTCATACGAGTCGGATTTTGATGCCGAAAATTGCTATAGCAAGCTCTAAGTAAGGCGTACTGGCCCGAATACCTGCCATATTTAGCAGCCCCCGGGGTCCGAAAATGCATTTTTTGAAATTCGGGGTACGGGTGCAGTTTTTCGAGACGATCAGAACTGGACGGGTCGGGTGACCAAAAACTTACTATTTTTGGAATTTTTTAACAAAAATTACTTTAATTCACATTTTGGAGATTTAAAACATTCTAAACACCATGGCACTGACAGAATCTGGAAAACTGCTAAAAATAGTAACTTATTCCAGTTCATGGTACAAGGGTGCTCTTTTTGATCGGGGTCAGAGACCTTACAACCTCCCCAACGTGAAAAATTGAGATGTCCTCATCTCAAGAATGTGTTGGGGTAATCCTTTATGAGCGTTGGTTAGTCCTCCCAAGTTGCATCTTCTTCAGGATAATCCTTCCACTTTACCAGATGCTCCGTGATAATTCTGTTACGTAACTTCATTTCCCTTGTTTCCAGTACGTAGTCAGGTTAGAGCTCGAGAACTCCTTGTGCTGGCATGACTATCTGATCTGAGTCCAAGAATTGATCAGGGTTAGGAATATAGGGTTTGAGTAAGCTGACGTGGAATACATCATGAACCTTCAAGTTTGCAGGTAACTTTAGCTTGTAGGCTTGGTCACTCACAACCTTAACGATCTCGAATGGTCCACAATACCTTGGGCTTAGCTTCTTATATCTGCCTAGAGATAAGTTGATTTTCTTTGGTCGGACTCGCAGAAAAACCTTATCTCCTTCTTTGAAAGTTCTTTTCGAAAGGTTCTTATCTGCATAGTGCTTCTGTCTATCCTGAGCAGCATGAATGTCCTGGCGAATAGCTCTACTCTGTGCTTCCATATCCTCCAACATCTTTCTAGAGGCTTCTACCCTGATGGTTGGATCTAAGAAGTTCAGTGGTGCTAAACAGTCCTGTCCATAAAGAGCTTTGAAAGGTGACATTCCAATGCTTCTGTGTTCGGAAGAGTTGCAAGCATATTCCACCAAAGGTAGATATTGTAACCACTTATTTGGCTCTTGTGAACAATAGGCTCTGAGAATGTCCTCGATGACTTGATTAACTCTCTCAGTTTGCCCATCTGTCTGTGGATGATGCGTTGTACTAAAGGCTAATTGTGACCCAATAGATTCGAAAAGAGAAGTCCAAAATTTTGATGTAAACTTGGCATCTCTATCGCTGACGATACGCTTGGGTAGACCATGTAACCTAAAAATCTCTTTGATGAATACCCGACTAACATCTGAAGCAGTAAAGGTTGTCTTTACGGGTATTAGATGAGCCACTTTTGTGAGCATATCAACAAGTACGAAAACAGAGTCATAACCTCCTGTAGAAGGTAATCCTGTAACAAAATCCATACTGATGCATTCCCATTTCATCTGGGGTATGTCAAGTGGTTGAAGTTGCCCTGGTAACTTGATTCTTTTGGCCTTTATCCGCTGACAAGAAAGACATTGCCTCACATAGCGAAGTATGTCTCCTTTCATCCCAGACCAAAAATAACTCCTCCTGACAGCATGAAGAGTCTTAGCATAGCCTGGATGTCCGGATGTAGGGCTATCATGTGCTTCATACAGAATAGTCTTCTTTAGAGCTGGGTCTCTGGGTACACAGAGTCTATGTCTATAGTAAAGACATCCTCCCATAAGAGAGTAATCTTTAGCTTCAGGCATCTTATTCTACTGGACTAGATATACTATACGTTGGTACTCTGGATCTACCAAAGATGCTTCTTTGATTCTATCCCAGATAGGGTTATTTGGAATAGAGATAGCTCCGAGAAAGGATTTTTGGCTAAGACCATCTGCAACTGCATTTTCCTTTCCTGGTCTATACTTTATGTCAAGGTCATATTCCTATAACAGCTCTATCCATCGTCGTTGTCGCATATTGAGAATAGGTTGAGTAAAAATCCATTTTAAGCTCTTGTGGTCTGTAACCAGTTGAAACTTGCGCCCAAGAAGATAATGTCTCCATAAATTCAACGCATGAATAACTGCTAAAAGTTCCAAATCATGAGTAGGATAATTCTTTTCATGATCTCTCAGCTTTCGCGAAGTATACGCCACTGGTCTTCCTTCTTCAGTAAGAACTCTGCCTAGAGCAAATTTGCTAGCGTCGGTCGCTACTTCAAATTCCTTGCTGAAATCTGGAAGCTTTAAAATAGGAGCCGAGACCAAGAACTCTTTTAGCTTAGCAAAGCTAGACTCGTGCTCGGTCTTCCATTCGATCCTCATCCCTTTCTTCAGGAGTTCAGTCAAAGGTGCAGCAATACGTGCATAGTCCTTGACAAAAATCCTGTACCATCCCGTTATTCCAAGAAATCCTCTTACTTCGGTGACGGTGGATGGTTGAGGCCAATCAACGATGTCCTTGACCTTGTTTGGGTCCACTGAAATCCCCTCAACTGATATAACAAATCCAAGATAGTGGAATTTAGGCGAGCAAAAAGTGCACTTGCTCTCTTTAGCGTAAAGTTGGTGTTTTCGGAGAAGATCAAGTACTTTGCGAACATGTTCTTCGTGATCTGACTCGTTCTTAGAGTAGATCAGAATGTCATCAAAGAAAACCAAGACAAAATCATCCAGGTAAGGTCTGAAAATATCCTGCATAAGTCGATTGAAGCTTGCAGGAGTATTTGTTAGACCAAAAGACATTACTGTGAACTCGTAGTGCCCATACCTAGTATTGAAAGCTGTCTTTGAAATAAATGATTCCTTGATCCTGATTTGGTAATATCCTGACCTTAGATCAATCTTTGTAAATATTTTGGCGCCGTGGAGCCTGTCCAAGAGTTCATCAATCATTGGAACTGGATACTTGTTCTTGACAGTTACCTGGTTCAGTCCCCGGTAGTCTATGCATAGCCTTAAGGTCCCATCTTTCTTTTTCTGAAAAATAACTGGAGCACCCCAAGGAGAAGTACTGGGTCGAATGAATCCTTGCTCAATGAGTTGCCTAAGTTGTTCTTTGAGCTCGATGGCCTCTGGAAGTGACATTTTATAGGGTCTTTTTGAGATAGGTTCACATCCAAGAATAGTCTCAATCTCATGATCTACCTCTCTGTGTGGCGGAAGATTCATAAGGTCTTCTGGGAACACATCGTCATATTCCCTCAACCAGTTTGGTCGAAGTGAGGTATCTGATTGGTCCACCTTGTTGAGTTTAACCGCATATATTTGCTGACCCTTCCTTAGTCCCTTAAAAAGTTTGTTAGCCTTAACTAGAGTAGCCTTAGGTCTCCCATTTTCCCCCTGTATTAAGGCTTCATTACCCAAGTTATCTGTAAAAGTAAAGTTCCCTTGTGTACAATGTATGTGGGCCCTATTTTGCTTTAGCCAGTCCATCCCTAGTATCCCATCAAAGAATCCTAAGGTTAGGGTTCGAAATTTGGCAGAAGTTGGGTGTCCCCCTAAATCAAAGTCGATTTTTCCTGCAAAATGTTGAGATACTACTTCCTTGCCGTTTGCTAACTCTACAACTAGCTTGCTTGTTAGATACTTATCTAGCTTTAGCTTCCTCATGCATCGGGGTGAAAGAAATGAAAGAGTACTACCACAATCTATAAGGAAGTTAACTTGTTCACCTCTGAGAGATCCTGGCGTATGAATGACTACGTATTGCTCGCAACCATTGGGATTGTCAATTGCAGCATGTAGGGCTGCTCTCTCCATCGCTTCGTCACCCACAGTTGGTTGTACTACTGCGGCATTCACTCTGGCGGTAGCTCCATGCCCTCGCCCTCTGTTCATCCTTCCTCTTTCTCATCTTCCATTAGCTTGGCCACGCCCACGGGTATTCAAGGGTATGGCATTGGCGTTGGTTGCCTAAATGTTCCTAGGGCAATTGGATCTGTAATGTCCATGCTCGCCGCAACCATAGCATCGAACATCAGGAAACTCCATGGTTGTGGTGGTAGCCATAATAGGGCACTGGTTATACGATTGGTTAGCTGGTTTGTTATCCCAAGCAATGGTCCTTGCACTCTTTGCCCAATGATTCCTTCTGTTCTGATTAGCCTTTTGTACTTCGAGAGCTAGAGGTTTGGCCCTTAACAAGGCATCCTGTAGCGTCGTCGGTCTGAGAGCTTCCAGCCGAGTATTCAAGGGATCGATTAGTCCTTGACAGAACCTTGCCACCTGTTGTTCCAAGGTCATCTTAGGAGCATATCTCCTAAGAGTGACAAACTTTGCATAGTATTCTTCGACATATGAATTCAGCTGCCGAAGTGAAAAGAATTCATTCATCCTCAAGGTTCTATAGGCAGGCGGTAAATAACGTCCCATCATTGCAGCTTTGATGTCTTCCCAGGACTGGGAAGATCCCTTAATGTCCATGTCCCTGCAATATTGCTTCCACCATATCTTGGCATCACCAGTTAAGCGGAACATCGCAAGCATGGTCTCACTTATGGGTTGGATCTCCGCAGCTTCAAAGTAGTCGTCCATGGCTTCCATCCATACTTCTGCATCTCTCTCCACATTTTCCCCCTCGCCCTTAAATATCGGAGGTTGGTCTTGCTTAAGGAGGAGCTTCTTCTCTTGCGCTGCCGAGTACAGAGCAACAGGCGGTGCCTACATGGGTTATACGAATTCTTGATACATTACTTAGATTTCAAAATAGACACGAGACTTTAAATAAAATTCAAGATTCTACTTTATCAAGAGACAGAGATTCAGAGACAAAAAGCACTTTATTGATGAAAATTTATTACAATTGAAACCCTTCAAGGTTTAGGATAACTGATGATCAGCTTATTACATGGCTTTATGGATTGCGTATAAAATACTCCTAGGAGATGGTATTCACGTGATGCACTACTTCATTTGTGTAATAGTTTCTATACTCATTCTTGAGTGGATAATAAACTAAGATATCAAGCCGGAGTTCCGCCTTCAGTAATCCAAAGGTTTTGACTCGGTTCGTTGGGATCACGTTGGTGACCTTCTCCAAAAGCCAATCGTTGATGGTTTGATTGGATTTGTCTGAAACAGTCTGGTCCAATCGTGTAGGCACCAAGTAGAATATCTCTATTACTCTCAACTACTCTCCCCAACGTATCTTCTTCAAGTCGGTAGCCAGGCATCCTAGCTTCCGAGCGTTGATGTAGTAAACCCCTCCTGGAAATGTCCAATCAAGTTCCCATCCTCTATCAATGCGAGTGGAGTGTGGCGTATAAGCCTTCAACAGTATCTCCATGACATCTCGCCTGAACTGGTAAACTGGAGATCTTCGAGCTTGCTCATAAATAAGCTCAAACACTTGGAACTTCCGATATTCGAGCACGGGGTCTTCCTGCAACACCAATGCAAGGAATTCAGATCAACTACCTATATACTTTCAGTTCCTTTTAAATGTTCAAACAATACGACTTTATTTCCCAGTCTAACCTAGGCTCTGATACCAGGTGTGAGGTCCCCACCCCGCCGTTTCCAATGGCGGATCTGATGGTGAACCCGGTGGCCACTAGATCTATTGCGGAAGCAAACAAAATGGTTCAGGGTTCGACTAGCGGACGATCTCTCATCACAAAGCAGGTTGAGTTCGAGCTTACTAGCAGGGAGATCTAGCTCCACCTCACAGGGGAAGAGTACTTGAACTATCTAGCGATCCTAAGACCCACCTTCCAAGAGGAGAGAAACCTCGATTGCCTTTTTCCCCATGTTTCAGAGGCACGTACTCTCAAGAATTCCCCGCTCTAGGGGCAATGAGCATTACTAATATCGAGTAAGCACTATGGGGACAGAGAGTTCCCGACCAATCGGGACCACCCATCTCGTAGGCATTGGCAACCAGAGCCAAGCCCCCACTTTCCACCCCCACACTCACACTTCCTTGTGTGACCTAATTACTACCACAAAGGTTGTTCAACATAAATATTCCTTGTTTAATTCCGAATCACATTGTTCGTTAATACAGCCCTTCAACCAGTATTGCATACAACACCAAAGACAGAATTCGAATAAAAATTATACTCAAACTTATTCATAAAAGTTCCAATGTTCTGGAGGTACAACATCCCCCCTCCAGCGAGAGTTCACTCCTCCCGTTGTCGCCTAGCTGCCCATACCACTAGGTATGTCCACCGCATAGAAAGCACGTCATGGACACTCCCACCGCATAGAAAGCAAGATGTGTGTTCCCACCGCATAGAAAGAAAGTCGTGGATATCCACGTCATAGAAAGCAAGTCGTGGATTCAACAGCCCTTAAAGAGGAACTCTGCCCCCTGTGATTAGTAGGGGGGGTCAGGACTGATTCAACATTGGAAATAAAATGAATATTTCGAGCTAAATTTTCCCTAGCAGACATTCTTTCCTAATTGCAACCAGCATACCCACCAATCATTTCCTTCCTACTTTAGAACTTAATGTACAATGAATTCAATGCCCAGGTTTCCGTCGGACTTCTCCAACATGTTTGGGGATATTTTCATTCCTAACTAAACGTGTGCAATGTTAAATTAAACAACTTGAATGAAATTATAATCTACCTCTTCCATTTCTTTGTCGGTGGCCCGTGAGATGGCCGGTATTCGTTCCTCCATGGGAGCTTTTTCCTTTCCGTTCACCTTGCTCGTTCCTGCCTCGTGGTCGTGGGCTCCACAAAAGCGAGTCCTCTTAACCGGGGCCATTTTAAACTCACTACTTTAAGTAATTTAACTTGGGGAAAAAGAGCTAATTTCCGTAAGTGTCATAACAAGCCAAATGATAGATTAGCAACATCAAACAATGCCTGCTACATGAGAGGTTTAGAGTTTTCCATATAGCAATCATTATGGATGACACATAATCCTATGGGAACCGGCTCTAAAGATAATTACTCGGCTTACATGATTAAGAATAATAGGATTTCACTAATGAAATTACCAGAGAGATGACTTAAGCACGATTAATCTTTTTCCTAGCAATTAGAGGGTGCAGAATCACCGCATGCATAGGTGTGAGAAAAACCACCTCTTAGAGACTTAATGACAGATTAATCTTACCTTAATTATATCTTAATGCATAACAGATATGGATCTAAATCAACTACAATATTAATGCATGACAGAAAGAGTGATTCTCATCAATCTACACAATTACCAGCTTACCGATTAATTTCTATGCTACCTAGAGAGAGAAATTCTAATAATCGTGCACTAATCATTAATTAAGAGTGATGAATGGCGGATAATTCAGCTATGGGATGATGATTACATAATAGAATATGGTTAAGGAGAATTTAGAGAGTGATTATAGAGAATTACGACTAGGAATAAGCATAATAGACGAGAAATTTAGATGGTAATGAAAAGGATTTGCAGAAAGCATTAATTAGACCGTGGTTACTGTGATTAAGGGCTGATAATCCTCTCGATTCTCTGATCTAATCGAGCTTCTTGAGGCGAGAATTCGAGAGCACCTCCCTTGTTGCTTCTCCTTTAAAAGGTGTGTGTTCCGGCAGCACCTTCGCAGAGTGTGTGTAGGTGTGTGTGTGTGTGCACTGTGTGTGTGTGAGAATATGTGTGTGTGTGTGTGTGTGTGTGTGCAGGCCTTTAACACTAGGTTGGTAACCTAACAGGACATAAAAGTGTCCTTTCAGGGTTTTGAAAAAACCTCCAAAACCAAAGTAGATCCACTCATTTTGTAAAATCCTTTCATGAGGTTATAGTTCAAGGCCTACTACACATGGAAAAAATAAGAAACTTGTAAAATTTCTCATCTTTTGGTCACACCAAGCCTCCAAAGTTGATGGACCAGTACATTTTCATCAAAACAGTCATTTCTTACGTTTTGTTGCATAAACATAAGATTAGGGATTTTTGTAGGACGTGAGATAAATTCCCTAGTTAACTTCAATGGGTTGGTGATTAGAACATATGATTGCTTCTCACTCACTATTTTTTGTTTTGCCAAAAGAAATAGGTACAAAAAAGTTGAATTTGTACCATTCTGCAAACCTATCATCAAAGTTTCTATAGCCACGCTCAATACAAATAATATATGCATGTTTTATTAGTTCCCTATTGTCCTTTAGGTTCATAAGGAGCCATGGAGCATGTCAAAAATATAATACATCTCTTACCAAGGGGAATCTTGGGGACAAAGATGAAGTGCTAAATACAGCAAACATGAAAAAACTGGGTTCAACATTATGAGTTGTAGAATCCCATAGAAACTATTCAATATCTAGCCAAATTTGATCCTTATGACTAGATATGGTTACTACCTACAAAATGCATGTAGTTGTCACAAGAAACTAACAATATTGGAAAAGCTATACTTGATACAATAGACTGTTTCGTTTTCTTCTATAAATGAGAAAATAAACCATCGTTGTCTACTATGCAAAATAGGGTATTAGGTGCCCCAAAACTCAAGGAATATTAGCTTTATGTTACAATATGAGACATAGAAAATCAAAACTAACAGGATTTGACAATTTTTGTAATTTGGTCATAACTTACAACTTTAACATTTATTTCTCCTTAGAAGCATCAGGACATGTTGAGGACTACTAAAGATAGTTCTCTATCATTATATACCTCACCAGCATGAATTCTAGAGTGGTATAGTTGCAAAAAGTTGAAAAAAGCCAAAAACAAGACCCATTTTTTCACACAGTTTAGGTTGTGAAATGTTGTGCAAGGACAAGGTTAAAGATGGAATTGATATTCCAAAATAATGTCGGGTTTTTTTCAGCTCATGAGACAACTTTCTAGACAAACAGCACCTCAAAATCCATTTTGAAACTCTTGATATAATTCAAGGAAAATGGTCACTTCATAGGACATAAAAGTGTCCCATTACCAACCTAGTGTTAAATAGGCTCCTACAGGCTGAAAATTGACCAACCCTGCTATTAGCATCTAGAGGAGCACTCAGTTCACTGCATTGGCTAGTCTAGTTGCCTACTCACCAAGTGTCAGGTTGGCTAGTTTAACTGACTCTAAGACTTAGTTACTGGCTTGGAAACTCTCCCAGGACTCCTACAAAGCAAGAGGTCACCCCCTAGCTGCTAAAGCTGATCAGGAGTGGGCTGGAACTTGTTCTCACACAGTCCCGAGCCCCCGGTACCTCCCCAGACAATTTTTAGGAAAATTGGTTCTAGGCTAAAACGGGTCATACGAGGCTAAAACGGATGCCGAAAATTGCTATAGCAAGCTCTAACTAAGGCGTACTTGCCCGAGTACCTGCCATATTTAGTAGCCCCCGGGGTCCGAAAATGCATTTTTTGAAATTCGGGGTACGGGTGTAGTTTTTCGAGACGATGAAAACTGGACGGGTCGGGTGACCAAAAACTTACTATTTTTGGAATTTTTTTACAAAAATTATTTTAATTCACATTTCGGAGCTTTAAAACATTCTAAAAATCATGGCACTGACAGAATCTGAAAAACTGCTAAAAATAGTAACTTATTCCAGTTCATGGTACAAAGGTGCTCTTTTTGATCGGGGTCAGAGACCTTACACCCAGATAGGGATACATGCTTCCATTGGCTCAACTGACCCAAATGCCATAGCGCACTTCCTCTTGACTAGGGAGTTGCCTTACGCGCAAGATAGGCGCCATGAAATGGTCAAAAAAATTATGAACTCCTCAGATACATGATGTAAAATCACCGTCTTGGAAGTAATAAAAATATTTGAAATTGTCTCTCTATCTTGCAAATTCTTTTGAATGTGTGTTTTTCAATCTTGAAAATTGTTTCAATTGGTGATATGAAAATTGTTTTGATAAGTGACTTTGTAACTTCAAGTTTTGTATGTAATTTCAGTCAATTTCAGTAAATTTGTGCTTTTTAAGTACCCTTGGGGGCAGATAAGCCTATAAGGGACAATAAAAATCCTAGCCACAAGGGCGTGCAAATGGACCATCCATCAATTTTGGATGGGCCATTTGCGCGCTCTTGTGGCCAGGCTTTATTTTGCCCCTTTTAGGCTTATCTACCCCCTAGGATACTTACAAAGCACAAATTTATTGAAATGAATTGGTATTGAATCATTAATTTAGATGCACCCTTTCTATAGAAATTCCAGCATATGTTCACACTCAAGGACACTAGAAAAGGTGAAATCAATTATGAAATGAAGTTTCCAGCACACTATCACCTGCTTTAGCTCTACCTAGTACACCCCTACACCAAAAAGTCCAATTACATTGGACATTTGAAAAATCCAAATTAATGTTGCATAGACACTTGGTTTCACAATATGTTATTTTTTTTGATATCCTATAGGGAATTCAAAGCTTGAAATGGCCAAAAAAGGGTGTCCACAACGATCCATGTAAAATAATATTGCAAAACCAATAGGTTTTAGTAAAGTTGTGCTTTTTAAGTACCCTTGGGGGTAGATAAGTCTACAAGGGGCAAAAAAAAGTCTGGCCACAAGGGCGCGCAAATGGCCCATCCAAAACTGATGGATGGGCCATTTGCACGCCCTTGTGGCCAGGCTTTTTATTGCCCCTTATAGGCTTATCTACCCCCAAGGGTACTTAAAAAGCACGAATTTCCTGAAATTGATTGAAATTACATACAGAACTTGAAATTACAAAGTCATTTCATTACAAAGATAGTAGACACAGTAGACACAACTGTTGATCATCTTGTCATTGGAAAATCAAATCATTACAAAGATAAGGGTGTGCAATACAAAAAGAGGAGTAACTTCGGCTAATACTCGAAGTCTCGTCACAATCGACGTGCAAGCTGCATATCTTTTGGCTGTATTGTCACTCGCTTTGCATGTATGGCGCATAGGTTGGTATCTTCCAACACCGAAATGATGTGGGCTTCTGCAGCTTCTTGAATAGCCTCTAGCGCTATTGCTTGCATTCTATACTGATTTCCATAGCTTTGAAGCACCTCCTTCACAGTGCGAGCAAAGGGGTGCGTCGAATCAAAAGCTCCGTCGTCTTCTGGTAGTGGCGGATTTCTGCAAATTCCCTTGCTATTTTTTGGCGCCGCTCCGGTTGTCTTGGGGGCACTTGCACATTTCCTGGTGGGCGGCGTTTAGGCTTCTTGAAAAACTTAGACTTGCACCTGTTTACATACTTAGGGGTTGGTTCTGCAGCCTCTTCTGATTCTTCCTCTTTCCTTGGCTGCCGATCTTGTTGTGTGAGGAGAGCTCCCTGGCCTCTAGGCAATGTCTTCCCCCCAACGGCCACCCGGTGTGTGCGCGGTATTTTTTTTCACAGCCATGGTGGCTTACTCTCTGATTTAGTGTTTGTATGGACCACCCGAGTCGTGGATGGTCCTGCTTGTGATTGGTGGCGCGACGGCTGCTCCCTATCAGACTCTGTTGTTTGCTGGCCCTCTTCCTCTCTCTAGCGCTGGGCACGTTGCTTCATTCTTCTTCTAGGTGTTATATCTTGAGGAGGTGGAGATTCAACAGTCCTCGATGACTCTCATGCCCTACCACCATGCACACTACCAGATGAGTTCCTAGAACAGCCAGGCGTTCGTGGCCGTTTTCTTGTGCCTTTAAGCCATGCCGGCTTCTCACATCCTTGGAGGGTGTTTTTGTTGGCAGACGGATGCTCTTTCGCGGTTTGTTTGGTGCACGCCATTTCGTTGGTAAGAGCTCACCTATTCTTAAGAAATGAGTGATTTATGAGAGCATGCAATATTTATAAGGGCCCATTTAAAAAGGACCCTGTTCACACTAATTTTTTTTCAAAAAGTATTATTTTTTAAATAAACATGTCGCTAAGAGTTGGACCCTGCGTTCACGTTTAGTGACTCGTGCAGTATCCACTTTGATCCTTGTCGCACTCTGCATCGCCGCCATGCAAAAATGCTTGGCGGGACCTTGCGACATTTGCCACTTGTTGCTATGCTCTTGACGACTCCATTTCTGCACTTCAATAGCAATTTTGGATTGTCGCGCATGCTCCATTGTGAGCTTATGAGAAAATGTTGTGCGAAAAAACCAATTGAACATCTCCTCCAAATAATTGGATTGCACCATTCTACCACCATGTCGAGTATTTTTGAAGTACACTCCCCTTGCTCGATAATGGGACTTCTCCATGCCTTGAGTGCAAAAAATTTCAAGCGATCCATACTTGTGTATAAAAAATGCACCATGCGCAAACAAGATATGTTGTTCACATGAGTAAACTATCCACATTATTAAATAAAAACAATCCCTTGTAATGAATACACCATGTAAAATGACTTACCATATAATGTGTGATGTTATTTTCACCCCAAGAAAGGGTGAAGACCTTGGTAAAATCCGCCAAGGCTTCTTGAAATGATTGGCGTTGTTCTTCTGTTGTGCTGTTAAGGCCCATAAGCTTGACCATTTTATCAAAATGTGCCCAAACTTGCTTGTGCTTGTTTGCAAGCTCGCCATTTGAATCATTGTCGGTAGTAGCTTTGCATAACTCCTTCCAACTGGTTACCTGCCTATTGGTTGGAGCTGTTTTGAGCATCATATCGACTTGGCTTTCCTTGGGAAACTTTCTTCAAAAAGTGTCTAGCTTTTTGTCCACTCATTGACACTTGTTGAGAAATTTCATGGGCCTCCCCTGTGTTCTTTGCAGCAACGATAGACACATTTCCACTGTGACAGCCAATGGAATTCAAGAGTACCTCCACTCTTTCGATCGCTTCCTGGGACTTTTCCAACGGTTTCATCGTGAAAGCATAGTCAATGTGGAGCTTTAATAGCCTATAAAAAATGCACATGAATGCATGTAATGTACAAAAATGTACGTTCGATAGAGGAAATCGAAAGATTGGATTCCAAGCGTGGTCCTTTTGATCACGGTCTGGGGCATTGAGCATGGGACATCTCAGAAGAGTCGCTTTCCATTCTCTACCTTCATCTCTGACATCACGACAATCTAACCCTTGTTCTCCATGCCCTTGCCATGGAAGCATGGATCCGGCCTTTGCAGTGCTCTTATGTGATTTTTTTCCATTAGGTTTGTACCCTCGAGTGCAAAATAGACAAGGCATGAGAGAAGAAGACCCTTGTTTGCAGCCAAGCAAACACTTTATGGTCTTCAAATCCCCACCTAAGTGCCACTCCACATCATAACTACCAAAACCCTCAATCTCCAACTTCTGACCTGCAATTTGGGAGTGTATTACTTCTATGATCCATGGAGTTCTCCCAAAAATCCATGAAAGTACTCCATTGGTCTCTTTGGGCACCTCAATAGCACCCAACCACCAAATGTCTTTCTCTGATTTTACGCTAAAAGATGGGGTGGGAGATGGCTCGACTGAATCCCTTCGCTTGGTTTGCAGAAGGGCCTCGTTCATTAGAGTGACACTTAGCCTCTCTAGCCTTCGGCCTTTCACTATTTGACACTCATTGAGTTTCAGCACAAAAGTGACTTTTGTGCCAAGCACTACAAAATAAAT
Source organism: Adiantum capillus-veneris (assembly GCF_014529385.1). Lineage (NCBI taxonomy): Eukaryota > Viridiplantae > Streptophyta > Polypodiopsida > Polypodiales > Pteridaceae > Adiantum > Adiantum capillus-veneris. Next base: position 104,918,059 of record NC_140936.1, read on the forward strand.
AGTGCTAAGACCTTAAACTTTAGAGTCTATGATAAGAATAATACCAAAGAAAAAAGTAAAGTGTGTCACCTTCTTCAGGTAACTCGTAAAATCTAAGCATGGCTTCTTGAAGACTTCTAAGATCCACGGAAATATTATTCCACATTGTGTAAGGAAAGCCCTTCTTTGAAGGTCTTATGGATTGTTTCTTACCTTTTCCCCTTGTCTTTTTTGCGCACGAAGCATAAAGGGAAGTTGGCATTGTGTCCTCAATGTGTAGGTATGTCCGAATGCGGGAGAACACATCTTCGTTTGTGGCCTTCTTTGCGAGCTTTACCTTGTGAGGAACGGGAAATAGGTTTTCCACAATGCCATGTTCTTTGAGGGCATCCTTTAGGAGTTGGAAAATAGCTTGATAGGCTTTGGTGCTGATTCCAGCCTCATCACAAGCTTGTTGAACGTCATCATCACTAACCACATTTTTTAATTTACGCATAAGGTCCTTGGTGACTGCATCCTTAATGTGCTTACCTCTAGGTGATTGTAAGATAGAAATCACGTCTTGGGTATTGAGACAACTAGTGCGAAGGTTGACTCGATAATCTTGGCTTGTTCCACCGCATGCCTCCTGGTTGAAGTTTCTAGCAACAAATAAACATAAATGTTAGAAAATAGTGTGAAGTAAGAATGCATCATGCAAGTAAAGACCAAATCACCTTGCGACTGTAACTCGTCGTTTGCGTGCTCCTCCTGAATGTGCAAGAGTTTCAATGGATGAATACGTGTGTTTGCGTTCCCTTGCACCAAGTGCTGTTTCTTTCAAGTATATGATGGTCTTGGTAAGCTTCTGGATGTGGGACTCCTTTTCTTGCATTTGTTGTTCAAGAGTTTTAACTACCCTCTCTGAAGAGGCAGCACTCTCTTGTAATGCCGTCGTCTTGAGGTGAAGAGCTTGACATTCGTGCATCCACATATGCAAAGAAGCACCTGCACCCATACACAACCGCTTGCAATAGCCTAACAAACCTGCTTCTCCCCTCCCAAGAAATTGAAGAAATGTGGAAAGTCTATTAAACGGTGGATGGAAGCGGCTTACAGGATCCTATGTGTACAAATGGCCATCCACCCAAATGTCAACATTGGTCTCACAAGCGGTGTGACGTTCCTGTGATGACCTTTGATCACCTTCACTACTAGTCTTCGGTGCAAATGCCGCGGGTAAGCGAATATGTATTCTTTTGGTGTGCGGAGTACGTGGTGGTGGAAGAAAACCATTTGTGATGTCCGTGAGCACCATGGAAGTTGTTGCGTGAGGAAGCAAATGATGAAAAGATAGAGGGAGAAGGGTAGAGAGGTTGAGGAAGATGGGAGGAGAGAAGGAGGGAGGGGGGGGAGGGAGAGATTGGGGAGGAGGAGGAAGCTGGTGGCAGGGAGGGAGAGGAGAGGGAGAGAGAGAGAGAGGAGGGAGGAGGGAGGAGGAGGAGAGAACAAAATGTTTATTACTTTTTGGGGGAAAAGAGTTTTGAAAAAATGGACTTTCTAATCTTGTGGGTTAAAAAATGGGTCAAAAAATGATTTTTGGATATGTATATATGTTGGGAGGGAGTTTTAAGTTAGAAACAAGTAAAAATGAATTTTCTTTAAAAAAGTCAAATTTTGTCTCTTTGTGACCCACGTTTTTGTTGATGTGGACACACCCCTATGCTTCCTTCACTTTAAAAAAAGCTAGAGAGAGAAAGTAACCCTTTAGGTCCACATCCTACATTTGTCTTAAAAAAAAGCTAGAAAAGCCTACTCAAAACTACCTTCTTCAATGCCCTTGCTCCCTAAACCCCACACAACATTAGCTTTAATCCCTAAAAATTAGGATTCCATACAAGGCCCATGCAAGGTTCATATTTCTCCTAATGTGTTATTCAAGTCTGGTAAAAAGTAGTAGAAAACTCATACCTTGATACTCTGGTTGAGATGGTCATGAGGCAGTTGGGTTGCTTGAGCTCATCATGCATTGGGCACATCACTTCATCACCACCATTGCATACGTCGTCATCGATGTAGTTGCAGTGGGTGCATCCACGGCTAAAGGGTCTCCACAAGTTTTGGCAGAAAGAAAAAAGACGAAAACAGGTTTGGCCCATTGGGATAAGAACCTTCTACATAGTGAGATGAACCTGCTCAAACCAGTCCACGCCGGTGCGGACTGGTTTTGACACGTTCACAAAGGCCCTTCCTTGTTATAGGAAAAACAAGTTGCATGACGTGTAATAGGAAAAACAAACCGCATGATGATCAAGACCTGCTCCTGCAACGAGAAGCCGTGATTAGAAAGGAGCTGCTGATTCTCGATGACGCATGTGGAGGAGGATTGAGTTTGGACAACCTCAATTGCATTCCAGGATCCCTCCTCGTCGATGAGGACCAGATCTCTCTTGCTTGCAAGCTCAGTATGCTGAATTGCGGATTAGGTGTGCTACAAGATAGGTTTATTTTGCTACACTAAGTGTTGATTCCATGCTGCACATATGTTTGCAAACAAAATTTTTGGTTGCTATTGAAACGTGCGCATAATTTTATGCCATGTAGAGGAAGAAGTAGTAGCAGCAGGAGTTCAAGGAGCAGAGAGTTGGGACCAAAGGCATTGAGTTTCAAATAGACTTAGTGCATGGGCATACAAACCCTTATGAAAACACCCTACTCAAGCTATCTTTCGCACGTACAATAAGAGGTGTGATTAGAAAGAAACTGAGGGATTTGCTCTCCCCTTTCCGTTTCTAACCATCACAATACTATACTGGCTATGGTGACGAGGGTGGCGAAAAAATGTGTGAAGAGACAGCTAATGGGGAGGAAGACGAAGTGGGACCCCATAGCCAGTCCAATTATAAAGTGTGGTAGGTGGTAATAAGGTCCTGGAGCTCCACATAGCCTTATAAGAGATGGCGTTCTGACGTTGTCTTGCTTGTAGAATAAAGGGTCCTCTTGATGCTTTGTACAGGAGTGCAATACCTAACCTTAAAGAACAGCTTTCTCAAGCATGCATCAAGAGCATCTCGTCCAATGAGGTATGCCTCATAGGTCTGAGATCTTGGAGGCATGTAGGCTGCTTCACCAATAGCAGGATTGGGAGTAGCAAGAGCATGAAATGCTAAGTGGGTAGCAACTAAAAGGGGTAGGGTCTATGTGGGTTGAATGCCCACATTAGGTTTTGCAGCAGCCAAGTTCCCAAGGAAGGCCTCGGTGATGGTTGCATCACCATCATCATCGTGTCTACAACATGGCATGTCAAGGAGGGTCGAGTAAATTTTCATGCAAGAAGGGTCTACACTTTAATGGAAGAGCAAGGCATGGTTTGAGCAGTCATGGGGCCACCGGCCTTGAAATTGGGATACCTCACCATAATAGAGGATCCATAGAAGGCTTGGTAGGCTTATTGCAAGGCATGTTGTGATAGCAAGGGAATATTATTTGCAGAAAGTCATGGTGGGATCACTCCTCTCGCAAGTGTGTTAGGATCATTGTAGGTTATTGCTCCAATGATACCATCATAGACTGAAAAATAAGAATAAGAGAAGAGATTGATAGTGAGAGAGGAAACATGCAGAGGCCTAGGAAAGAAGGCAATGTATACAATTGATTCCACAGGTATGGTTAGGGTGGGTTCATAGTAGGTGGCAGAAGGAGAGTATTGAAAAGCAGCCAATAATTGCAAGCCATGTAGGAAAAGGGGTTCACAGCATATCACGACAGTAACATAATTTCATGCCAACTCACGGTAGAGAATTCCCTTTTCTTCTTTTGACCCCGGCCCCCCTCTCACAATGTCTCACCCTTGAAAAGAAGACAAAAACATATACATAGACGTCTCTCTCTCTCTCTCTCTCTCTCTCTCTCTCTTTCTCTCTCTCTCTCTCTCTCTCTAGTGTAATAATTAACCACTTTGAATATGCTTCTGTGACTTGGGATTTTGTTAAGGCCTCAACATGTAAAGATGTTTGAAATTTTGATGCTTTCGTTGTTTTGTGTTCATTTTCTGTTGAGATGCTAGTTGAATCCAGTATGACATGATTATTTTCTTCAATATACCTTGCTCTAGCATCAATTTGTCAAGGGTGTTGCACATATTTGCTCAAAAACTTGCTTCGCTCGGTTTTAGTTGCTCATTGAATGGAAAGCCCCGAATGTCTGATGTAGTGTTGTGGTCACCAAATCAATGAGGCAAGTTTTCCCCTTAAGCCCATTGTTGTTTGGTGTAGCAACTCATCCACTATTTTTCTTTTAGAATGCACAGGTTGCTGCTAGAATATAAAAGGTTTGAAAACTGGTCAAGATAATATGGTTGCTCTAGGTTTTGCTGATGACATTGACACTTTTTTTCAAGCTAAAACACTAAAAGAGGAGAAATTGAGAACCGTTTTTGTTACCACGGATTAACAAATGAAATTGGGGAGAGAGAAAAAGCGTAAGTGATAATAAGAGAGAAAATACCTATGGCAATGGTTTTTCAGCAATAAGAGCGATAAAGTCACGGGTATATACGTGCAACTATACAATGCTGATTGTCGCATATATTACCGTGAATATTACCGCTAAACACCTATTCAAAAATATAGGTGCTCATTTGGACCACCCAATTTTGGGTGGCCCAAATGAGAAACTTTATTTTTGACTTGCATAAAACATATGAAACATCAATTGTTTTTTGAATAAGTATACAAAATAAATAAACTATAGAAATTGAATATACTTTAGACTGACAAATTAAAGAGCAAATGATCAACTATTTAAAAAAGTTACAAATAAGATGAAAATAGTTGTATATACATATGCCATAGAGTTTTTTTTGTGCCACATTGGGACTTTATGAGAGGATTACAAATGATTTTCTATCTGGCCAAGTCCCTCCTCCTCCTCCTCCTCCTCGTTCTCATTCATAGGAACATATTATGATCGCCCTGACTTTACTTAATCCAAACCAAATTAAGCAAATTAACAACTCAAAACAATTAAGACAATATGATTTGTCTAAACTTATTACGTGTAGAGATCCAATCGCTCAGTTGAATTGCTCGCGAGAGATGTGCTTGTTCTCCAATAACCATCGTCAAGTTTTGAATTCTGTATGCCACTCTCGAAACATGACGATCTCTCGGGTTGGTCGACTACGAGTGCTTTTTCCTAAGTTAGCATTATCAACAAGAAATCATTAACTAAAACCTTTTCAATCACCGAGTTAGGTTGCAATTTAACCAAACCTACATATTTTTCCTTCGAGGCTACTTTGCCTCTCAAACCATAGTGTGTGGGAGTTTGTGTTGCCTGAGCTTTGCGTTGTTTGTAGGATGAACCCATTGCAGCTTGCTTGCCCTTTTTGTGCATTGCCCACTCCCACTCCGCATATACCATGTTGCCGCTGTAATAGCTCCTTTCTGGATCTCTAATCTGGTTGATCGTTGTCCGCAGTGCACATGAATGCTTGTTTTCAAAAAATGTGCTATAATATCCCTCCAACCACTATGTTGTAAAACGCTCATTGGGGGCATTTGGAAATCTCGCATGCAAGGCATCCTCAATGTAGCATGCATGATCGAGTAACTGATCTCTAAACTTTACAAGAAAATTCCTATACGTCAAGGGTATAAGAATCTGAAGATGGGGTCGAAATGTTGTGCTCTATGCTGTACTAAAGTCACATCCCCACCATATTTTTCTCTAGTAGCACCCATGCGTGTCTAGCACGGGTGCATTAGTATCCTCATCCTCTGCGTCTAGGGTGGCATGCTCTAAAGTAGGGGACTTTGTCTCCCCATTAGCATAAACCCCCCAATGAACTAAGATCAACCTCAGTGGTCCGTGACTTACAAGGATTGCCTTGTAAAAAATGGCCACACTACCCATAATTATTGAGGATGCTTTCTTCATGCACAATGCTAAAATTGTTGGCCTCGGCAAGACCACTAGAGGAGGGACTACTTTGCTCATGTAGTTTGCCACTGACAAGAACGTGCATGATCACATCGTCATCCCAGGTTCCCAGTACTATCCTTTCTTTTTCAATCCGATAGAAGTTGTTCATCCTAATGATGATGATGGTAGGTGCTAGACTAAGAAGCTCTTAATGATCCCGATAAGTTTGTTGATAACTAGACTGCTCGAGCAAGAACGCACCACTGCAATTTCCCTTGGCTTTAAAGAAGGTTTAGGTGCAAGTGCACAATAGACTGCCCAGAAGAATGCACAGCATATTACCTTATCAGATATCCAATAATATAATTGTTAGCGGGTACGCCGCGAGGGATGATGGAGCAGAGTGAGAACACAGAACAACAAAATGACAATCCGAGGATGTAGCTAACCCGACTAGGGCATGCAGGAAATCTCTGGGTTGTCAACCCTAAGCTAGACACTAAAAACACTCTACAGTCACTAATCCTACCACTACACTATCATAAAGCAAAGAAACAGACAACGCATCCTACGAAACACTACAAGCTCGAAACAGTCTCAAATCATATCGGAAAGGCTCGAAATCGGAGGGCAAGACTCACAAGGACATATCCTATATGGCCAAACACCTAAACCCTGAAAACCATAACTGTAAGACCTCTAATCGTTGTCGCGATAGGCTCAAAACAGTAATTTCCAAAGTGTCCGGAATTGATCTACAAAGACATCAATACGAAGAGCTTCTCGCTCTGATTCTAACGACTACTTGATCATTCCGAATGGGTGTCGTTTGAGGTACTTACGACCAAATATAGCTCATAGCAGGCGGGCTCGCGATGTGGTCCTCAGCTTGCATTGCTTGCGTCGACGCGAAGAGCTCCTCGATGTTAACACGCTCCTACTCTAAGATCTGCAATGTAATTAGTGTGCGCAACGGTGTGTGTGCGTGAAGCTCACTACCCTGTGTTGCAGAACCCACGACTGTATATTAATTGAGATAACGTAATGTGTCCGTTACAAAGCCTTAGGTTTTAGCTTATATACAAAGCCTTCAAACCTAATGTCCGGCCAAATGACTTGAATTGTCCCTAGGCTGCTATAGAGCTTAATTACAAGAAACTGAGTTGGCTTTACTCATTATACAAGCATCTACGGCCAAAATACAAGTGCGGACTTAAAATATGAGGTTCCCGTAAACATTACAAAAGTGGCCGTAATGGCTCAAAATAATAATAACGGGATATTCGATGACGTCCATGCACTCGTATCTTCATGTTGCAGCATCCATCTTCATATTCATTACTTCATCACCATCTTCATGTGGAATCTTTACAGAATCTTAATGGAATCTTAATGAAATCTTTATGGAAACGTTGTTTAAAGGGCGTCCTTTCAACACTCTCCCCCTCCGAATTCTTGTTGTCCCCGACAAGACCCTATGTCTTTGCTGGCCTTGACGAGTTCTTGATGTCTTCGTGTTGGTTGAAGTTGTTGTGGCAGCCTCTTCTGCAGTTGGTTTCTTTGTGTGATGTTCAAGCTGCCTTGAAGTTGTACCTGTAGTGTATCTGAAGCCTGGAACTCTCCCCCTCCTATTGGTTGTTGTATCTTGAATTGCATGAGGTTGTATCGACTTGTTGGTGCAGCAGGTCATTGTCATTGTATCTCTAGTTTGCTTTTCCTGTGGTTGTTATCTGGAAGTCGTACCTGTAAGTTGACTTGAAGCTTTGTCAAGCTGTTTTTTGGCCTCTCCCTTTTGACTTGTCAGTAGATTTGCAATTATTAGTGTGGGGATATCGTGGTTCTTCTTGTTTTTGTTGTCATAAAAAATAAAAGAGTAAAGTAAAATGTAGCGTATATACAAAACGAAGGTCTTGGATACCTGGACAAGACTAAAGGGAAAAACCCAATGGGAAAAAATGTCTTTAGCCATAATTAAATGGGATGCTATATGTACTTAGGTTCTGATGTTATAGAGTTATGCTGAGTTAAAGTACATATGGACATATGGCTACTAGTATGGGCTTGATATACATGGATAAGTGTTAGTAGCTTGAAGTCAAAGTCACTGTTGTTGAGCAAAGGCTCATAAAACCTGTTTGTGTTGGGTCATCGTCATTTGTTTTTGTAAGTGCATGGGTGGAATAAAAAAGAGTGCCTAATGCATATGTCCAATGATGGGACATCTATATGCTTGCATAGAGTTATGCATGTTAAACAAGATGCGGTGTGAGAGAAGAGTATTGATGGGTTCTTCATGGAGTTAGTGTAGCGAGCAAAACATATAGCATGAGTTCTTCAAAAGCTTTCACTACTCACAAGAAGGGTTTTTGCTGTCGAGGTTTCTCCACTCTTCCTCACTATGTCAAGTGCGTGAGTGTTTTTGTTTTTTACTACTCTGCCTTCTCCACCTTATATATTATATGGACTTTGACTCTTATGCTCACCTCTTCCAGCATGAGCGACATGACTTTATGTATGCTCAACTCTCCAGCTTGAGCTTATACATATTAGCTAGACTCATGGACCACAGAAAAATATTTACTTGAAGCTTGGGTCTGACACTTTGCTCATTCAGTGGCTTAGCTGCCCGACTCTAGACTCTTATGCCATGTAAGTTTAATGGTGACTTTCTTGGCCCGAACATAAAGACTATGCGCTGCTGGAAAAAGATCTTCCTCGACACATGAACATTTATCTGGATTCTTTGAGTTAAATGAAAAGGAGTGAATTGAGGGCCATTTTGATCATCCATTAAAGCCAACCATGAAGCTCCCAAGAAGGCACACCTGACTTAACCTCTGATTTTGCCAAAATTTCAGCAGCATAACAGCATAAATGGCTTAAAAGACCAAAAAACCAGCTATCACAACTCGGAAAAATTTTGGTAGAGTTTCCCCAAAAGTAGAGCAATAGGAACCCAAAGTATAGATTGTATATGTATGCATAAACTGTCAACAATAGAACCCGAGCATCAAACAGGACTCACTAGTACATAGCCTATGGCGAGGTCACAACAAGGGTGCTCCAGCTACCTGTATCACCGAAAGGATCTCCACATTAGAGAATCCCCCAGCTCAATAAAAACCTCACGCTATCGACCCTCACATGAAGGCTAATGCAAATCGTGTATAGTCAAGTCTCAGAAATGACTATCTTCAAGACCAAGTCTCAGAAATGGCTGGGACTGCCAAATACAACCAAGTATGGCTCCACAAATGCGTACAATAGCAGTTTTCACAAGTAACGTACAATCCAACAGACAATGCGCTCAAATAGGGGCCAAGTGATGCATACCGACAACAAGTGCAAGTGACATCACTGCTAGTATATCACTGCTTTCCAGCTACCTGTACCTGTGTGAATCACCTGTACCTGTACATGTCCCTATAACCTATAACCTGTAACCTGTAGCCCTGAATCTCGAAGCTTGAAGCTCGAAGCAGAAGGTACTCGAAGAAGATCCTCCGTGGGGGCGCCAAAAGAATGTGAACGGGATGAAAACACACACAACATCTCTATAAAGACCCGACACACACTCTTAGGAAGATACACACACACACACACACACTATGGGGCACCACTCGGCTTATACAACCAGCCTGGCCGAGACAAGAAACACACAGACGGAGTGAGAAGAGAGAGATTTTCCACTTGCCCACTCAACACTCACACATACACACTCACACACACACTCTCAATTCAGCTCAAAGGAGGCAAATTTCTGTTGTTTAGACTCAATGAATCTCAGCCCAACACCAGTGGGGCAAATAGTTTACACAGTATTGAGGAAATACACCAGATACAACCACAAAGTTAAGCAGAGGCTTCACTCACCGGAGAAGATTACACAAAAAAACAGCAAAAAATCTGTGAGGAATTTGGCAAAATGGACAATCCATTGCGTCCGGAACGCCCAAAAACCCCACCCTACAATGTCACAGTGCTCAAATCCGACCTCAAATGAGCAGTTTAGGGCCAAAAAATGCTCCAAAAACAGCAAAAAACACACTTGCGGCTGTTCCTCCTCTCTTCTCCATGTTTTTTCTGGTCTTCTCTCATTTTTTTCAGTTCCCACACTTAGCTTTATTAGTTGGGCACCCGTGGCCTTTTAGATGACCTCAAACGGACCCCGAATAGGCCAAAAACTGACCTCGCAATGCATAGTTGTCACCTTTTTGCATCATCCGCACATCTGGCACTCAGTTTTTCCAAATAATGCATCCCGCAACCATGTGAAGTGGCCCAAAAAATTGGTCCTCATGATGACCTTTCTGCATAAGTATCACAAGAAAACACCCATGCCGTGTCCATACTTCTCCGCGTGCAAGTATTGACCCCGTTCGACCTCCTGACGCCACTCGATTCTATCTGACGCACCTGCTTACCTCATGTCGTCGGCCCGCGGATAGCTTCCTCGAGAATTTTTACGTGCTACCAACTCCTTCTTATTGTAGAAAAAACACATTGGTACTGATAATAGTGAAAATCATTGCACTATGTACACCCTGTCCTACCTGTACACACGTGGACCCCACGTAACCACTTAGCTATGGAAATTGGGCAATCTTTTATTTGATGCACCATGCATGTATATGTACATATGCGTAATCCCTTTCTCCAAAAACCTCCTGACAACGTTGACGGCTTTGTTGACTCATGTCTGAGTGGTTGTCATGGGATGGATATCACGAGGCTGTTATCTTGGGCTTGTTGACCCAAACATCTGAATTGACTTTCTTGTAGCCTTGTGCAATAATTGACTTGCTTGATGTGATCCATCTTGTTACCTTTTCTTGTTGAGTTTGTTCCTGTGATGTGAAAATAGAGGCATGCACAAGCACACCTGAATTGTCGGGGTTTTATTTGTGTCTTGCTTGGTCTTGCGGTAGACATTCTCTTTACCGTCCACATAGCATGGTAGTTCCTTGTGGAAACCCACTAACATCAGTCGTATCCCTTCTACTTTGACTTTCATGAATGAGATAGATGCACCTCTTTGACTTTTTTGCATCTTATCTAATCCATCTTTGTCTTCTCCTGGCTGATTATCTTCCTTGTTTGGGCTCCTTGCATCTGAGGTTCCAGTGGTGAGAGATGCATCATGTGGTGGTGATTTGCATCTAGCACTTTGGATAGCTCTCATACCTCCCTCCGTTGTAGTAAGTGTAGCAATACCACCCAATGATATTGTAGACATCATTGAGGTATTCACTTCTTGCCTATCTGGCCCTTCATTATATGAATCACAATCAGGATCACCCATAGAGTCATTTGTCTTGACTTTGAGTTCATCATACTCAGATTCTTCATCTGTTTCACACATAACCCTTAGCATGTAGTAGGGGACTATGTCATACCCATTCTCATCGCAAAATTTTGTTGGCGTGGTCTCATTAACACAGACATCCAAAGTAGCCAATATCTGAGTCCACTCTAGCGGTTCTAACGCCTCTTCCGAAAAAGGTTCTCTTATGTAAGCATCATCTTCTAAGACCCTCTGTAAGGCATTCTCATTTCTCCCAAAGTCACTACACTCCGATGCTCCGCACATTAAGATTTCTTTCTTTTTTCCCATCCACGTATGGTGTGTTGATCCACTTTGTGTTGCAGAATCAAAATCTTCGAGGAGCGTTCTAGTTACATCTCGGTAACTATGATTTCTCATATTTACACGTGTTGTGGTTTCAGCATGTCTCACGTATAGATAATCATAACCCCAATCTTGTACCATCTTGAGTTGCCTCAGGAATGGTCTTCCAAGGATGACTTCATAGTTATTTTTCTTGCCAAAGTCAACTATGGCAAAAGTATCCTCATACTCTATACCACAAGAAGACACCACTATCGCTCCTAGCAATCCCATGGGTCTTTCCACATGTCCATTAGCTAACTCTAATTTTATTCTAGTTGTTCTAAAGGAAGGCCTACCCCATTTCTCCCATATTCGTTTTGTTGCTATGGAAATTCCTGCTCCGCTGTCAAGTATAGCTTTCGTTTCAATCCCATTGTACTCGACAGGCAAAGTGGCATTACCATCTTCTCCTTCACAGTACTCTCCTACTTTGTTCAGAGGTACCGGTCTTACATTTGATCTAGGCTTCTCGATCTCATCTAGCTCTTTTTCCAGGAACCTTAACGGGCTTTTGATCCCAATGTTTTCCAAGCATTTTCCTATATTTGTCCACATACTTGGCCTGATTTTCAAAAGTTTTGCCAGCATAATTGTGCACTTCACTGGAGTGGATAGCAAGTCAGTCAAAACTTTTTTGTCCAATTCTTTTGTCCCTCCTATCCTTTGTGATGGAACTCTCACAATCTCAAACTTTGCCTCAAAATCTCACATGTACTGTGGAAAAGTTCTTAGCGATGCAGGTCTACTGTCTTCGGAGGCTACCGATCCTACGTCACCATGATATCAACACTCATTTGTGGTCTATCTAATGTGATTTCAAGAAATGATGCTAGTCTAGCATCCTCTTCTCTTTTTTGGGCATCTCGGAAAGCCTTCCATAACTCCTCTGGCCACTGCTCCTCAACTATAGGACCATAGGGTGGGAAATACCTCATTGATTCATCTGTTGTATTTTGGACTACCCTCGAGTCTTGTGACCTTGGCAGTGGTTCTTCCCTATGATCCACCTCTTCTCTAGGCAATTCGTCTACTTTAATGCACTCATATTTGTGCACTCGGGTGACTATCCTATCCTTCAATTCTGGTGGAGGTGGTTCTAGCAATGCTTGAGCAGTTTCAATGAGCTGCTTATGCATTTCTAGACTCTATTTCTCTAGTCCAGAATAGGGATGGGTCATCCATCTTTGTTCTAAGGTCCGTCTATATTTCAATCTAGCCTCATAAGCCTATAAAATCGCGTCTAAAGGCTCATTCACTTTGTCCACTAGGACAGATCCTCCTGAACTAGCACTCTTGGGTGCTTCAGCTGGTTAAGGGTTTCAGCTTCCCTTTGCTGTGTCTGTTGCTCTTGAGTTGTTTCCAACTCAGCTGTAACAGCCTTTTCTTCTCCTTTCTCCCTTTCTAGTCTCGCTTTCATTCTAGTCCTTCTTGCTCGTCTAGATTTTTTACGGCTTTTAGAACTCTTACTAGTCTCTCCATCTGTAGGCTTCTGCTCTTGCACTTTTGCTTGTGCTCTTGTGACAACGTTTACTGGAGCACCTTGCTCACTTTCATCTTCTTGTTGTTTAAGCACCTATTCTTTTGCAATTGTTTGTTGCTCTGTTGTTGTTGTTGTTGTCGTCTCTCCTTTTGTTGCGGCTCGTTCTTTCTCTGATTTGCTGGTAGAAGGAAAGGTAACACTACAAGCCATGCTTAACATTAGCGACGCTCATACTATGACGTTGAAATATGAAAATTTCCGGCGTCGCTATTACCGTCTCTATGACCATCGCTATGTCAAGAGTAACATAGCGACGCTCATAGCGATAGTCATAGCGACGGTAAGAGCGACGTCGGCAGGGCTAAAAAAATAGCCGAGGGCGTCCGAAAACTCAGATCTCAGATCTGAGTTTTCGACGTGCGCTCAAGCAAGCAAGGTAACTCTCTCCCTCTCTCTCTCTCTCTCTCTCTCTCTCTCTCTCTCTTTCTTCTCCACACACACACACACACACGAGGAGAGGAAGGAGAGCCAGGTATGCTCCTTCCCTCTCCTCACTCTCATGTTCCCTTCCCCTCTTTCTCTCTCCTTCTCTCTCTCTCTCACACACACACACACGAGGAGAGGAAGGAGATCCAGGTATGCTCCTCCCTCTCCTCACTCTCATGGTCCCTTCCCCTCTTTCTCTCTCCCTCTCTTTCACTCTCTCTCTCTCTCTCTCACACACACACACACATTGTGTTTTTGAGAGAGAGAGACAGATAGAGAGAGAGAGAGAGAGAGAGAGAGAGAAGAGAGAGAGAGAGAGAGAGAGATAGAGAGAGAGAGATAGAGAGAGAGAGCACAAGCATAAACAAAAAACACACACACACATGCATACACAAAGAAAGCACACACACATTGAGAGAGGAAAAGAGAGAGAGCTTGCATAAACCAAAAATGCGCACACACACATGCATAATCAAAGAAATCACACACACATTGAGAGAGGAAAAGAGAGAGAGAGCATGCATAAACCAAAAAACCGCACACACACATGCATAATCAAAGAATGCACACACATTGAGAGAGGAAAAGAGAGAAAGAGAGAGATATATATAAAACAGAGAGAGAGAGAGAGAGAGAGAGAGAGAGAGAGAGAGAGAGAGAGAGAGAGAGAGAGAGAGAGAGAGAGAGATAAAAGAAGAAGAAGAAGAGAGTTTTAACATCGTAGGAAAGTATCCCAAGAGACCTTAAAGATCTATTCGACAAGAGTTGAACTCAAGACATGTTATTCATAAGGAAAATGGCATAACCAATCTATCACACTTCGGTGATAGAATAGTTATACCATTTTTCTCCTATTTTTATTGGCGTGCACACACACTCGAGAAGAAGAGAGTTTAATTTAACGTCGTAGGAAACTAATTAAAGAGACCTAAAAATCTAGCTGACGAGGAGTTGAAACCAAGACTTGTTATTCAAGAGGAAAATGGCATAACCAATCTACCACACTTGAGTGATAGAAAGGTTATACCATTTTTCTCTTTTTATTGGCACACACACACCCACACACACACACAAGAAGAAGAGAGGTTGAACGCCGTAGGAAACTATCCCAAAAGACGTTAAAGATTAGGGTTTTAGTAGACTTAATTACGTTAAATTAGATCTAGGTTTATTTAAATTAGATTAGATTAGATTTAGGTTCATTTTTAGTTAGATTTACGTTAGATTAGATTTAGGTTTATTTACGTTAGATTTAGATTTGCGTTATATTAGATTAGCTTTAGGTTTATTAATTTAGATTTATATATGTTATATTAAATTAGATTTAGGTTATTTAATTAAGCTTAGAAGAAATGGCGAGAAAATGGCGAGAAAATTTCTTGCGCTCATAGCCTCGACAGTCCATGCGGACCAGCAATTCCACCTGCATGTTCGACTGCTACTACCATACAATAAGCCGTCATGTTCAGCTAATGGAAGAGCAAACTGAGCATACACAGAAATTAGTGATGCAAGATGACGATTCCGAGGGTCACACACACACACACACACCACATCCCGTCAAATCTAGAATAAGAATTAAGTGCCTTGAGCAGACATCAGCTACATTGCAAGAATGACGTACCTGCATACTAAAAACAAAGATCTACTATGAAAAGATGTTAAGATGTTGTGAAATGCTACAGCTAGATAAGAGGCAAAGGGGTTTTGTCCACTACATGCAGTATCATGTAGACGTGGGTGTGTAGATTTCTTGTACCCACAAATATAGGCATTGACCAATAAAGACGAGATTATAACCCGGTGGTTCTGATCTCCGTGCACCTCTAGACCGAGGTGTGCGGGGATTGGACATGACTAGAGAATGTGAGGTAGTTTACGGCGTGAACAAAGAGAGAGAGAGAGAGAGAGAGAGAGAGAGAGAGAGAGAGAGAGAGAGAGAGAGAGAGAGAGAGAGAGAGAGAGAGAGAGAGAGAGAGAGAGAGAGATAAAACGAAGAATGTCAATAGAAGATTAAATTTGTTGTCCAAGTTATAAGATTTTTGCCCTCATTATGAGTAGTGACGAGGATGTGGGGCCGTCCAACCGAAACACCTATCTCTCAACGAGGATCTTAATATGTCCCTGTAACCATTGCAAGCATGCTGTGCGACGGACAAGACGCGTTTCTTTGCAGCACGTTCGCGAATTTGGCGAGTTTGATCCATCTATTATAGATCGAGTTGTTGCCAATTATAACTCGTTGGACTCTAATGCTGGCCAACAGGCAGCAATCTTGCAACCCAATAGACGTGTTCGCAGGCGCTTTGGTCAAGCAGCATATGTGAGGCCACAAAATGTAGCCTCTGACAGCTCAGGGGATGATCATGCAGACCACATTCCCAACGAGAAAATGTTTGAGCCCAAAATTGATGAAATGATCGAGACGATCATGGATTCAGAAAGGCTTGTCTATGATGATATGAAAAGTGAAGCCGATACTCCATTGTATAATGGAGCACGTGTGTCTAGATTGAAAGCGCTCCTGGTTCTTCTCAACATGCAGACAAAGTTTGGATGGAGTGACACTAGCGTCACAACGCTTTTCAGGTGATCTATTACAAAATTAGTTTACTTTAATAAAACTCTAAATGTATAATGATCTGATAGATTTTTACACAATTGTACCATATTTTTATGTTGTGTAGATTGCTCAAAGAGCACACACTACCAGTTGATAATGTGATGTCAGATTCTCGAGAGGAAGCAAGAAAGATTTTGCGAAACTTAGGGATGGATTATAATTCGATCCACGCTTGTCCTAATGACTTCATTCTTTTCAGAGGGGAATCATAGACATAGAGAAGTGTCCGAAATGTGATTCCGAAAGATATCGAGTAGATCTCCACGGAACAAAAATTCTGCAAAAGGTTTTGCAACATTTTCCTCTGCTTCCTTGCCTCAAGCATTTCTTCGAATGTAAGTCCATGGCCGCCCTAGCATCATGGCATGAGGAGAATAAATCTTCGGATGGTGTGCTACGGATTCCTGCAGATTGTGCATCCTGGAAACATATAGATGGAACATGGACGGATTTTTCCGGCGAAGCTCGAAATTTGCGCTTAGGCTTGGCTATGGATGGCGTAAATCCATTTGGTCAAAGATCAACATCTTACAGTGTATGGCCCGTTGTCATCGTCAACTACAACATTCCCCTGTGGTTGACTACAAAGAAGAGGCACCTATGGCTAAGCTTGATTGTGCCAGGGCGATATAAAGTGAAGAATATGGCTGTGTATCTTCGTCCACTATTGGAAGAGCTACAACAATTGTGGATTGGCATAGGGGTGGTGGATATGAGCCGACACACAGGTCGACAGAATGCTTTGATCAGAGGCATTCTAATGTGGACCATGCATGACTATCCCGGACTAACAGAATGCTCAGGTGATCTACTTACACTCCTCACTCAGACACTGTAAATCTTGATTTTTCTCAAGTTGATCTATTATCATGTGTATACATGCAGGGCTTCAAACAAGCCGATACAGAGCATGTGTCACATGTGGACCTAGACCGAATGCACGTAGGGCGCCCTCACTGAAGAAGCAAATCTACGAAGGTCATCAAGCGTATCTTCCAGAGAATCATGTGTTATGCGATGGCTTTTTGGGAAGAGAGCCACCGAGGATGTCTGCCCAAGCATGGTTAGAGCAGAAGGAGATGTGTGATGACGGATTGCCCCCAGGGATGAAGAGACTATCTCTATGGTACAAGTTACCATACTGGCCCCGACTCATGATCAATCACTTGCTCGGTCCAATGCACATATTCAAGAATGTGGGTAATCTACTATGGGACCATCTGACCGGCAAGAAAGATACTTTGGGAGCCAGAGTTGACCTTAGAAATGTGGATCGTATGGAGCAATATTGGCCTCAAACAGCATCCGATGGATCGATAAAACTCGCTAAAGCACCATGGATTTTCACAGGATCCCAAGAACGCAAAGTAAAAGAGACCATTCGATCTTTGCGGACTCCCGCTGGCGTAATGCACTCGCTCCGAACGTGTTTTACTAAAGAAGGAAAGCTTACCGGTTTGAAGTCACACGACTAGCATAAAATGTGTCAGGTATGTTCATAGTGGAGTATATCATAGTGAGAATTTTGTAACAAATTCGTGTGTGGACGTACTTTAATATCATTGTTGCACGTGTTTTGCACTTTATTTTACCGGTTTCCATTGAGGGATGTCTGTCTCTTCACATCCGTAACACAATCTACAAACTTGCGAAGTTGGTACAATGGATCTCACAAAAAGAGATCAACGTAGACTCCATACCATTCGCCAAACTAAATGCTGCGGAGGTTGTGTGTATGTTTGAGAAACATTTTCCTACTACCATGCTAACCATTCAGGTGCATCTTCTTGTTCACATAGTTGATGAGGTGGAAATAGCCGGCACAGTACATTCCAGATGGATGTTCCTTTTAGAACGTTTCATGAAAACGCTTAAGGGATATGTGCGTCAGAAGGCACGTCCGGAGGGTAGCATGGCAGAAGGTTGGCTGGTATCAGAGTCCCTAGAGTACATTGGAGAGTGGCTAGACGGATTTGATAAAGCCCGGGACACGCTATGGAGAACCATAGATGATGAGCGCATATCTGGAACTGTCATGTGCAATCTCGGTATTGAGAAGAAGATGACGGAAGATCTAGAGGCTAAAATCAATCGATTTTGCATGCTTGAGGATGAGAGAGAGAGAGAGAGAGAGATGCTGAGCTATGCGAGGATGAGAGAGAGATCTCTTAACACTAGGTTGGTAACCTAACAGGACATAAAAGTGTCCTTTCAGGGTTTTGGAAAAAACCTCCAAAACCATAGTAGATCCACTCATGTTGTAAAATCCTTTCATGAGTTTATAGTTCAAGGCCTACTACACATGGAAAAAATAAGAAACTTGTAAAATTTCTCATCTTTTGGTCACACCAAGCCTCCAAAGTTGATGGACCAGTGCATTTTCATCAAAACAGTCATTTCTTATTCTTTGTTGCATAAAAATAAGATTAGGGATTTTTGTAGGACTTGAGATAAATTCCCTAGTTAACTTCAATGGGTTGGTGATCAGAACATATGATTGCTTCTCACTCACTATTTTTTTTTTTGCAAGAATAAATAGGTACAAAAAAGTTGAATTTTTACCATTCTGCAAACATATCATCAAAGTTTCTATAGCCATGCTCAATACAAATAATATATGCATGTTTTCTTAGTTCCCTATTTTCCTTTATGTTCATAAGGAGCCATGGAGCATGTCAAAAGAATAATACATCTCTTACCCAGGGGAATCTTGGGGACAAAGATGAAGTGTTAAATACAGCAAACATGAAAAAACTGGGTTGAACATTATGAGTTGTAGAATCCCATAGAAACTATTCAATATCTAGCCAAATTTGATCCTTATGAGTAGATATGGTTACTACCTACAAAATGCATGCAGTTGTCACAAGAAACTAATAATATTAAAAAAGCTATACTTGATATACTAGAATGTTTTGTTTTCTTCTATAATTGAAAAAACCAACCATCGTTGTGTACTATGCAAAATAGGGTTTTAGGTGCCGCAAAACTCAAGGAATGTTAGCTTTATGTTACAATATGTGACATAGAAAATCAAAAATGCATTTGGATATCATGAAATCCACCAAAAAAATCATAGAAGAGCTAAAATTGGCAAAAAAACAGGATTAGACAATTTTTGTAATCTAGTCATAACTTACAACTTTAATATTTGTTTCTCCCTAGAAGCATCAGGACATGTTGAGGACTACTAAAGATAGTTCTCTAGCATTATAGACCTCACAAACATGAATTCTAGAGTGGTATAGTTGCAAAAAGTTGAAAAAAAGCCAAAAACAGGACCCGTTTTTTCACACAGTTTAGGTTGTGAAATGTTGTGCAAGGACAATGTTAAAGATGGAATTGATATTCCAAAAAAATGTCGAGTTTTTTTCAACTCATGAGACAACTTTCTAGATAGATAGCACCTCAAAATCCATTTTGAAACTCTTGACATAATTAAAGGAAAATGGTCACTTAACAGGACATAAAAGTGTCCCAGGACATAAAAGTGTCCCATTACCAACCTAGTGTTAAAGCCATAAATATTTTTTTGTAAATTCAAAGTTATGCACTTGCCTCTTTCATCACTCAAGTTGAATAGAAGAAAAACGCTTTCTGTTGCTGCTAGCCTTTTAACATTCCAAAGCTACAAGCACTGGAGTGTTCTTGTATGATTCTCCGGCTCTTTAAGTATTTGCGTCATTGCGCCATTGTATTTATCTCTCTCTCTCTCTCTCTCTCTCTCTCTCTCTCTCTCTCTCTCTCTCTCTCTCTCTCTCTCTCTCTATCTATCTACTTGTCCATGTTTTCTACTCCCTTCATTCAATATTAAGTTTAAATGTTCGTGTGTTTAATGCAGGTATGGATGATGATGAGTGTCTTTCTTCTTTGTCACCCCAGCAGAGACAGTGGTACGTGGAGAGTCATCGCTCAGGCGCACCATCACGCGTTCCTACTCCATCCGCATCTCCCTCTGTTTTGGAGTCCTCAGCGCGCTCCGAAGCTTCGGTGTCGACGAGATGATCTTCACACTCATCTAGGCATCGTCGCTCTAGTGGTGGCGGTGGCGGTTGTTGTGGGGGTGGCACCACCGATGCTTCGACACCGCCTCGTGTTCAACGAGGCTCTTTACCCTCCCCTTCTTTGCCCATCCCGACACCAACCACGGCATTGCCATCGACACCAGGTTTTGTGTGGCTAAGTGCCGTTCCCCACAGCTACACACCACTAGCTACTCCTCCAGGAGTCACTCCAGTGGACACTCCTCGCTTCGGGGCTCAGATTTCAGTGGAGACACCTGGCGTTCGTACCCCCATTGACACGCTGCTAGAGACCCCTGTCGAGACACCCAGGTTCACGCGTCAGCGGCGAGAGGGCTTGCCTTACTCCGTCGACTTCAGCGGCGGCATCATCTTGGATGATGACGGCAAGAAGGTGATTTCGCGCATGCGCGGTCTTTTCTCTCAGGTGTTTAGACACTACATACTAACACCTGGAGTGAAATACCAAAAGAATTAAAAGACAGAGTCATCAACATGCTTAATGACGAGTTTCCCGTTTGTGAGGTCCCTGCCCCTTGTCGAGAGGAGCGGAGTACCTCCAAGCAAAAGAAATTAGATAAATTGCTGAAAATCTAACCCAACCATGGTTAGAGGAGTAACCCTAGCCTTCAAAATTGCTATAAAAGGAGGGTGTAGCTAGCACAAAAGGGGGAGCCATAAGCAAGAGCACTATGCTATAGCTTGAGAAGCCAAGCTCAACCTCTCTAGAAGGAGCTCTTGAGTGGAAGCTCATGGTCTTATGCATGTGCATGTGTTGTAATAGGGGATTAGCAAGGGAACTCTATGCCATTGTAAGAGAGAGAGTGATCATTCAATTGAGAGTAGGAAATCTATCATTTCTCCTACTAGTGTAAGCCCAACATTCGCTGAATCAAGGAGGGTGGATTTGGACTAAGCTTGGATACTTTGTCTCCCTTCCAACGTGAAGTAATGGACAACAATGATGCGTAAGTGTCTTGGTGTTTTTTGTTAAGTTCTTGATAGCTTGTCTCTGGTGTTGTCATCAATCTAGCCATAAATCCCACATACTGTAAGAGGGCGACAGGGTGGAGAGGACTCCCCTGGCCTTAAGACAGTGATTGGGGTGGCTTTTCTTGTGATGTGTTGTGGTGAAATTTATGCAAGCTATGTTGAACAAATACTAATCTCACTTTGATTTGTCATGACAGATTTGTAAGAAGGTATTAATGCAACAAGCACCCCCTCCCCCTTTCTCTCTCTTTCTTAAATATATAGTTGTGTTTGCTTGATCATTGCCGATACGTTTCAAAGCAGCCCTAGCACTATCTCTCTCTCTCTCTCTCTCTCTCTCTCTCTCTCTCTCTCTCTCTCTCTCTCTCTCTCTCTCTCTCTCTCTCTCTCTCTCTCTCTCTCTCTCTCTCTCTCTCTCTCTCTCTCTCTCGTTTTTTAGTGTGTGAGAGTGTTCCATTTGTGTTAGGGTTAGTGTAAAGTCCTTGCTTGTTTGTGGGTTGCTCTAACGATTCTCCTCTTTTGCATCCTAGTTCGCTCTTAAACTAGGTGGTGCCCCTTGTGTAGTTGGGATTTGGCTGTGGGTTTGCTGTTTTGGTTTGTGTTGTGTTGTGCCCCAGCCCCATTGAGCAGCACGGGAGCCTTGAAGGGTGTCTAGAGGTTGCTCTTCTTGTTGCCCGCCCCGGACCGCCTCACTAGTTAGCACAGTTGAGTATGCTAACTAGCATACTAGATGTGCTAACAAGCAAAATCAGTGTGTAGTTTAACATATGAGTCATGGTTAACCACACAAAGTGTGCTAAGAAGAATAGAAGGTATGCTAACTAGCATACATATTGTGTTAACCAACACACTTGTTATGTTGAATAGCATAGCCAGCACACTAGCATAAAAGGTGTTAAAGTAGCCTACATATTGTGCTAACCAACGTAGTCCTCAAGATCACTAGGCATACTAACTAGCAGAAGATTTATGTTGAACACCATACCCACCATACAGGAATGCTAACTAGCATATACCATAAACTAGCTTACCCATTATGCTAGTTAGCATACTACGAAAGGTAGCTAGCATACTCATTGTGTCAAAGAACATTCTGATCATGCTAGTTATCATAATAGGTATGCTAACTAGCATAAAGGGTGTTATAGTAGCTTACATATTGTGCTAGACAACATACTTATCATGCTCAACAGCATACCCAACATACTAGGAGTGAGACTATGCTAACTAGCACACATGCTAGGTGGCATACATAGCATAACATATTGTGATAACTAGCATGCTCTGTATGCTAGGTACATTACTATCATGCTAGAATGCATACGTTATGGCGCAAGTATGTCATTGATTACCTGAGACTCATCTAGGAGGTACACAGGGTGTTTTATGTAGCTCTTGCTCCCCACTCTCTTTCGACAAACATCCTTCTTGTTGGGTGAAACACGAGTCTCTTCTGTCCAAAATGTGTAGACCAATTCCTTAATTTCATCTGTGATAGGGCTATGACGGTGTTGCTTGTGACATCCAGCCAATGAAAACAGTCGAGCATTGACACCAGACTTCACCTACCATGATTTGCTTTGAACAAGCTACGACGGTCGACTTTTAGGACCTTGGAGAATTTGGCAATAGGCATGTTTTCCTTTGAATTTATCATCATCTGCAATGCTGCATTCTTCAAAAACAGCTCCTCATTAGAAGCTGGTTGCTTGATGATAGATAGTGCGTTGCGGACATTGGAGAGAATTGCACTCTGCACAGCAGCCTCCTCCTCTAAAGACTGATCACCGATTGCCTGAACAAGCGGATGTTGAGCAACAAAATTCCAGATTTCACACTTTGCTTCTTTGTTGAGACCTTCAATCCTTCTCTTGAAAGCTTCCACAATCTCGAAGGAGATTTTCTTTTTCTCCTCATCATCGACGGCATGATGTCCTCGTTTAGTTGTCATCTGTCGGTGCTCTCGCTGTTTACGCTTTCTTTCTATCTCATATTTCCTGATAATAGAAAGAGCTGGATGCTGGTAGTTGTGATTCTTTTCTTGTAATGGCTCCCTTCTGTAATGGCTCCCTTATGCCTCCATTTCTAGTGGCAATAATGTTGTCCTGCTGGTTTTCCATATCTGCATCTCTGCTAAGCTTTGACAACTCAACTTTGAGGCAAGAAGCAATGCGCGCGCGCGCGAGAGAGAGAGAGAGAGAGAGAGAGAGAGAGAGAGAGAGAGAGAGAGAGAGAGAGAGAGAGAGAGAGAGAGAGAGAGAGAGAGAGAGAGAGAGAATAGAGGCCACACCCCACGTTGTCATCGTAACTGAAAACAGAGGCCACACCCCATATGGGAGGAAAAAATAATATATCTTATGGTTATTAAAATTTCAAACTTCACTTTCTCTTTAGTTTTGAATAGATGCTAATAAGCACCTCTTACCAGAATTGTCCGGGACACCAAAAAGCATGACAAGTTAACATGCTTATACCCTCCTATTGCCAAAAGCCATGGCCTACCCAAAATGATTGGATAAGAATTATGCCCTGCCTTCATCACAAAAAAATCGATCAGGCACTCTATGCCCATCACCTTGACCTTTCACATCCTGAGCCACACCCAGACACCTGGGTTTAGTATGGTTGGCTATCCTCATGTGCACATTTGACCTTATTACTACCTTGACTCCCGTCTCTTTCATCTGCTTCCGTCATGAAAAAAACCTGCGCTCCACTGCCTATGTAGGCTTGTACCTGCATCCTCTTCTCTATAATTGCATCCACCAATGGAAGACCATCAGTGAGGCTACCTACCCTCAAGGCCATGTTTTGCACTTCTTGCACATTTCCCTTAGTTCTTGGCAGCTTGGTGCTAACACTTATGGACCACTCCCTTCTTAACTTTGGATTTAAAGCTAACAGCTGACCAAAAGTAATATTTGCCTTTTGATTTTGAACATCACTCACCAGACTGTACTCGGGACAGCCATGTCCTACCTGGAAATCCTCTTGCTTGATCTTGCGATGCCTCCTTCTTTTGATAGGCTCAGGATGCTCTCTGCCTTCGTTTACCTTCTCTTTGCCTTTATGAGCTCTAGTTTCCTGCTCTATCTCAGTCTCCCTCTTAGCTCTTGCTCTCTTATTGGCCAAAACTTTGACATCCTTCTTATCCACCCCTATGATGTTCACTCTTGGGACCTCACCTCCATTTTGCGGAGCTGGCTGCACAGGATTCTCCACCGCTTACTCTCTTGGACCATTGTATTTCCCTTGACCTCGACCTCTACCAAAAAGGGGGTACATGTCTCCTCTCTCTCTCTCTCTCACGGGTTGAGGACAATCGCGTGCATAATGCCCTTCTTCTTCACAATTGTAACACATACCTCGCAATGGCCTTGCTCTCCCCCTTGCTCCTCTTGGCTATCCTCTATCCAACACACTGAGCCGCAACTCTTGCGTTTGCTTGGACAAATCTTAGACCGTGCGCACCCAATTTTGCGACACAACAGCTATACCTTGATTTCCATGATTATCTTCGTGTGCAGCCTCTCTCGGACTTCGCAGTTGAACATGGGCCATCGTCTCATAGCCTGACACGCCCTGCTTTATCTTCTTCTTTATCTTTCTGCTCTTCGACCGTGCAATGGCTACTGCACCATTATAATTCTCTAGGCTCTTGAAATCGGCTTTCTATCACCTTGGGATGCACACATGCCATGAATTTGTCTAGCTTGAAATAGTCTCCATTAGCTAGTTGCATGGCTGTCGCTAATTCTGCCCAACACTCTTCAAAATGACCCAAAAATAGATTGAATTATTCACTTACATCTTGCTTAAGCGCCTTCAGCTTTGCATCATCTCCATTGGGGAAGTCTCTTTGCGAAAGTCGTGAAGAAACCTCGCCCGTAGAGCCGACCATGCTTGCTTTGGCTCACCTTCCAATGCATCGTACCATGCTTTAGCTCTACCACTCATCACCAAAGGAAAAGTCTACATTTTTCTATCCTCGTTCGGCATACGCAACGATAGCATGCACAGCTCAAAATCTGACATCCACTCATCAAGGCTCTCTTCTCCTATAAAAATCGGTCCATAGCTTCTTAAGACCATATTAGGTAAAGTGGGAAAATCCCAATTCCCAGGTTGGACAACTTTCAATATATCATGTATAAAATATAGAGATTTTGTCAAAAATTTGAGTTTTCTTAAGGTCTCATTCCACTTTATGCACATACAATACACAATGAAAAAAACTAAAATATCATGGTTTCAATCAATTGGATTATTAGGAGAGGAGTATATTGCATCCATTATCGTTGTCTATGTTCTACTGTCCTACCTACAACTTATCTCAACATGGAGAGCTTGGTTTCTAGGTCCACCACTTGTCCAAGTTAATGTAAAAGTGACTCAAGGTTCACAACTTGTGAAAGCAAGGATCCATTGAGGAATACAATCCACTTGGCTATTTTTCCTTAATTTATTGCATGTGACATTTAAGCAAGGTCCACTTCTAATCTATAACTTCTTAATTTGAGGCATGGGGCATACATAAAATATGTAGCATATGCTCTATTGCCTCATAGGAAGGTTGGTTTCAAGGTGCACTTATCCATGCTAGCCTATCTTGGAGAAATGATGGAGCTTGCTTCTCTCCTTGTTTCAATGGAGACTAGCTTGGACAAGTGGTGGACCTTTGCTTCTCTCTATGTTTCAATAGAGTTAGCTTGGACAAGTGGTGATCTTGGAACAAAACCCCCATGTAAAACATATCATGGGTATTCCAAGTGATTAGAAAGATTACCATTTAAGATATAACCTTATAGGTTGGACAACTAGATCTTGGCTTGGAGAAATGGTGGACCTTTGATTCTCTCCATGTTTCAATGGAGTCTATCTTGGAGAAATGGTGGAGCTTGCTTCTGTCCATGTTTCAATGGAGCCTAGCTTGAATAGTTGGTGGACCTTTGCTTCTCTCTATGTTTCAATAGAGTTAGCTTAGACACGTGGTGGATCTTCAAAATAAACCAACTACTATCAATGTTGCCTAGCTTGGACAAGTGGTGGAGTGTTTCTCTACTCCATGTTTCAATGGATCTTAGCTTGGACAAGTGTTGGACCTTAAAACAAAAACCCCATGTACAACATAGAATGGATTTTCTAGATTTCAATGGAGTCTAGATTTAACAAATGGTGGAGCTTGTCTTCATCCATGTTTCAATGAAACTAGCTTGGACAAGTGGTGGACCTTGTAACAAACCCTCCCATGTACAACATATCATTGGTTTTCTAAGTGATGGGAAGGAATACCATTCAAGATATAAACTTATAGCTTGGATAAGTAGTTGACTTTAAAACCAAATTCATCATAATACAATGAAATACAGGTCAGCCAATTCCTAAATCTTGAGACCAAACCTCCCATGCTATTAGAGATAATATATTGGATAAGTGGTGGACCTTCTATTATTTTCCCATGCCTAGTTTAGACAACCGGTACACTTCGCAGCTATAAAGGTTGGACGAGTTGTGGAGCCTTGTTTCTATCCATGTTTTAATGGATCCTAGCTTAGACAAGTGGTGGACCTTGGAAAAAAGCTTCCATGTACAACATATATGAGGTTTTCCATGTTTTAATGGAACCTATCTTGGACAAATGGTGAAGCTTTCTTCTCTCCATGTTGATTTTGGAACTACCTTAGACAAGTGGTGGAGCTTTTCTTTTCTACTCTTCATAATACAATGAAGTATATGTTGGTTACATGGTGAATCTTAAGGCCAAACCTCCCATTTTACTAGAGATGATAGGTTGGACAAGTGGATCAACCTTCTATCATTTCTCCATGACTATATTGGACAATTAGTAGACATAACATCTCTCTATGTTGTCTAGAGATGAGCTTGGACAAGTGATGGACCCTGCTTCTCTCTTCCCTTGGTTTACTAGTTTGAAGACTCAGTATATATACTTTCTTAGATCTAGCTTGAACAAGTGGTGGACCTTGCATCCAAAATCTTAATTCAGTACAAAAAAGTATATGAAAAAATAACATAGGAATCTTGGTTTGAAGGTCAAGCAATTAGGTTCCAAATGCACATAATAATATATTTTCCACCCATATTAAAAGAAATTTAAATATGTTATTACCAAATTGACAAAGGTAACGTCCAAGAATTATATCTTTCCATCTTGTCAGATCTAAATCTTCATCAAGGCGACATGCATGTATACATCAACTTTCAAGCCATTCAAGAATACATGCACTTAGATTCCATAGTTTTGTTTTCAAAGTCTTTTAGGTTCTAAAACTCTTTCACATAAAGTATGTAATGACAAAATTCTTGAAGCAAACATTTGTGCCCAAGAAAAAGATCCCTCTCACATATTTAAAGTCCATGAATTCTCTGATCCACACTTACAAGTTTTATTTTGACATCAAACATCAATTCTTTCATAGTTCCAAATAAATGCAACCTCGATATGAATTGACAAAAAATGAATTTCTTTTACTATATGACCCAACATAGGCCCCAATCAAATAAAAAATGAGTCCCCAAAAATTTGGGTGCACTCTAGCAATACATCAGAGTCCCCTTACAATAGGATGCACTCCAATAGTACATTGAAGTCCCCTTAGAGTAGGGTGCACTCCATTCAAGTGTTCATAAAATTGACACACCTTTTCAAGATCCAACACTTATCCAAGAACCCTATAGTATATGTGGTAACATGGGATGCATTGATGCAACAAAAGTAGTCTAGCCTCCTCATCCATCTCTTTTTTCTTGTAGCCTAGAGGGATTAGTTTCAAGGTCTATCACTAGTCAAAAACTACACATAGAACATTGATACAAGGTTCCACCACATGTGAAACCTATCATCTCTAGTAGCATGGATGGTTTGATATCAAGTTTCATCGCGTGTCCTACCTATACTCTATTGTAGCATATAGATTCTAGTTTGGTGGTACTACACTTGTCCAAACTTGGCTTGTTGTTGATATCTGGAGGTAATCAAGGGTCCTCCACTTGTCCAAGTTAGGCATATAAAACAATTGCAAGGTCCACCATGTGTACAACATATGATTGATTATAGCATGCATGGTCTTATTTCATGGGCAACCATCTTCTCTCCAACATGTGTCAAACCTCGGCTCCATTGAAGCATGGAGAGAAGCAAGGTCCACCACTTATCAAAGCTATTATTTTCTCCCAGTGCTTTCAAAACCCATAATACGTTGTACATGGGGGGGGGGGGGGGATTCTTGTTTCAAGGTCCACCACTTGGCTAAGATTGGATCCATTGAAACATAAAGAGAAGCAAGCTCTACCATTTGTCCAAGCTAGGAGCCATTGAAACATGAAAACCCCATAATATGTTGTATACGGGGGGTGTTTTTCAAGGTCTACCACTTGTCTAAGCTATGGTCCATTGGAACATGGAGAGAAGCAAAGCTCCACCACTTTTCTAAGCTAGGATCCATTGAAACATGGAGAGAAGCAAGCTCCATTGTTTGTCTAAGCTAGGCTCCATTGGAACATGGAGAAAACAAGCTCCACCACTTGCCTATTATTGCATAGAGATTCTGGTTTGAAGGTCCACCACTTTTCCAACCTTGCCTTCATGTATGGAGATAATCAAGAGTGCAATGCTTCTCTAAGCTAGGGACATAAAAGAGTTTCAAGGTCCACTACATATACGATCTATGATGGGTTGTAGCATGGGAGGTTTCATTTTAAGGTTGACCACTTCTCCAGCTCCGCTTGTCCAACCTCAGATCCATTGAAGAATGGAGAATAAAGGTGTACCAACTCTCCAAAATAGGCAAGACAATCTCTATAAAACCCATGAATTGTTAATATATGCTATGCTGTGGAGTTTTGTTTGAAGTTCCACTCCTTATCCAAGCTACAATCCATTGAAGCATGGAACTAAGTAACATATATCTCTAGTCCAAGATAGGATCCATTGAAACATAGAGAGAATCAAGGTCCACCACTTGTCCAAGCTATGCATGGGTAATTGATATAAGGACCACTACGTTTTCACCTATACTATGCTCTATCATGGATGGTTTCATATCCCACCAATTTTCCAACCTATTTAGTAGGTTGTATTATGGGGGTTTGGTTTCAAGGTACTTCACTTGTCTAAGGTGGGTTCCATTGAACCATGGAGAGAAACTATGTCTACCACTTGTCCGAAATATGCTCCTTTAAAACATAAAAACAAGGTCCACCACTTGTCCAAGCTAAAGTTTCTCTCCATTGAAGCATGGAGAGAAACAAGGTCTACCACCTGTCCAAAATATGCTCCATTGAAACATAAAAGCAAGGTCCACCACTTGTCCAAGCTAATATAACAAATGGGTGTTGGTTACAAGGTGTACCACACTTGACTAAACTAGTCTTCATGCAAGGTCTACCACATGTCCAAGCTATATGAGCTTGTTTTGAAGGTCTACCACACCTCTTGAAATTAGGATCCATGTAAGGTCCACCTTTTGTCAAGCTATGCATTTAATGAGTACTAAAACTAAGTAAATTGCAGTACTTAAATACCTTTCCAAGCTCATTAAGATTTTGGTCTCTAAGGCCGGCCACCACCACATGCCTAATCTATGCTCTAATTGATTACTTATGCTAGTTCTCAAAGTCCAAACATAAGCTCCCTTCTAGCAAGGTTAGTTTAAATTTAGGCTCGAGCACCTGTCTAAGCTAGGTTCAATTTATGAAGCATCACCATTTAACCATGCTAATCTAATGTATCATATCAAGGGGGTATTGATAAAAGGTCCAAAACTTATTGAGTTCAAGCTCTTAAGTAATTAAGTCTTTGTGAGTATTAAATGTTATAGTTTTAGTCTACAGATCCACCATTCAAAAACTCAAGTAATTTACTATTTACATTCAAACCTTGAATGCTTGAGATACAAAATACAAACTCAATCAATACTATATAAAGCAAAATCTAACATTAAGAGTATCAAATCAGTAACAAGAAACACTAACATGCACAAGAAACTCAAAACATACGTGTCTCCATTTCCAAAAAGTCCTCCATTGACAGAGGATGGTGTTGTTGTTGTTCTTCTTCTCTTTGTGGAGAGCACTCCTCTGTAACAGGCACAATGTCGCCTGATTGCGAAGTGGATTGTTGAAGTCCAGCCAATTTTTCTATATCTTCATGAGACTTAACAAAGTCTAGCAGCATGGTCTCCACGCTTTTTGCCTCCTCCACACTATCAATTAAGCAGATAACTTCTTTTTTCTGTTGTATTCCTTCTTGTGCAACCAAGCAGCCATCACCAAAAACATCAACAAGCTTGCGGTCTTCAAAACAATATGTACGAATGTAGTGCTTGACCAAAGCTCTTTTTTTGGCCTCCAAATATTGCAAATCTGACATATCGTTATCTGCTACTTGAAGAAGAGAACAATCAATTGGCATGGGATGTTCCTCTAATCTTCTTCTCAGGTCTTCAAATGCATTGCCTTGTCCCAAGAAGGCAATAACTGTTAGGAATTGAATTGCTCCTTTGCAAGGAGCTGATGGAAAGTGATGCAATGCACCACAACAATGGTAGCTCAGATTATCTCCCATGGCGTCAAAGGCACATTGCAATTTTGTGAAGTTAGTGAAATCCACAAATGCAAGAAAGACAAATCCAGGATCTGTTGACCCTCCAGCAATAGCCAAGATCCCATCCAAAGCATTGTTAAATGTCTCCTCACTCCACTTCAAATTGCCTCCAACGTTTTTTGTCATATCTAAAACACATAAGCCAATAGGCACTTTATTATTGAAGTGGCGCATCAAGTAGAGATTGCCTTCCATTTGTAGGCTCACCACATAGATTGACCATGGCAAATCTCTAGGCTCAGTTTTCTCCTTTTGAAGGTGAATTGCCCATTGCATGTATTTTATTGCTCCATCTGGAAAAGCCATTTTCTTTGTTCCACGCGTCAAACTAGATCTGATCCATTCCTCGCATAGCATTAAAATTGTTTTATAAACAACATCATTGATGTTATACATTTTGACCACCTCCTCCCAGTCTTTACATGGTGAAGACTCATTCAAATTGTTGAAGCCTTCAAGAAGTGCATCTTGAATCAATTTGTCTTGCTTCAACTGCTTGATTCGATCATACATGTCAGTTGCATCACCATCCTTTGCACTCTTTGACAGTAAAATCTTCTCATCTCTAATCTCTTCTTGAATAGTCTTTACCTCTGATTCCTCAAGGCCACAAAGGTATCTAAATACAGTTGTTGGGGGTTTCTTATTCTCCTCTTCTAGATTTTCAATGATTTCTATCCAGCAATCATAAACTAAATCAGAGTACGTGACCATGTGTGCCTGTTTAGCAATCCAACTTGCTGCTGCACTCATTCTTGCCAATCGAAGAAAAGCCTAAAAAGAAATAGAGAAATAATTAAACTATTGAGCAAGATTTGTTAATTAAACACTATCAAAAAGACAAAGAAAATAACTTACATCCCATCCGGCACGAGATGCATGTCCCTCTGCAATTCCACTTGCTGCCTTTGGTGGTCGTCCTGAGAAGATCCATTGACTCCGTAAATGTCTCAATATTTGGCTGTAAGGTTGCTTGACATACAATGCCTGAGCCTCCTCATTTGCAATGGCAGATATAGCAGTTGCAACAAATGGAGGAGCATTCACAACAATGCGAGCCTTTCTAAATTTATACACGCTAATCAGTCTTTCAAAGATCTCTTTGTTGTTTTGTTCATTGTGAAGCAAAACTTTTGCAGCATAGATTGAATGCTGCCCATCAAGAATCCAATAATGATAATCTTTAATTTTTTGCTCCTCTACCTCTTCTACTGCCAAAGGAGTCCCCTTCTTTGATTTTGCATTTCGAACAGGCATCAAATATGCACATGCTGCAGGCTTGGTCGTACTCCGTGAAAATCCAAATAACACACTTTCAGCGTGTTTTTTATCCATAATACGTGCATTATAGTGATCAGGAGCAAGCCAACAATTTTGAATAGGGATATCAAATTCCCTATATTGGAAAGGAAAATAATTTATGTACTTATTCATTCCACCTGTATCTTTTTCTTGTCCTTTCATGGCCTCAGCTTCTAAAACATTGGATCCACAATTCTCATCTTTGACATTGAACCCTCTGTTGATGAGGATGCCAAAGATGCCTTGTCTACATCCAAAATGGAACTAGTTCGCTTAGCTTCTACTTTCTGCACTTTTGCTTGCTTCTTTGTGGATGGTGGTCGTGAAGCTTTCACCTTTTTTCGTTGTAGTGTGGCAATGATGGAGCTTTGAAGTTGATCTGCTGTGATATTTGGATTTGATTCTGCAAACTTCCATCCTCGAGAAAACATTGTCTCTTCTTTGTTTCTAGACATGCGCTCCAATGCATATGCTCCTGGAGATAGTTGAAATTCTAGATTCATTGGAACTAGAATGTCAATGCATTCCACCTCTGGATGACTATCAACTACAGAGACAGATGCTTCCACAACTTGTCCAACATCTTCAAACAAGCTGTCATTCTCCTTTTTGGCAATAAATAGATGCACCTTATGAAATTGTGCACCCTCTATACCATGTATGTCCAAATACCATTTCCTAAGATCATTGCAAGTATAGTCAACTGAGACAGCAACCCTTGCAACCTGTTTTTTTGGAGCCATCTTTCCTGAAACAAAAAAAACCAAATGTTATTTTAACATATACTTTTTTGTAATGGATTAAGTTTGTGTGAATACAAGTTCCACCACTTGTTCAAGCTAGATCTAAGCAAGTATACATAGTGATCATTTAAGCTAGTAAACTAAGGGAAGGGAGAAGTAAGGTCCACCACTTGTCCAAGCTCAGCTCTAGACAACATGGAGAGATTCGAGGTCTACTAATTGTCTAATATAGGCTAACTATATTGAAACATAGAGAGAAGCAAAGGTCCACCACTTGTCCAATCTAGGGTCCATTGAAACATGGAGAGAAGGATGCTCCACCATTTGTCCAAAATAGGCTCCATTGAAACATGAAGAGAAGCAAGATGCACCATGTCTTTGAGATGCTAGGCTCCATTGAAATACCTTAAACCCATGATATTTTGTATATGTGGGGTTTAAATTCAAGGTCCACCACTTGTCCAACCTATTATCCCTAGTAGCATGAGTGGTTTGGTCTCAAGATTCACCACTTTTCCACTCTATGTCATTATATTAAGAAGATCTGGGTGTTAAGGTCCACCACTTGTCCAACCTATAAGGCTATATCTTAAATGGTATTATTTACCACCACTTGGAATGCACATGATGGGTTTTACATAGGGGTATGGTTCCAAGGTCCACCACTTGTCCAAGCTAACTCTATTGAAACATAGAGAGAATCAAAGGTCCACCACTTGTCCAAGCTAGGCTCCATTGAAACATGGAGAGAAGGATGCTCCACCATTTGTCCAAGCCAGGTTTGATTGAAACATGAAGAGAAGCAAGCTGCACCATGTCTCCAAAATGCTAGGCTCCATTGAAATATCTTAAACCCATGATATTTCGTACATGGGGGGTTTACATTCAAGGTCCACCACTTGTCCAACCTATTATCACTAGTAGCATGAGTGGTTTGATGTCAAGATTCACCACTTTTCCACTCTATGTCATTATATTAAGAAGATCTGGGTGTTAAGGTCCACCACTTGTCCAACCTATAAGGCTATATCTTAAAGGGTATTCTTTCTCACCACTTGGAATGACCATGATAGGTTTTACATGGGGGTTTGGTTCCAAGTTCCACCACTTGTCCAAGCTAACTCTATTGAAACATAGAGAGAAGCAAAGGTCCACCACTTGTCTAAGCTAGGGTCCATTGAAACATGGAGAGAAGGATGCTCCACCATTTTTCCAAGATAGGCTCCATTGAAACATGAAGAGAAGCAAGCTGCACCATGTCTCCAAGATGCTAAGATCCATTGAAATACCTTAAACCCACGATATTTTGTACATGGGGAGTTTACATTCAAGGTCCACCACTTGTCCAACCTATTATCTCTAGTAGCATGAGTGGTTTGGTCTCAAGATTCACCACTTTTCCACTCTATGTCATTACGTTAAGAAGATCTGGGTGTTAAGGTCGACCACTTGTCCAACCTATAAGGGTATATCTTAAAGGGTATTCTTTCTCACCACTTGAAATGTCCATGATATGTTTTACATGGGGGTTTGGCTCCAAGGTCCACCACTTGTCCAAGCTAACTCTATTGAAACATAGAGAGAAACAAAGGTCCACCACTTGTCCAAGCTAGGCTCCATTGAAACATGGAGAGAAGGATCCTCTACCATTTGTCGAAGCTAACTCTATTGAAACATGGGGGGTTTACATTCAAGGTCCACCACTTGTCCAACCTATTAACGCTAGTAGCATGAGTGGTTTGGTCTCAAGATTCACCACTTTTTCACTCTATGTCATTATATTAAGAATATTTGGGTGTTAAGGTCCACCACTTGTCCAACCTATAAGGCTATATCTTAAGGGTTATTCTTTCTCACCACTTGGAGTGACCAGCATAGGTTTTACATGGGGGTTTTGTTTCAAGGTCCACCACTTGTCCAAGCTAACTCTATTGAAACATAGAGAGAATCAAAGGTCCACCACTTGTCCAAGCTAGGGTCCATTGAAACATGGAGAGAAGGATGCTCCACCATTTGTCCAAGATACGCTCCATTGAAACATGAAGAGAAGCAAGCTACACCATGTCTCCAAGATGCTAGGCTCCATTGAAATACCTCAAACCCATGATATTTTGTACATGGGGGTTTACATTCAAGGTCCACCACTTGTCCAACCTATTATCTCTAGTAGCATGAGTGGTTTGGTCTCAAGATTCACCATTTTTCCACTCTATGTCATTCTATTAAGAATATCTGGGTGCTAAGGTCCAC
This sequence comes from Adiantum capillus-veneris, assembly GCF_014529385.1. NCBI lineage: Eukaryota > Viridiplantae > Streptophyta > Polypodiopsida > Polypodiales > Pteridaceae > Adiantum > Adiantum capillus-veneris. The sequence continues at coordinate 104,953,137 of NC_140936.1, forward strand.
CACTTGTCCAACCTATAAGGCTATATCTTAAACTTTATTCTTTCTCACCACTTGGAGTTACCAAGATAGGTTTTACATGGGAGTTTGGTTCCAAGCCCCACCACTTGTCCAAGCTAACTCTATTGAAACATAGAGAGAAGCAAAGGTCCACCACTTGTCCAAGCTAGGCTCCATTGAAACATGGAGAGAAGGATGCTCCACCATTTGTCCAAGATAGGCTCCATTGAAACATGAAGGGAAGCAATCTGCACCATGTCTCCAAGATGCTAGGCTCCATTGAAATACCTTAAACCCATGATATTTCGTACATGGGGGGTTTACATTCAAGGTCCACCACTTGTCCAACATATTATTCTTAGTAGCATGAGTGGTTTGGTCTCAAGATTTACCACTTTTCCACTCTATGTCGTTATATTATGAAGATCTAGGTTTTAAGGTCGACCACTTGTCGAACCTATAAGGCTAGATCTTAAAGGGTATTATTTCTCACCACTTGGAATGACCATGATATTTTTTACATGGGGGTTTGGTTTCAAGGTCCACCACTTGTCCAAGCTAACTCTATGGAAACATAGAGAGAAGCAAAGGTCCACCACTTGTCCAAGCTAGGCTCCACTGAGACATTTAGAGAAGGATGATCCCCCATTGGTGGAAGATAGGCTTCATTGAAACATGAAAAGAAGCAAGTTGCACCATGTCTCCAAGATTCTAGGATCCATTGAAATACCTTAAACCCACGATATTGTTTACATGTGGGGTTTAACGTCAAGGCCAGTCACTTTTCCAAGCTATTATCCCTAGTAGCATGAGTGGTTTGGTCTCAAGATTCACCACTTTTCCACTCTATGTCATTATATAAAGAAGATCTAGGTGTTAAGGTCGACCACTTGTCCAACCTATAAGGGTATTCTTTCTCACCACTTGAAATGTCCATGATATGTTTTACATAGGGGTTTGGTTCCAAGGTCCACCCCTTATCCAAGCTAACTTTATTCTTCTCATAGAGAGAAGCAAAAGGTCCACCACTTGTCCAAGCTAGGCTCCATTGAAACATGGAGAGAAGGATGCTCCACCATTTGTCGAAGCTAACTCTATTGAAACATGGAAGGTTTACATTCAAGGTCCACCAGTTGTCCAACCTATTAACGCTAGTAGCATGAGGGGTTTGGTCTCAAGATTCACCACTTTTTCACTCTGTGTCATTATATTAAGAATATTTGGGTATTAAGGTCCACCACTTGTCCAACCTATAAAACTATATGTTAATGGTTATTCTTTCTGACCACTTGGAGTGACCATGAAAGGTTTTACATAGGGGTTTGGTTCCAAGGTCCACCACTTGTCCAAGCTAACTCTCTTGAAACATAGAGAGAAGCAAAGGTCCACCACTTGTCTAAGCTAGGGTCTATTGAAACATGGACAGAAGGATGCTCCACCATTTGTCCAAGATAGACTCCATTGAAACATGAAGAGAAGCAAGCTGCACCATATCTCCAAGATGTTAGCCTCCATCGAAATACCTTAAACCCACGTTATTTTGTACATGGGGAGTTTACATTCAAGATCAACAATTTGTCCAACCTATTATCGCTAGTAGCATGAGTGGTTTTCTCTCAAGATTCACCACTTTTCCACTCTCTGTCATTATATTAAGAATATTTGGGTGTTAAGGTCCACCACTTGTCCAACCTATAAGACTATATGTTAATGGTTATTCTTTCTCACCCCTTGAAAGACTATATCTTAATGGTTATCCCTAGCTATTATTGCTAGTAGCCTGAGTGGTTTGGTCTCAAGATTCACCACTTTTATTAAGAATATGTGGGTGTTAAGGTCCACCACTTGTCCCACCTATAAGGCTACATCTTAAAGGTTATTCTTTCTTACTACTTGGAGTGACCATGATAGGTTTTACATGGGGGTTTGGTTCCAAGGTCCACCACTTGTCCAAGCTAACTCTATTGAAACATAGAGAGAAGCAAAGGTCCACCCCTTGTCTAAGCTAGGGTCCATTGAAACATGGAGAGAAGGATGCTCCACCATTTGTCCAAGGTAGGCTCCATTGAAACATGAGGAGAATCAAGGTGCACCATGTCTCCAAGATGCTAGGCTCCATCGAAAAACATTAAACCACGATATGTCGTAGATGAGGGGTTTACATTCAAGGTCCAACACTTGTCCAAGCTATTATTGCTAGTAGCCTGAGTGGTTTGGTCTCAAGATTCACCACTTTTCCACTCTATGTCATTATATTAAGAATATGCGCGTGTTAAGGTCCACCACTTGTCCAACCTATAAGGCTACATCTTAAAGGTTATTCTTTATTACCACTTGGAGTGACCATGATAGGTTTTACATGGGGGTTTGGTTCCAAGGTCCACCACTTGTCCAAGCTAACTCTATTGAAACATAGAGAGAAACAAAGGTCCACCACTTGTCCAAGCTAGGGTCCATTGAAACATGGAGAGAAGGATGCTCCACCATTTGTCCAAGATAGGCTCCATTGAAACATGACGAGAAGCAAGCTGCACCATGTCTCCAAGATGCTAGGCTCCATCGAAATACATTAAACCCACGATATTTCGTAGATGAGGGGTTTACATTCAAGGTCCACCACTTGTCCAAGCTATTATTGCTAGTAGCCTGAGTGGTTTGGTCTCAAGATTCACCACTTTATTAAGAATATGTGGGTGTTAAGGTCCACCACTTGTCCAACCTATAAGGCTACATCTTAAAGGTTATTCTTTCTTACTACTTGGAGTGACCATGATAGGTTTTACATGGGGGTTTGGTTCCAAGGTCCACCACTTGTCCAAGCTAACTCTATTGAAACATAGAGAGAAGCAAAGGTCCACCCCTTGTCTAAGCTAGGGTCCATTGAAACATGGAGAGAAGGATGCTCCACCATTTGTCCAAGGTAGGCTCCATTGAAACATGAGGAGAAGCAAGGTGCACCATGTCTCCAAGATGCTAGGCTCCATCCAAAAACATTAAACCCACGATATGTCTTAGATGAGGGGTTTACATTCAAGGTCCACACTTGTCCAAGCTATTATTGGTAGTAGCCTGAGTGGTTTGGTCTCAAGATTCACCACTTTTCCACTCTATGTCATTATATTAAGAATATGCGCGTGTTAAGGTCCACCACTTGTCCAACCTATAAGGCTACATCTTAAAGGTTATTCTTTATTACCACTTGGAGTGACCATGATAGGTTTTACATGGGGGTTTGCTTCCAATGTCCACCACTTGTCCAAGCTAACTCTATTGAAACATAGAGAGAAACAAACGTCCACCACTTGTCCAAGCTAGGGTCCCTTGAAACATGGAGGGAAGGATGCTCCACCATTTGTCATAGATAGGCTCTATTGAAACATGACGAGAAGCAAGTTGCACCATGTCTCCAAGATGCTAGGCTCCATCGAAATACATTAAACCCACAATATTTCGTAGATGAGGGGTTTACATTCAAGGTCCACCACTTGTCCAAGCTATTATTGCTAGTAGCCTGAGTGGTTTGGTCTCAAGATTCACCACTTTTATTAAGAATATGTGGGTGTTAAGGTCCACCACTTGTCCAACCTATAAGGCTACATCTTAAAGGTTATTCTTTCTTACTACTTGGAGTGACCATGATAGGTTTTACATGGGGGTTTGGTTCCAAGGTCCACCACTTGTCCAAGCTAACTCTATTGAAACATAGAGAGAAGCAAAGGTCCACCCCTTGTCTAAGCTAGGGTCCATTGAAACATGGAGAGAAGGATGCTCCACCATTTGTCCAAGGTAGGCTCCATTGAAACATGAGGAGAAGCAAGGTGCACCATGTCTCCAAGATGCTAGGCTCCATCGAAAAACATTAAACCCACGATATGTCATAGATGAGGGGTTTACATTCAAGGTCCACACTTGTCCAAGCTATTATTGCTAGTAGCCTGAGTGGTTTGGTCTCAAGATTCACCACTTTTCCACTCTATGTCATTATATTAAGAATATGCGCGTGTTAAGGTCCACCACTTGTCCAACCTATAAGGCTACATCTTAAAGGTTATTCTTTATTACCACTTGGAGTGACCATGATAGGTTTTACATGGGGGTTTGGTTCCAAGGTCCACCACTTGTCCAAGCTAACTCTATTGAAACATAGAGAGAAACAAAGGTCCACCACTTGTCCAAGCTAGGGTCCATTGAAACATGGAGAGAAGGATGCTCCACCATTTGTCCAAGATAGGCTCCATTGAAACATGACGAGAAGCAAGCTGCACCATGTCTCCAAGATGCTAGGCTCCATCGAAATACATTAAACCCACGATATTTCGTAGATGAGGGGTTTACATTCAAGGTCCACCACTTGTCCAAGCTATTATTGCTAGTAGCCTGAGTGGTTTGGTCTCAAGATTCACCACTTTTATTAAGAATATGTGGGTGTTAAGGTCCACCACTTGTCCAACCTATAAGGCTACATCTTAAAGGTTATTCTTTCTTACTACTTGGAGTGACCATGATAGGTTTTACATGGGGGTTTGGTTCCAAGGTCCACCACTTGTCCAAGCTAACTCTATTGAAACATAGAGAGAAACAAAGGTCCACCCCTTGTCTAAGCTAGGGTCCATTGAAACATGGAGAGAAGGATGCTCCACCATTTGTCCAAGGTAGGCTCCATTGAAACATGAGGAGAAGCAAGGTGCACCATGTCTCCAAGATGCTAGGCTCCATCGAAAAACATTAAACCCACGATATGTCGTAGATGAGGGGTTACATTCAAGGTCCACCACTTGTCCAAGCTATTATTGCTAGTAGCCTGAGTGGTTTGGTCTCAAGATTCACCACTTTTCCACTCTATGTCATTATATTAAGAATATGCGCGTGTTAAGGTCCACCACTTGTCCAACCTATAAGGCTACATCTTAAGGTTATTCTTTATTACCACTTGGAGTGACCATGATAGGTTTTACATGGGGGTTTGGTTCCAAGGTCCACCACTTGTCCAAGCTAACTCTATTGAAACATAGAGAGAAACAAAGGTCCACCACTTGTCCAAGCTAGGGTCCATTGAAACATGGAGAGAAGGATGCTCCACCATTTGTCCAAGATAGGATCCATTGAAACATGACGAGAAGCAAGCTGCACCATGTCTCCAAGATGCTAGGCTCCATCGAAATACATTAAACCCACGATATTTCGTAGATGAGGGGTTTACATTCAAGGTCCACCACTTGTCCAAGTTATTATTGCTAGTAGCCTGAGTGGTTTGGTCTCAAGATTCACCACTTTTATTAAGAATATGTGGGTGTTAAGGTCCACCACTTGTCCAACCTATAAGGATACATCTTAAAGGTTATTCTTTCTTACTACTTGGAGTGACCATGATAGGTTTTACATGGGGGTTTGGTTCCAAGGTCCACCACTTGTCCAAGCTAACTCTATTGAAAAATACAGAGAAGCAAAGGTCCACCCCTTGTCTAAGCTAGGGTCCATTGAAACATGGAGAGAAGGATGCTCCACCATTTGTCCAAGGTAGGCTCCATTGAAACATGAAGAGAAGCAAGGTGCACCATGTCTCCAAGATGCTAGGCTCCATCGAAAAACATTAAACCCACGATATGTCGTAGATGAAGGGTTTACATTCAAGGTCCACACTTGTCCAAGCTATTATTGCTAGTAGCCTGAGTGGTTTGGTCTCAAGATTCACCACTTTTCCACTCTATGTCATTATATTAAGAAAATGCGCGTGTTAAGGTCCACCACTTGTCCAACCTATAAGGCTACATCTTAAAGGTTATTCTTTATTACCACTTGGAGTGACCATGATAAGTTTTACATGGGGGTTTGGTTCCATGGTCCACCACTTGTCCAAGCTAACTCTATTGAAACATAGAGAGAAACAAAGGTCCACCACTTGTCCAAGCTAGCGTCCATTGAAACATGGAGATAAGGATGCTCCACCATTTGTCCAAGATAGGCTCCATTGAAACATGACGAGAAGCAAGCTGCACCATGTCTCCAAGATGCTTGGCTCCATTGAAATACATTAAACCCACGATATTTCGTAGATGAGGGGTTTACATTCAAGGTCCACCACTTGTCCAAGCTATTATTGCTAGTAGCCTGAGTGCTTTGGTCTCAAGATTCACCACTTTTATTAAGAATATGTGGGTGTTAAGGTCCACCACTTGCCCAACCTATAAGGCTACATCTTAAAGGTTATTCTTTCTTACTACTTGGAGTGACCATGATAGGTTTTATATGGGGGTCTGGTTCCAAGGTCCACCACTTGTCCAAGCTAACTCTATTGAAACATAGAGAGAAGCAAAGGTCCACCCCTTGTCTAAGCTAGGGTCCATTGAAACATGGAGAGAAGGATGCTCCACCATATGTCCAAGGTAGGCTCCATTGAAACATGAGGAGAAGCAAGGTGCACCATGTCTCCAAGATGCTAGGCTCCATCGAAAAACATTAAACCCACGATATGTCGTAGATGAGGGGTTTACATTCAAGGTCCACACTTGTCCAAGCTATTATTGCTAGTAGCCTGAGTGGTTTGGTCTCAAGATTCACCACTTTTCCACTCTATGTCATTATATTAAGAATATGCGCGTGTTAAGGTCCACCACTTGTCCAACCTATAAGGCTACATCTTAAAGGTTATTCTTTATTACCACTTGGAGTGACCATGATAGGTTTTACATGGGGGTTTGCTTCCAAGGTCCACCACTTGTCCAAGCTAACTCTATTGAAACATAGAGAGAAACAAAGGTCCACCACTTGTCCAATCTAGGGTCCATTGAAACATGGAGGGAAGGATGCTCCACCATTTGTCCAAGATAGGCTCCATTGAAACATGACGAGAAGCAAGCTACACCATGTCTCCAAGATGCTTGGCTCCATCGAAATACATTAAACCCACGATATTTCGTAGATGAGGGGTTTACATTCAAGGTCCACCACTTGTCCAAGCTATTATTGCTAGTAGCCTGAGTGGTTTGGTCTCAAGATTCACCACTTTTATTAAGAATATGTGGGTGTTAAGGTCCACCACTTGTCCAACCTATAAAGCTACATCTTAAAGGTTATTCTTTCTTACTACTTGGAGTGACCATGATAGGTTTTACATGGGGGTTTGGTTCCAAGGTCCACCACTTGTCCAAGCTAACTCTATTGAAACATAGAGAGAAGCAAAGGTCCACCCCTTGTCTAAGCTAGGATCTATTGAAACATGGAGAGAAGGATGTTCCACCATTTGTCCAAGGTAGGCTCCATTGAAACATGAAGAGAAGCAAGGTGCACCATGTCTCCAAGATGCTACGCTCCATCGAAAAAAATTAAACCCACGATATGTCGTAGATGAGGGGTGTACATTCAAGGTCCACCACTTGTCCAAGCTATTATTGCTAGTAGCCTGAGTGGGTTGGTCTCAAGATTCACCACTTTTCCACTCTATGTCATTATATTAAGAATATGCGCGTGTTAAGGTCCACCACTTGTCCAACCTATAAGGCTACATCTTAAAGGTTATTCTTTATTACCACTTGGAGTGACCATGATAGGTTTTACATGGGGGTTTGGTTCCAAGGTCCACCACTTGTCCAAGCTAACTCTATTGAAACATAGAGAGAAACAAAGGTCCACCACTTGTCCAAGCTAGGGTCCATTGAAACATGGAGAGAAGGATGCTCCACCATTTGTCCAAGATAGGCTCCATTGAAACATGACGAGAAGGAAGCTGCACCATGTCTCCAAGATGCTAGGCTCCATCGGAATACATTAAACCCACGATATTTTGTAGATGAGGGGTTTACATTCAAGGTCCACCACCTGTCCAAGCTATTATTGCTAGTAGCCTGAGTGGTTTGGTCTCAAGATTCACCACCTTTATTAAGAATATGTGGGTGTTAAGGTCCACCACTTGTCCAACCTATAAGGCTACATATTAAGGGTTATTCTTTCTTACTACTTGGAGTGACCATGATAGGTTTTACATGGGGGTTTGGTTCCAAGGTCCACCACTTGTCCAAGCTAACTCTATTGAAACATAGAGAGAAGCAAAGGTCCACCCCTTGTCTAAGCTAGGGTCCATTGAAACATGGAGAGAAGGATGCTCCACCATTTCTCCAAGGTAGGCTCCATTGAAACATGAGGAGAAGCAAGGTGCACCATATCTCCAAGATGCTAGGCTCCATCGAAAAACATTAAACCCACGATATGTCGTAGATGAGGGGTTTACATTCAAGGTCCACCACTTGTCCAAGCTATTATTGCTAGTAGCTGAGTGGTTTGGTCTCAAGATTCACCACTTTTCCACTCTATGTCATTATATTAAGAATATGCGCGTGTTAAGGTCCACCACTTGTCCAACCTATAAGGCTACATCTTAAAGGTTATTCTTTATTACCACTTAGAGTGACCATGATAGGTTTTACATGGGGGTTTGCTTCCAAGGTCCACCACTTGTCCAAGCTAACTCTATTGAAACATAGAGAGAAACAAAGGTCCACCACTTGTCCAAGTTAGGGTCCATTGAAACATGGAGAGAAGGATGCTCTTCCATTTGTCCAAGATAGGATCCATTGAAACATGACGAGAAGCAAGCTGCACCATGTCTCCAAGATGCTAGGCTCCATCGAAATACATTAAACCCACGATATTTCGTAGATGAGGGGTTTACATTCAAGGTCCACCACTTGTCCAAGCTATTATTGCTAGTAGCCTGAGTGGTTTGGTCTCAAGATTCACCACTTTTTTTAAGAATATGCGCGTGTTAAGGTCCACCACTTGTCCAACCTATAAGGCTACATCTTAAAGGTTATTCTTTATTACCACTTGGAGTGACCATGATAGGTTTTACATGGGGGTTTGGTTCCAAGGTCCACCACTTGTCCAAGCTAACTCTAATGAAACATAGAGAGAAGCAAAGGTCCACCCCTTGTCTAAGCTAGGGTCCATTGAAACATGGAGAGAAGGATGCTCCACCATATGTCCAAGATAGGCTCCATTGAAACATGAGGAGAAGCAAGGTGCACCATGTCTCCAAGATGCTAGGCTCCATCGAAAAACATTAAACCCACGATATGTCGTAGATGAGGGGTGTACATTCAAGGTCCACCACTTGTCCAAGCTATTATTGCTAGTAGCCTGAGTGGTTTGGTCTCAAGATTCACCACTTTTCCACTTTATTTCATTATATTAAGAATATGCGCGTGTTAAGGTCCACCACTTGTCCAACCTATAAGGCTACATCTTAAAGGTTATTCTTTATTACCACTTGGAGTGACCATGATAGGTTTTACATGGGGCTTTGATTCCAAGGTCCACCACTTGTCCAAGCTAATTCTATTGAAACATAGAGAGAAACAAAGGTCCACCACTTGTCCAAGCTAGGGTCCATTAAAACATGGAGAGAAGGATGCTCCACCATTTGTCGAAGCTAACTCTATTGAAACATGGGGGGTTTACGTTCAAGGTTCACCACTTGTCCAAGCTATTAGTGCTAGTAGCATGAGTGGTTTTGTCTCAAGATTCACCACTTTTTCACTCTATGTCATTATATTGAGAATATTAGGGTGTTAAGGTCCACCACTTGTCCAACCTATAAGGCTATATCTTAAAGGTTATTCTTTCTCACCACTTGGAGTGACCATGATAGGTTTTAAATGGGGGTTTGGTTCCAAGGTCCACCACTTGTCCAAGCTATCTCTATTGAATAATAGAGAGAAGTAAAGGTCCACCACTTGTCCAAGCTAGGGTCCATTGAAACATGGAGAGAAGGATGCTCCACCATTTGTCCAAGATAGGCTCCATTGAAACATGAAGAGAAGCAAGATGCACGATGTCTCCAGGATTCTAGGCTCCATCGAAATACCTTAAACCCACGATACTTCGTAGATGGGGGGTTTACTTTCAAGGTCCACCACTTGTCCAAGCTATTATCGCTAGTAGCATGGTTTGGTCTCAAGATTCACCAGTTTTCCACTCTATGTCATTATATGAAGAATATCTGGGTGTTAAGGTCCACCACTTGTCCAACCTATAAGGCTATATTCTAAATGATATTTTTTTGACCACTTGGAATGTGCATGATATGTTTTACATGGGGTTTTGTTCCAAGGTCCACCACTTGTCCAAGCTAGATCTATTACATATTCAACTAGATTCCCTGCCTATCATGTCCAGTAGCATGGATGCTCTAGCTTGAAGGTCCACCACTTGTCCAACCTATACTCTCTTATGTAAGGGAGATCTCGCTATAAATTCAAAACCTTCCCGCCTAAATTTAAAATATCCCTCCCAAATCTTAAATATCCCGCCTAAATTTTAAACTATCCCGCCCAAATTTTAAAATTCAAACTTTTTTATAAAAATTTAAATTTTACTACTTAAATTTAAAATATTTAACGCAAAATTGATTTTAAATTCAAGTTTACCACAAAAAGATATCATGATACCACCTAAATTCAAATATGCAAACCTCAAATCATTATATTGTACATAAATTCAAACAAATTCAAATTAACAAGCCTAAACTGATATTAGTTTGCATAGATATGAATTTATCACACCTAAATTATGTCACCATGTTAGAGAGAGTGGTTAGAGAATTTGAACAAGGTCCACCACTTGTCCAACCTAGATACCAAGAAGGATTGAGTGTACAAGGTATTGTTTGGAGGTCCTTATAGTCCATTGGTCTCAAGGTCCACCACTTGTGGTAAGGGTCACCAAAAAGTGTATATATTCATCCAAAGAAATACACGTATTTTTGGTCTACATGTCCTAGTTTAAAACCATTTATGTCCATTAGGTGTTGTATCACTAAAAACACTACTATTTTTTGAGAAACAGAAGTTACAATCATATCTACAAATGGATTAGAGGAAAATCAGCTCAGCATACATCCAGAACTCGCTACAAGAATCGACTTTAACAGATCACGCAAGTAAGTCTTCCATTCAATTTTACTAGTATTACAATGTGTTAGTTATTTGTGATATTTATGTATGTATATATACTATGTGTGCATATCGTAATTAAGTGTAATTGTGTATCTGCATTATGTATGAGTATTACAATGAAATAACACAAATATACATACATTACACATAGATAACACAGACGCACACATACATGAGCATGTATTTTCAAGAGAGAGATAGCAAGATACAGAGATAGATAGATAGAGAGAGAGAGAGATAAATACCTGTTTTTTAGAGAGAGGAGAGAGAAAGATAACAGATTTCACTGTGTTTATGTATGTGGAAGAGAGAAGACGATGTATGGGAATATGTGCACGTATTTTCAAGAGAGAGACAACAAGATAACAGATTTCATTGTGGTTATGTATGTGGAAGTGAGGAAGACGATGTGTGGGAATATGTGCATGTATTTTCAAGAGAGAGACAGCAAGATAACAGATTTCACTGTGGTTATGTATGTGGAAGAGAGGAAGACGATGTGTGGGAATATGTGTATGTGTGCGGGGATACTTTTAAACTATGTATCTCTGTCTTTTGACGAGAGAGTGTGTGTGTGCAAGAAGAGTTACAGAGAACCATCTTCTCTATATGGAGAAAGACAGAGAGTGAGAGAGAGAAATACCTGTTTTTTCTCTATTCGTGAGGGTGTGCAATGTCTCCTGAGAAGACTGCCCGATCCTGCCCTTCTGGAAAGCGTTGTGTACGCTGCTGTTTCTTTATCTTGTGCGCGAACTTTCAATCCTGTGCACTCCACCTGTGTGTTTGTGTACGATGCGAGCTTGCTCCTCTACGCACGCGTATACTCCAACTGTGTGCGATCCGTGTGCGCTTTCTGTGTGTTTGCTGCTCGCCTGCTTTCTCTGTGTGCGTTTCTCGTGCGCTCTCTGTGTGCCTAATCTTGATAGGGTTTATTAGAATGCCACGTATGCTACAAGTCCATGTTTTATCATAGGATTAAAAAAAACAAAAGCAATATAAAAAATTAACCAATTCACACGGCCAAAATTAAAGAAATCATGGTTGAAAATATGAAAAACATGCGTAACTCTATGCCGCCCCTTGACCCCGCCCGGGGCGCTGCCCCAGGACCCCGCCCAGAACAATATCCCAAAATCAACCTCCCAAGCCCTGCCATCGAGAGCGCTATATTCCACATCCCCATCAAGAGCGCTACCCCCAAACCTCACGTGGAAGCGCTGCCTTGTCACCCCATTGTGGCATTGCCCTAAGACCCCGCATCTGGAGTGCTAAATGGGAACATTCTTCATTAGTGAAATTTTGAACATAAATTATATTAGCATATACTTAAATATAATACAAATATTAACATATTAGCTATACTACTAATTTACTATAGCAGTTCTAGATTATGTCCCATACTATATTTAAGGTGCCAAAGGTTTGGCCTTATGGTCCTAGATTTAGCCAAGTGGTCAACACATATAGGACCAAGTGCACACTGTGCCACAAAACTTGGCCACCACTTCACTTGCCAAAGTTTAGGCCACATGGTCAATCCTAACTTTCCAATGTTCTTATTATGTCACCTTTTGCCTCGTGGAAAACCTAGGCTTGTTTTCACATACTCAGGCACTTCAAGCCACAATAAATTGTCATTACTCTTCGACAACCCTTTTGTTCAAGTCTTTGAAAAAACATTGTTTAAGGCCACCTAAACCATTTTCATTTAGGGGTGTCTAAAACTAGCTTTTTGGCAATTCGAGAAGAAAATGGTCAAAGTTTTATACTTAGTTTTAACCACTTGACCAATTCAAATATTGGAAAGCAAGGTCTTGTAATACTTTTCTTTGGACATCACACATTAAAACTAGGTCCCTCACTTGTCCAAGCTATGCTCTAATACAATAAAGGGCTTTTGGTTTCAAGATGCACCACTTTCCCAACCTTGATTCCATTAAAGAAGCTAGCTCTACTTAGACATTTAATAGCAAGGTCTTGCAGTAGTTCAGATTGAACATTTTCCATGGCAGCTAGGTCCACCACTTATCTAAGCTATGCTCTAATAGAGTAAGGGGGTTTTGGTTTCAAGATCCACCACTTGTCCAAACTTGATTTGGGAAGCAAGGTCCTATAATAGTTTGCTTTGGACATTCACCATTACAACTAAGTCACCACTTCTCCAAGCTATGTTCTAATACACTAAGGAGGTTTTGGTTTCAAGGAGAACCACTTGTACGACTCTGTTTTTGGAAGTAAGGTCTTTACATAGTTCACCTTGGACCTTGGACATTGGATACTACAACTAAGCCCACCACTTGTCCAAGATATCCTCTATATATAGCCAAAGGGTTTGGGTTTCAAGATTCACCACTTTTCCAACCTTTCTTCCATTAAAGAAAGGAGGGGCTTTATAACTAGGTCCACCACTTGTCCAAGCTATGCTCTGATATAGAAAGGGGATTTTGGTTTCAAGGTCCACCACGTGTTCAACCTTGCAAGACTCAAGGGATACTTGGACATTGGAAAGCATAGTCCTATAGTAGTTGATAGGTGGCAGTGGGTATTACAACTAGGTCCAACCTATGCTCTCATATAGCAAAGAGGCTTTGCTTTCAAGGTCCACCACTTGTCCAACCTTGCTTCCATTAAAGAAATGAGGGGCTACGTAAACATTGGCAAGCAAGGTAGCAAGGTCCTAAGGTGTTTCACCTTGGATATTGGGCATTATAACTAGGTCCACCACTTGTCCAAGCTATGCTCTGATAAAGAAAGGGGATTTTTGTTTCATCACTTCATCTTCATCATTAGAAACATGATCAGAAAATTCTTCAAAATAAGGCTTATCCTCAATCACAGTCATCAACCTTGCAATATACTTCTTCAACCTGTAGCCATTCACACGTGCTCTATGCGGGGTACCATCCAAGTCAGCAAGCTAATATGTGCCACTTGGAAACCTGTTTAAGACTAAGAAAGGACCTTGCCACTTGATTTGAAATTTCTTTTGAAAATTTCTATCAAGCTTACTATTGTAACGAAGCACCATGTCACCCTTCTTGATGTCCTTGTCCTTTACCTTCTCATTTGCCTTTGCTTGATTCTTCTTCAAGACCTGCTCATAATGCTCAAAAGCTAACACCCTATCCAATTGTACACATTGCAAATATAAAAGTATTTCCTTGAATGCATCATTGGGCTCTTATTCAAGATTTAGCATCATCTTCAAGGCTGGTATCTCCACCTTAATAGGAAGTAAAGCCTCTTTCCCAAAAACTAGATGGAAGGGAGAAAAACCAGTACCTGATTTGATGGCAGTCCTGTAAGCCCATAGAGCACAAGGTAGCTCTAAATCCCAAGTCTTCACATTGTTTCTTGTCATCTTTGTAATAATCCTTATAATCTCTCCATTAAACCTTGCATTCATGCCATTGCATTGGGGATAATATGGAGTAGTAAACCTGCGATGCACATGAAGCTTTTCACATAGATAATCCACCAACTCTCCCCTGAAACCTCGACCCTTGTCAGAAAGTAACTCCAATGGCATGCCAAATTTGCAACAAATATCTTCATATATGAATAAGGAAACATCTTTACTCGTGATGTGCTTAACAGCTTTGGCTTCGGCCCACCTGGATAGATAGTCAACAGTACGAAGTATGTAACATTTGCCTCTAGCTGTCATAGGTAGAGGACCTATTGCATCAATACCCCACTTCTCAAACACATCATAAGCCACAATGGTGCCTCTATTCTGATTTGAGAACCCTATTTTCCATGCTTTGACACTCTTTACAAGACTTGTACCAATGATGAACATCACGTTGAACACTTGGCCACACATAACCCTCCTGCAAGACTTTATGCAAAGTGACCACCACAAGAACCCTCATGATTCTCCTCTAAAATTTTGTAAATTTCCTCTTTCCAAGGAACTTTTCTCATCACAAGATCAGCCCCCTTCATATACAAGGCATCACCAAGTAACACATACCTTTTGGCACGACGTAGGAAGGCGTACTTTTTTGGCTTCTCCAACTCTGATGGAAGCATACCTGTTTGTAGAAACTCTTCCTCCCTCTCTAAAGCTTCCCTTCCCAAATAAAGAGGAGAATCATCCCTTATCACATAAAATTGCCCAATTGAAGCTTGCGCTGCACCATGTGCTTCTTCATTTTGAGACCTGTCCACATGCCTTAAACTCCAAGCTTCAAAATGCTTAAGCAGATTCTTCACTTGAAAACACATATTTTTCAGCCTTGGATTCTTACTTTGCCACACCCCAAGTACTTGCTTAACCACCAAAAGAGAATCACCTCTTACCCTCACACGACAGATGCCAAGCTCAAGGCAAAGGTTGAGACCTTTCTCCAAAGTAGCATACTCAGCTTCATTGTTGCTTTGTGTGGTAAGCTTCAAACTCCTTTTAGTTACCAAAGCACCTTGAGGATCATAGATTACCACACCTCCTGAAGCTTCACCATGCGCTTTCCTGTAAGAGCCATAAAAAAAAAAAAGATAGGCATTGTCTATGTCAGGAGCTTCCATGTGTTGCTTCTTCACAACATCCTCCTTAAGAAGAAGAGGGCTTTCCTTATAGGTAAGCAAATCAGCCAATGTAGCCCTTGTACTCTCCTCAACAAGAAAAGAGAATTGGAATTCCTGTAGCTCCACAATCCACTTCATGATCCTCTTTGCCAAAGTAAGGCTATTCACCAATTGAGGTAGAAGAGTGTAGCTAGTGAGGAATGTGAATGGTTTAGGGAGAAGGTAGTGCCTAAACCTTCTACATGCATAAATCACGCTTACAGTAATGAGCTCCATCTTAGTATAGCCTCTTTCCACCTCCAGCTTCACCCTGCTAGCACAATAGATAGGCTTCATGTAGTGGGAATTGTTACCTCGTTGACGAAGCATAGCTCCAATAGCATCCTCACCTACTGATGGATTTACATAAAACTCCTTATCCCAATTAGGAGCTTGCATAGAAGGAAGAGAACCAAGAACCTCTTTGACACCTTCAAAAACCTCTTCACATTCATTTGTCCATTGTAGAGGATCCAACCTTGCTACTACTGGTTGTAGAGGATAAAGAAGTTGAGAGGACAAAGGAATGAACCTTGCCATATACTTCACCTTTTGAATGAAAGTAGAAAGTTTCTTTGTATCTTTAGGTGATGGGAGGAGCACCAAAGCCTTCACTTTGTCAGGATCCGCTTCAATCCCATTCTCTGAGATCATATGCCCCAAAAACTTCACTCTTGGTTGAGCAAGATGAAACTTCTTTGGGTTGATTTGACCTCCACTTTCATCATATTGCTTCAATGCCATCCCAAGATTTGCACAATGATCCTTTCTAGAGCTATAAACACAAAATTCATAAATAAGATCCTTCACAAACTTGCCAAGAAAGGGAGAGAACACCTTGTTGACGTGCTTTTGATACCATGCACAGCCATTCATAAGACCAAAAGGAAGCACACAATAACAAAAGCATCCCCATGGCATGATAAATGTGGTCTTCTTTCGATCTTCTACAGCCAAGGTGAGCTGAAAATATCCAAAGAATCCATCACATACGCTATACCTCTCATGCCCTGCAATAGAATCAAGTATGTCATCTATGAAAGGAAGAGGGTATGGATCCCTCTTCATGGTTGCGTTTAGAGGCTTAAAATAAAAACATATCCTCCACTTTCCATCCTTCTTGGGTGTGACAACAACAGGACTCACCCATTCTGCAGTATTCACAGGACATATGAAACCTGCTTCAAGAAGCTTGTCTACCTCTTCCTTTAAAGCATTAAGTTGTACCTGTCCCATTCTTCTTAGCTTTTGGTGTACGGGCTGAGCTCCTTCATTGATTGGAATGTGGATTGCCTCTCCCTTAAAGCCTCTAATTTCCTCAAAGAAGTGATGAATAAATGGGGAAATTGTTGTATCATATGTAGGTACTCACCCTTCTCATGACTAGTCAAGTCGTGAGACAACATACCTTGTATCAGCTCCTGTTTGACATTAGGTTGAACTTTGGGTTGCATCAGCTCTTCAATTTGCTCATAAGGACCAGAGATATCCTCATTCTCCATAAGGCCAAGAAATATTTGTTTCTCATCATGCTCTTCTTCAAGAAACAAGGAGGAAACATCTAGATCACTATCGCTGCTATCTTCCACTTCACTGCCATCATCCCCATTGTCTTCTTCTTCACTTGAGGACTCTTCTTCATCAATTTTCTCATCAAAATAAGAATCCAAAGATTGCTTTCTAGCCATGTCAAACCTCTTCTTATCACCCCTTCTATTGTAGAGAGTGATGGTACCATGTCCCCAATCCTGTATAGCTTTGGTTGCCTGTAACCATGGTCTTCCAAGGATGAGAGGGAAAGCACCAATACCTGTGAGCATAACATGGAAATTGACCAGCACTTTAACATCAAATACATCCACCTCCAAGTCCTTTACAACTCCCGAGCACCTCACCCTTGATTGGTTGGAAAGCTTTATGCGAAAACATGAATTCTTTACCATGTTGAGTCCCAACTTTGATACACAAGCTTGAGTAATAACACATACCTGTGCACCATTATCAATATAAGCCTCTCCAATGCACTTCCTCTTATTCCATGCATCCATAGTAGGGCATATATCAGATAGCTCATTCAAAGATAGGACTCTCACTGACCCCCTTGTAGGCTCCTTCTTCATGGGGTTGACTACGTGCTTCCATTGCCTCTTTAACTTGGGACACATCTCCATGAGTTGCCCAAAGGTAACATCACTATTTCTACCCACCAAATCTGGCCTTAAACTATAATTTGGTTGCCCTTCTCCAAAGGAAAGTCAGATGCATTGTAATTTTTCCTGGGCTTTCTCTTCTTCTTCTCTTTACTTGTACCTGTTTCCCTCTTTTATGGCTGGGACTTGCATCACTCATGTCATGGTCTCTTGTAACCCTCTTACCTACAGGCATGACCATAGCTCCCAAATCATCCTCTTTCTTCTCCAAATGGATTATGCTTACCACTTTTGTTTTGCCCTTTTCTTCTGCTGTCAATCCACTTGGTCCTGCTGGGCCCCTTTAATCTCAATACCATAATCTTGACCTCGAGAAGGAATTTGTGGAGGAAGAGGAAACATGTCACCACCCATTCTCTTTGGCTTGTCACATTGAGGGCTTTTATGACCCCATTCACCACAATTGTAACATTGAAACATATCCCCTCTTCCAGCCATGCCTCTTCCTCTACCACCTGTATAACCCTCATTGCTTCCATAATCACGCCCATATCCATAGCTTTGACCTCTTCCACTTCCCATCATATGCACACTAAGATTCTTCATAAGACCTACACCCTTGCATCTCCTTGCGAAAGTCATTCACATCATGAGAATTTTGTTGATCATAACCTGGCTCCCTGATGAGGACCCTTGGTTGCTCTACCGCTTTCACTTCAAGCTTTGGCTCGACATTGATTCCAAGTTGATGAAGACGCTCTGCTTGCCACTCTTTATTCTTTGCAACTTCAACTGCCTCCTCAAAGGTCCTTGGCTGCTTAAGCTCTGCCTTCAAGCATAGGTTACTCCTCAAGCTTGCAGGAAACCTGTCCTTCTTCAACATGGTTGGAGGAATTTCAGCCCCCAAAGATGTACACCACTTTGCCCATAACGCATTGAATGCCTTCACAAAGTCTTCTATGGTCTGTCCTTCACCTTGTACTAAGCCTTCAATAGACTGCCATACCTTTTTTGGGTCTTCCACCTGTTGAAAGTGTGTAAGAAACTCATGCCTTACCATTTCATAAGTCATAACTTGAGGAGGTTGGGATGATTGTAGCTCCTTTTCATAGCCTTCCAACCATTCCCTAGCATCTCCCTTCAAACAAAAATAGAAGATTCACAGCACCAACGCTAGGTCTTGCTTGTCAGCACAAGAAGGCAAGCAAGAAGGCAAGCAAACTCCATTCTCTCAGTGAAACCTTTAGAACTTTCATTTGATTTTCCACTAAACTCCGGAAAATTAAACTCCATGTCTTCAAAACCTATAAACTGAAGGTAACTTGAAGCGATTCCTCGGTGGCGGGCACCAAAACACTGTTGGGAAACAAGCAAATTGAAACACCTCTATAGTGATTTCACCCAAGAGCGTTGAAAGAGAACTACAATACACCAAAAGCTTTGCAAAATCATTTTGAAACACCACAAGTCCAATAGGAGTAGACCCTTGGGAATTTACTAGCTGTCGCCCACCCAAGAGACTACGTTACATAGGAGCAAAACCCTGTCAAAGCACGGATTTACAGCACACGCCGGCCAATGCAGATGAATACGAGAGCCTCTCCTTTCACAATCAAATATCACAAACCCATAACTTCAACATCAATTCCACAATTCATAGATACATACCCTCCGAATCTGTCTACACACAATTTGCCACTAGGCTACCATAGCCATAACCCTGCAGAGAACTAGTCGTAACCTGAAGAGCACAACTCCAATTGGGGCACTTTGAAGCTTGAAAAAAAGATTGAAAAATGACTGGCGAGAAAGATGAAGATAACCAAAATTGATTCCATATGCCTCCATGAGCAAAATTGACGCGAACAGAAAGCTGTCCCAACACGACTACACGTAGAGAAGGCTAGTCAGGGCAAAAAACTGCATCCAAGAGTACCAAGGAGACACAACGAGCTAAAAACTACAATTTTCTGGCTTTTGGCTGAACTTTTTAAGTTTGTACATGAGTTTTAGTTATATACAAGGCTCACTTCAAAAAGCTCACTCACGGGCACCTACAGTAGCCCGACAGTTGTCACTAGACTAGCGACTTGCAGTGCATGCACATGTGCTTGCTAAATCAAGCTAAAAAACCCCCAAAACGAAAACCCACACAACCTTTTGACATCGGGTTTCATGTCCATATGTACAAATTTACAAAAAATGGCGTGTCAGAAATGCGCCCAACAGCGGGAACGCGCCCCCTTATCGGACGGCCACGTCACCATGTCGCCTCACCCGATTCCTTTCTCACACGGGCACCCCTCCTCACTGGCCGCCGCCAAAAACCACAGCATCGCCGCCCTGCGCAGCACCCACCAGTGAGCGCCATGGCCAAGAGCTCACGGAGCTCTCTCTCTCTCTCTCTTCCTCTTATGTACTCTCAATAGGGGCCACGCCCCATGCTTTCTACAGTACGACCCCACCTCCGTCTTGTGCATATGGGATTTGTCCCGGTGCCACATGGAAGACCTTCGCTTGAGAGGCCTCTAGGGCCTCAAAAAAACTATCTTCTAAACTAAAAAAAAAAACTCTTTTTTTTTTCTTGCATTGGGTACTGATATGTTCTACCCAGTTGGCCTATGCACCGGCCTTAGAGCCCAACCACAAACCCACCGTGTCCACTTTCAAATCATCTGTCTCCTGCCCCATTTTGGGATCTTCAATGCCATCATCTGAGGCCGCAAAAAAACCAAAAAGCATCTGCCACTCTCCTCTTGGCATTACCCCTTGACTTCGTCCTGCCGCATCTAGCTGACCGAGTGTCTGTTTGACGAACCGTTGATTGGATACTAGCTCCACATGATGCACACTACCACCGAGAATCTTAGCGAGGCCAAAACGATGCTAGATGGCGCATTTTCGAGTGCGGTCAAGTGGGCTCAGACCCGGGCCCCGAAAAAATTTCAACTGACCATATCTTGCTATCTAGAGCTCCGATTTGCATTCCGAAAAGACAGGCAATGGTCCACAACTCGAGCACTACACATGTATATAATGACATCATCCCGGGCCACCTGTCCCCAGCCGCCCTGTTTGTTGGGGATCAACTACACACTCTTTCTTTAAACTGCAATATCTTGAGCACCGGGGCTCCGTTTGACGAGCCGTCTGAACCGCGGCTTCTAGAGCACGCTGAACACTACATTCTAGGACATTGATTTGGCATTTCGGACACCTTGATTTTCCATCCCATCTAGAACATCTTGCAGCACTTTTGGCCTAAAAAGCCGCTTTAATCATACATTCCCGCTACCCTTTGGCTGCCCAGGGCCTTGGCACCTACCCTAGCCTTCTGCACTACACTCGATTGCACCCTTTGCCTGGCATAGACCACCTGCTAGCTCCGACCAACTTTGGCTGCATCAATGCCTTTGTGGAGCCATACTTGGTTTTATTTGGTAGTCACACAACCATTTCTGAGACTTGGTCTAGAAGATAGTCATTTCTGAGACTTGACTATACAAGACTTGCATAACTCTTCGTGATAGGGTCCATAGGGTGAGGTTTTTTTGAGCTGGGGAGTTCTCAAGTGTGAGATCCTTTCGGTGATACAGGCAGCTGGAACACCCTTTTCGTGACTTCGTCATAAGCTATGTACTAATGATTCCTACTCGATGCTTGGGTACCATTGTTGGCAAGTTATGCATACATATACACTCTATATTTTGGGTTCTTACTGTTCTACTTCTAGGAAAACTCTTACAAACTTTTTCCAAGTTGTGATGGTTGGTTTTTTTATCTTTTGATCCATTTATGCTATTATGCTATTAGAATGCTGGCAAAATCACAGGATAAGTCATGTGTGCCTTCTTGGGAGATGCATGGTTGGTTTGAATGGATGATCAGAACGGACCTCAATTCACTCCTTTTCATGTAACACAAAGAATCTAGATAAATATTCATGTGTCCAAGAAGATTTTTTTCCAGTAGTGCATAGTCTTTATGTTCGGGCCAACAAGATTAAGAGAGACACTGGAATCCCCTTTGCATGTTGTAATTTCAATGATTAACTATGAAAACTCATTTGATGTGCATGTGTTTGTTATTATCTAAAGATGAGCTTAATTGAAGTTTTTGGGGATTGAGTCAGTCAAAAGTTTTGGGTTCTTGCTCGTGTGTTTGAAGGGGTTCTCAAAGCAAAAACTTGGGTAACCATGGCTTTCTCTTATCCGGAATTTCATGGAAGAAGTGATGAAGATGTGAAAGAATGTTTGGAAAAGATGGAGGTTGCGTGCATTAGCAATCAGATTCATGATGCGGCACAGATGTTACGTCTTCTCCAGACTTGTTTCAAGAGTGATGCACGAGTTTGGTCCAAAGAATTTGAAGAGGAGTTGTGTGCGGTTGATCCACCTGTGAGATTAAGTTGGGACAATCTATGGCATGGATTGGAAGTGGAGTTTGTGAAGACAGAAGATCCTGATAAAGTGTGGCAAGAAGTACAGGGTTTGGTGCAAAGGGAAGGTGAGCTAGTAGATGCATTCATATGTAAGTTTTCAATGGCCTGAGAGAGGATGTGCAAGGCCTTAGCACCACAGGTACCCCCACATGACATGATGAAGAAGGACAGGTTCTTGGCTAGTCTTTGGGATAATATAGGTTGGAGAGTGGATCTACAGATGCCCAAGACATATGAAGATGCACTAGATGTCGTGAGGAACAAACACTGGAAGCTGAGAAGAATGAGTCATCTAGGAGTAAAGTCTTTTCCCAAGAGGTCTGAGTTTCAGACTATGGATTTGTTGCAAGGTCGCATGCCAAGGGTTCATCATGAACCAGTGGTTCCAGTTACTCCTCAGGTTATGCCAGCAGCGATCACTACAGTAGTGCAAGATGATGGTCTAGGGCAAGACATGAGGCAAGTGGTAGATTTAATGAAGAAAGCTAGGTAATGTGGGAAATAATCGAGGTCGGGGGAGGTTTGAAAATCAGCCAAGAGGTGAAGAAAGAACCACGAATGGTGTTGGATAAAGCAATGGTAGAGTTTGGAGGCAGACACCCACGTTGGTGCAGCCAAAGTTGGTCGAGGATAGGAGATGGTCTCTGCCAAGAAAAGACGGCAGTCGAGTGCAGTGCAGAAGGCTAGGACACGTACCAAAGCCCTAGGCAGCCAACGGGTAGCAAGAATGTATGCATGAAGCGGTTTTTTAGGCCAAAAGTGTTGCAGGATGGTCCAGATGGGATTGCAGAGAAAGGTGACCAAAATGCCAATTCAGTGCTTTGAAAGGTAGTACTGAGTGTGCTCTAGAAGTCGGTCTAGACGAGTAG
This sequence comes from Adiantum capillus-veneris, assembly GCF_014529385.1. NCBI lineage: Eukaryota > Viridiplantae > Streptophyta > Polypodiopsida > Polypodiales > Pteridaceae > Adiantum > Adiantum capillus-veneris. The sequence goes on from NC_140936.1 coordinate 104,976,112, forward strand.
TCAAACATAGCTGCGGTGCTCAAGATATAGCAGTTTAAAGCTAGAGTGTGTAGCAGATCCCCAACGGACAGGGAAGTTGGGGACAGGTGGCCCGGGCTGATGTCAGTATATTCATGTGTAGAGCTCAAGTTATGGAGCATGCTTGTCTTTTCGGAATGCGAATCGGAGCTCTGGAAAGCAAGTTAAGGTCAATTGATTTTTTTCCGGGGGCTGGGTCTGAGCCCATTTCGCTACACTGGAGGGTATGCCATCTGGCATCTTTTGGGCCTCGCCAAAGTTCTCGGTGATAGAGTGAGTCATGTGGAGCTAGCACGAGTCAAGGGCGCGTTAATCGGATGATTGGTCGGCTAAATACAGGAGGATCAAGTTGGGAGCCGTGGGCAGTGAAGGGTTGCAAATGATTTTTTCCATTTTTTGTGACCTTGGATAGCGGACCCAGAATAGTCGAAGTTTGAGGAGCCTGAGGGGAGACTAAGGTTGAAGACCGAGGCAGTCGAATGGAACCTTTACCCCAATCATGTGGCTACTAGGCAGTATGGAGTATGCACTCAAGATGTAGGGGAAAAAATGGTGTTAAGAAGGTTTTTTTGGGGCAAATAAGAACCCATGGAGAGGCAATGGAATGAGCTATCGCCACGTGGCAGGGGCAATACCCCACATGGGGAGCCGTAGGTGGCAGGCAAGGCATATATATACAGCACCATGAACCCCATAAGGAGCATGAGATGGAAAGAGGGGAGCTCCCTCCTTAGTGGTTATGGAATGGGTGATGGCGGCACATGGGGCGCTGTGAGCTGGCGCTGCAGGTGGCGCACGGCCTAGTGGCCCGTATCGCGACAGTTACTGGCCGGTGCGGCGGCGCACCCGCATGTGAGTATAGACCGACGGCCATGTGGCCTTGATGACGTGGCAGCCTCGGAGAAGTTGGTCTCGTGGCCCTTGGGGCCCCAAAATTTTAAGAAAGAGGAAGGGGAAAATACCGACATCGCTATTGCCTCCCCCCTCATGTAAGAGGGAGCGAGGATGAACTCGAGAGCAAGGCCGTCTGGGCCAAGCAAGAAGCAAAAAAAGGCAGTAAAGGCCGGACAAATCAAGGCTAATGACAGAAAGTGAAGTCCAAGGTCAAAGAAAGGGAGCCATCCGAGCTAATAAGAGCAAAGGATAAACCAAAGCAAAGGCAAAGTGGAGGTTGGACCAAATGAGGGGAGAGAGAGGAGAGAGGTGGCAGGAGGAGTCGGATAGAGAGACAGAGAGAGTCTAAGTCAAGCTAATTGAGCAGTATAAGGTTAATCCTAAGGGGGGTAAAAGATGAAAGATAGAAAAACAAAAAATAAAAAGGCTAGGGGGCAATAGCGACATCACTAATGCCCCCCCAAGTGCAAAAGAGAGAAGAAGAGAGCAGATGGAGCAAGGCGGTGCCCCCCTCCCAAAAGATACCAAAAATGGGTGCCATATGGTCCAATGAAGGAGGAGTTTTTCCAAATTGAAGACCCCCCCTATAAAAGTCATAAATTAATCAAATTAGGGGCTTTTTTCCTGGCTTTTGGTGTCGTTTGAAGCCTGCAAAGTGGAGCTTTTAGGCAGAGGAGTGTGCCTGTCAAACCCCTTTGTATTTTTTTGGGTAAATAGACATGGTGATCGTAGTGTGAGTCTGTACATGTGTTTGGTGAAGTGCAATCGAGCCTTTGTTGTCCTGTCTCGCTGTTGTTTCCCCTTTCCCCCTTCTCTTTCTCCTGCTTTCATGTTTCTCCTCGGTGCGGCTGTGTGGAAGTGTGTGCCCCCCCAGACTGATGGTGTTTTGAGTGAGAGAGTGAGATTGACAAGCTGTGTGTGTGTGTGTGTGTGTGTGTGTGTGTGTGTGTGTAAGGGTGGAGACAGGTAGTGGTAGTAGGTGTACCTTGAGTGGTGGATTTGTGGAGTGTGTGAGTAGTGTCAATCGAGCAGGCGATGGTCTGCTAATGTGAGTTTTGTGTTCGAAGGTGTTTTCCGAGAGGATAGGGGTGTTGTGAATACCATAAGCTATAGAGAGGCCCTTATGTTTGTGCCAGGCGTGTTTCCCCACTCCCCCTCTCCATCTTCTCGTGTCCCCATTGAGGAGTATGCTGATGCTCCTTGTTGAAGTCGAAGCAGTGATTTTGGTGTTGCCAAAGATGCGACCTTTGAAGACCAGGTGCTGCTAGTGATGGCTTGGACGGGATTTCCCATTTTCACTGGGGTTGAAGATGCGGAAACCTGGCTTCAAGACTACAGGTTGTTCATGTTGGAAAGTGGTTTAGCGAGAGAAGATGGTGCGGTACAGGTGTTCCCACTCCTGGTTCGTGGTAAAGCAAAGCTATGGTTCGATAGCCTTGGTGAAGAAGAAAAATCAGATTGTGAAGGCCTGGAGGTGGCTTTTGGAAGAAGATTTATTGCGGATGCGCAGCTAAATGAAGTAAATCGGAAGCTAGATAGTGTGAAGCAAATCTTGGAGGGAGGTTTTCAAGCGCTCGAGTGGGGGTTTGAAGCCCTATGGGGGAAGTTAATCAAGGTAACGACTGTAGAAAATGCTAGTTTTTTAAAATTGTGTAAATTCATGGATTGCCTGCATGAGGAGGTGCGAGATAAGGTGGAAATAGATGGTCCAATGTCGTATGAAGAGGCAATAGCTCTAGCGAGAGGGCAAACCAAGAAGATTTTGAAGAAGCGTGAGGCTAGGCAGGGTTTGCCAAATGCAGTGAAGCCAAGGCAGTGTGATGCGGTGGTAGCCAAGCCACAGGTGATGCAAAGAGAAGTGCAAGTGCAAGAAGAACCAAAAGTTCTTTGGCTGCAAAGAGACAAGATGGTTCCTATGCCCAAGATGCCAGCTAGAGAGGTTTCGGTTGTGGAAGAAGTGCAGGTGGTTCCAGAGTGGACAAAGGAAGTGCTGCCGAGTTCGAGTGTGGCTGTTGAAGCTCCATTAAAGTGCAGTAAAGAGCAAGGACTGCGGTTGGCAGACGAGGTTGAAGCGGTGAATCTAGAGGATATTCCTGAGCTTGAGACCAAAGAGGAGACTGGGTCAAGTGACAGTAGCTCTACGGATGCGGACACGAGTTGGGAGACCAAGTCGATCCAATCCAGGTATGATGAGTTTGACCCCTTACATGTGAGTGGAGAGGCTTTAAATGTGTGTGAGGAGCAACATGAAGTGCAAGCTGAAGTGCTTAGTGGAGACCAAATGGAGCAGTCTAGGCTTAGAGGTGGTGAGGAGCAAGTAAAACTGGTGTGCAGTGCCATGCTAATGGCCATGTTGATGAAGATAGCAGTGGAGTATGCCATAGTGGTGCAACAGGTGTAAAATTTTTCCAAGAGGGATAGAGCAGTTGTACCTATGGAAGAGGATGAGAAGGATGCGGTAGAGAATGCGTTTCTCTCTTCCTTGGCAGAAATTGATAATGCAGCGATAGAAGAGCAAGTAATTGCAGTGGACAAGCAAGTGGTGCTTATTGACCTTGAAGGGCATATTGACGAGGAGGAGCTCGACGATGCTGGAATTGAGTTTATGGCAGGTGAGAAGGACAATACGCAATCAAAGTTAGAGGTGCTTCCTACGCAGTCAGTGCCCTCTATGGCAGGTGATGTGAATTCCCAGGCAATGTCCAAGCTTTCTAAGGAGGTCTATGAGTAGTGGTTGAAAGTAATGGTGATAAAAGCGACTGTGAAGTATGTAGTTGAGCAGGTACAGGATCTGCTAGATGAGGATCTAGCTTTACATGGATGGGAGGGCAGGTCAGATATTTTAGGTCTGTTTGATGTGAGTGGTGGTACAAGAATGTCTTTGGATGGTGAGCACAAAGGTGCTCTATTTGGTGTTCGTGGAGGAGCTTTTGCGAGTGGGAAGTTTTCCAAGAAGTGCTTGGAGTGGTAGAAGTATGTGGATGGCAGTTTGGTTATGCAGTTGGATATGTGCCTTGGTGTGGCACTATGCAAAGATGTTGCAGGTGGATGGAGAAGACCAATGCAAGGTGTTTGACCCATGAGGGTGATTACAGGTAAAGCAGGGGGTTGGGCAACCCGCATGAGCAAAGACAACGGGTAGCACGTGCCATTTATGTATATATGCTAGGTGGTTTTACAGTGTACAGAGAGTCTGTTTATGGTGTGCAGTCTGTTAGTGCAAAAAGGCCATGTGTGGTTGAACATAAATGTTCAACAAGGGGGTGGGCAATGATGGTGCAGCCAAAGTTGGTCGAGGATAGGAGATGGTCTATGCCAAGCAAAGTTGGCAGTCGAGTGCAGTGCAGAAGGCTAGGGCAGGTACCAAAGCCATAGGTAGCCAAAGGGTAGCAGGAATGTATGCTTGAAGCGGTTTTTTAGGCCAAAAGTGTTGCAGCATGGTCCAGATGGGATAGCAGATCAAGGTGACCGAAATGCCAAGTCAATGCTTTGAAAGGTAGTGCTCAGTGTGCTCTAGAAGCCGGTCTATACTGCTCCTCAAACGGAGCCGCGGTGCTCAAGATATTGCAGTTTAAAGCTAGAGTGTGTAGCAGATCCCCGACCGATAGGGTAGCTGGGAACAGGTGGCCCGGGCTGATGTCAGTATATACATGTGTAGAGCTCGAGTTAGGGAGCATGCCTGTCTTTTCGGAATGCGAATCGGATCTCTGGATAGCAAGTTAAGGTCAGTTGAATTTTTTCGGGGGCCAGGTCTGAGCCCATTTGGCTGCAATGGAGGGTGTGCCATCTGGCATCTTTTGGGCCTCGCCAAAGTTCTCAGTGATAGAGTGAGGCATGGAGAGCTAGCATGAGTCGACGGCGCGTCAATTGAATGCTTGGTCGGCTAGATACAGCAGGATCAAGTTGGAAACCGTGGGCAGTGAAGGGTTGCAGATGATTTTTTCCATTTGTTTTTTACCTTGGATAGAGGACCCGGAATAGTCGAAGTTTGACGATCCTCAGGGGAGACTAAGGTTGAAGACCAAGACAATCGAATGGAACTTCGACCCCCATCATTGGGCTACTAGGCAGTATGGAGTATGCACTCAAGATGTAGGGGAAAACAATGGTGTTAAGAAGGTTTCTTTGGAGCAAATAAGAACCCATGGAGAGGCAATGGAATGAGGTACCACCACGTGGCAGGGGCAATACCCCACATGGGGAGCCACAGCTGACAGGCAAGGCATATATATATAGCACCGTGAATCCCATAAGGAGCATGAGATGGAAACAAGCGAGCTCCCTCCTTGATGGTTATGGCATGGGCGATGGCGGCCCATGGGGCGCTGTAAGCTGGAGCTACAGGTGGCACGCGGCCCAATGGCACGTATCGCGGCGGTTTTTGGCTAGTGAGACGGCACTAGAGGTAGCGCACCTGCATGTCAGTATAGAGCAACGGCCATGTGGCCTTGATGATGTGGCAGCCTCGGAGAAATCGGTCCCGTGGCCCTTGGGGCCCCGAAATTTTGAGAAAGAGGGAGGGGGCAATAGCGACATCGCTATTGCCTCCCCCCTCATGTAAGAGGAAGATCCCATAGCTCGGGTAGAGGGCATAGAGGGAGCAAGGATGAACTCAAGAGCAAGGCCGTTCGGGCCAAGCAAGGAGAAAAAAAAGGAAGTAAAGGCCGGAAAAATCAAGGCTAACCACAGAAAGTGAAGGCCAAGGTCAAAGAAAGGGAGCCATCCAAGCTAAGAGCAAAGGATAAACCAAAGCAAAGGCAAAGTGGAGGTTGGACCAAATGAGGGGAGAGAGAGGAGAGAGGTGGCAGGAGGAGTCGGATATAGAGAGGAGAGAGGTGGCAGGAGGAGTCGAAGAGAGAGAGAGAGAGAGAGAGAGAGAGAGAGAGAGAGAGAGTCAAAGTCAAGCTAATTGAGCAGTATAAGGTTAAGCCTAAGGAGGGTAAAAGATGAAAGATAGAAAAATAAAAAATAAAAAGGCTAGAGGGCAATAGCAACATTGCTAATGCCCCCCCAAGTGCAAAAGAGAGAAGAAGAGAGCAGATGGAGCAAGGCGGTGCCCCCCCTCCCAAAAGATACCAAAAATGGGTGCCATATGGACCAATCTAGGAGCAGTTTCCCCAAATTGAAGACCCCCCCCCCCCCCTTATAAAAGTAAAAAATTAATCAAATTAGGGGCTTTTTTCCTAGCTTTTGGTGCCGTTTGAAGCCTACAAAGTGGAGCTACTAGACAGAGGAGTGTGCCTGTCAAACACCTTTGTATTTTTTTTGGGTAAATGGCAGTGTGAGTCTGTACATGTGTTTGGTGAAGTGCAATCGAGCCTCTGTTGTCCCGTCTCGCTGTTGTTTCCCCTTCCCCTCTTCTCTTTCTCCTGCTTTCATGTTTCTCCTCGGTGCCGGCTGTGTGGAAGTGTGTGCCCCCCTGGACCGACGGTGTTTTGAGTGAGAGAGTGAGATTGAGTGGCTGTGTGTGTGTAAGGGTGGAGACATGTAGTGGTAGTAGATGTACCTTGAGTGGTAGATTTGTGGAGTGTGTGAGTAGTGGCAATCGAGTAGGAGGTGGTCTGCTAGTGTGAGTTGTGTGTTCGAAGGTGTTTTCCGAGAGGATAGGGGTGTTGTGAATACCATGAGCTATAGAGAGGCCCTTGTGTTTGTGGCGAGCGTGTTCTCCCATTCCCCCTCTCCGACGTGTTATAATTGTGGAGAGTTGGGTCAGATCAGCCTGCAATGCAATGAGCCACCAAGGATGGGGGGAGACATGTATCCATTTCCAAGACAAGTGCTAGCTAGGTGAAATGATTATGGTATTGAAATTAAGGGAGAAGAAGAACCAATGGATTAACCCAAGAGGAAAAGGGAAAGACAAAAGTGATAAGTGTGGTCACCTTGGAGAAGAAATCAAAGCTAGAGGATACATTAGCGATGCTTATTGGGAAGAGGACCACACAGGATAAGGAAGGAAGAAATTCCCCAGGTCCTAGCAAGAAGAAGGGAAAGAGCCATGAAGACGAGGATTTCAAGGCCAAGAGGACAAGAAGGGCTCGTCACGAGTATCATGTTTTAGATTTTCCACTAGGGGATGGGCAATTAAGCTATCACTTGAAGGAGGATCTGAGTAGCAGGAAAGCAGATGTTACTTTTGGGCAACTTATAGAGATGGTTCCTAAGCTAAACCACAGTGAAAGAGGATGGTTAACACAATGGAGAAAGAACTAGAGAGAGGTTCAGTGAAGATGTTGGCAATAAATGAGCTACCATATATTTTCCCAATAGTAGATGTGTGGCACAAAAGAAAAAAATTGGGACAAGGTTATGTTGATGGAGGAGCTCAAATATGGTCATAACACACTCATGTGTTGAGAAATGGGTCTTAAAGTTTGACTGGGGTGTCAGGTTTTTGGATTAGATTGACAAACCATCAGAAGGTAAACTGTTTGGGTGTCTTAAATAGCTTAGAAGTGGAGGTATATGATGTAAAGGTGGTGGTTGATTTTCATGCGATGCCAGTGGGTTTGGGAGCATATCCTATTATACTAGGCAGATCATGGTTACGTGTAGTGGGAGATGTTCAAGATTGGAGACGTGATACAATTAGCCTCTATGGGAATACAGATGCCAAGAAGCTATATAATATGGACACAAGGAAAGTATTGGAGGAACTTTACAAAGATGAGGATGAGTCTAGTGATGAAGACTATTCCACAGTGACTGACGAGGAAAGTGATAGTACTACCTAGAGTGATGAGGATGTTCATGTTGCATTTCTTTTGATGGAAAAAGAAATCCATGAGTCTGGCTTAGTTGCATTTGAAAATGGGATTGAAGATGAAAGTGAAGGGCCTTATGAAGTGATTGAAGGGCTGATGCAAACCAAGGTTGAATTGTGAGAGAAGCAAGAATTGATGACACAAATGATCAGTGGAGACCTCTCAGCTATGGAGAAGGAGATATATTTGCACAGGTTGGCTAGTTGTCTTGATTTGTTCACCACTTCATATGAAGATATTAGAGGGTTCAAAGGAGAAGAGATGCATATAGAGCTGAAAGAAGGTGCTAAGACAATGCGGCAAAGGTTAACAAGGATGGGTGAAGAGACGATGGAAGCCTTGCGGCTAGAGGTGGACAAGTTATTGACGGCAGGGTTCATAGTCTTAGTGGAGACCGTAGAATGGGTGAGTCCAGTAGTAGTCATCCCAAAGAAGGATGGAAATTGGATGATTTGTGTAGGTTTTAAACCCTTAAATGTAGCCACTAAGGAGAACCCATATCCTCTTCCATTCATCAATCATATATTGGATTCAGTGGCAAGTTATGAGAGGTACAGTGTGTGTGATGGTTTCTCAGGCTATTTTTAATTGAAAATTTCTTTCAAAGACCGAACAAAGACAACTTTCATTACGCCATGGGGTTGTTATTACTACACGATATTGCCATTTGGGTTAACAACAAATTGACCATCCTTCTATCAAGAGAAAGCAAATTGGGTATTACCATTCATTGGTAGTTGTGTTAAAATCTTTTATGGACGACTTCTGTGTCTATAGCAGTAGGGTTGAACACCATGAGAAGTTGCAGATGGTATTGGCTCAATATGATGAATGTGGAGGACAACTAAATCCAAAGAAATGTCATCTAGAACAGCCAAGGGTGAATATATTGGGCCATATGGTGTCAGAAAATGGCATTGAGACTGATCCAAAAAAGGTTAATTAAGTCTATTATTCTTCTTCCATCACCTAAGAGTACAAAGCAATTGGCAACCTTTATACACAAAGTGAAGTACATGGTGTGATTTATTTCACTACTTCTTTATCCATTGCAGCAAATGGCAAAGCTTGATCCATTGCAATGGGATGACAAGTGTGAAGAAGTGTTTCAAGAGGTGAAAGAGGTGTTAGGGGGGACTACCAGCCATCCAGGCTCCTGATTGGGAGCAAGCGTTTTATGTAAATCCATCAGTAGGGGATGATTTTATTTGAGATGTCATAAATACTAATATCGAACCAACCCAAATGATTTTCTCATATTAAGATGATCACTTAATGTGGGAGAATAAACGAGAACAAGGGTTAAGATATTGAGATGTGATTATAGATATATCTCAACACGGGGCCAATAGAAAAGGGGCCCAAATGAGATATGGTCTATCAAGAGCAAGGCTAACCACTGGAGCATAAGAACTTAGGGTTAGCTTCAATGAAGACCTCCAATAATGTGTGTAAAAGTCCTTTGACCTTTGGTAAGCTAGGATTGAGCTTGAGGCGGAAACCCGACCCGGCTCGAGGTGCTTGTCTTGCTTGTCATGCTTGATGACTAAGGTGCTTGAGGTTCTTGGTGATTGAGGTGTTTGTGATTCTTGAGGTTCTTGATGATTGAGATGCTTGAGGTGCTTGACATGCTTGAAATGATATGGTTGTACTTGAGGTGAGAACCCAATTCAAGCTTAAAGTGCTTAAGGGCCAAGCTTGTGGTGGGAATTGGGCCTATGCATGAGGGGCTTGAGGTGTCAAAAAGTCAAATATTCAATCCCTACAAGGAGGGGGCTAGCCCTACATGAGGGGGGGTGAGAGAGAACACCGACACACTCACACAAGGCATGCATGCTACAAAGAAAGCAAAAGGGACACTTGTCAAGTTCCTCCTCATGTTGCCCTCATGATGTGCCTGAAGCCTATTGGTTGGCCACCCAAGGGGTCCAATGATAATTTAGGAGATTTAATTAATTGATTTTGAATTTATCAAGTCCTCTCTCTATAAAAGGGGAAAGGGGGACACTTGTCCCAAGGCTACCCTTCCTGCTTGTAATGCCTCCCGCTTGTGATTGACTAGGCCTGGAGGGGTTTAATGAGCTTCAAGCATGAGCTACAAGGGGGGGTCGACCAAGAAATCTAGGGGTTTCTTAGGGGGTATACTCCCCAACACACACTCACAAACACTCTCATGGTGTGCTATGCAAGGTGCAAGAGCTCCATCTTCTTCTCGAAGCTACTTGAGAAGTTGAGAGCTTACACCAACACTCTTGGCTATGGAATGAAAATCCAACCAAGAGCTATGCTTCAATGATTAAGCTTTCCATCTTCTCCATCTTCATTACTATGCTATTATGTATGCTAAGCAAAAAGAGTGATGATAAGTAAGGAAATATTTCTTTCTCCTATGGAATACTTCTTCTTCCTCTTCCATAGCCTCATTCCTTGCTAGCTCTCTCCACCTTCGAAGGTGTTTGAGGTCTTGGGATAGTCAATGCTTTCCACAAGTTTATGTTATGCTTATTTCAAGAAGGCTAATGGTTTATTGCAAGTAGATTAATTACTTCATGCAAGTAGATTAATTGTATTGCAAGGTAGATTAATTGTTGCTTTAAATACACTAAGTACATACATAAGTTTTGTTAACATGGCTGACAATAATCAAGAGAGTAGATTTGAACATTGATAACTTTGATTTTGCACATGATGGTGCTAATGATGATGCTCCCATGTTTATCAATTGTCTTGTTTCTAAGCTGCAACAAGCTACGGGAAACCCACCCCTACAAGGTGAAGTTTCCCAACAACTTCATAGTTATGGGATTCTCCAAACTCCCCCAAAAGAGAGAGCACCTGAGAAGTCTCTTTGAGAGATTTCCAAGAGAGGGCTCTCTACGGTGAGAGAAGAGGAGAACCCATACAAAGCGTTTAAAGGTTTAGTAGTGGGCTTACCTCCATCCAAGAAGAGAGGCAAACTCTACTATAGAGACTTCACCAAGGGAAGGGGAAATACGTGAGTCTCCCAATACTTCCGAAGATGTGTCTCCAAGAATATAGTGGCCTCAATGATCTCCAACTTCCCCCAAGAGGGAAAGATCACCACAGAGTCCTCCTCCTCGTTATCACAGAAAGGAAGAGAGGTACCAAAAGAAGGAAGAGGAGAGAAAGAGGTCACCCTCTTCTTCATATTCATCACCTTCCTCATGTTCCAATGAAGGTAGTGGCTCTTCTCTCAAAGAGCCCAAGAGGAAAGGCCATTGCAAGTCCTATCCGGTATGGAGAAGGTCCAAGAAGCTAAAGAAGTTCAAGGAGGGAGGAAAGAACACCACTTTCCTTACCTATGATGGCACCTTTGGTACTGCGGACAAGATCTCGGCCTTCATCCAAAAGTTTAATGTGGCCTTTGGTGATGAGGGCTTCACAGAGTCCTCTAAATTGCATCAGGTATCTACGCATTTCCAGGGCTCCACTCGTCAATGGTGGGCTAGCCTCCTATGGTCCCAAAGAAAAGCTCCAAGGACATGGAAGGCTTTAAGAGCCTCCACAATTTTTGGCAAGCAACACTAAAGACGATGTCCTCACGGAATGGCAAAGCTTGAAACTCTCTCCCTACGATTCTATCAGAAGTATGTAGATAAGTTTTGGGATTTACTTCTCAAAGCCACTATCTACAAAAAGGTAGACTTTGGGGAGCAAAAGCAATAGTTCTGTGCGGATCTTTCTGAAGAGATGACCGAGTATATTAACTTGCAAAGGCCTAGTACCATATCAGTGGTCATACACCATACTATGGTCGCCTCTCAAATCAATTTCCAACAAGGGGCTAATAGAAACTCTAAGCCCATGGAAGTGAAGGATCAAAATGAGCCTAGAGGGAGGATTAATGCTCAAACTTCCTCCAAAGGCAACTCTAGCAACAACGATAACAAAGCTAAGGAGAAAGGAGTCTACAAAGGTAAGAATAGACTCTCTCCAATAGAGCTAGATTGTTATCATAAGGATAACAAATACTACAAGTGTGGACAGCAAGGGCATGTCTATCGTGCTTGTCTCCCAAAGAAATGCACGCAACGAGCTGCCTTGAGTTTCTAGGCTGGAAACTCCAAAAGAAGATGCTCATAGCAAAATCTTTTGTTCTACCTATGCTAGGAGATATGTACATACATGTTTATGAGTTGGGTAATCCCTTGTAAATATGCATGCTTTTCACAAGTTAATGAAAATCTATATTTTCATATACATGATTTCTGTTAGAAAGTCTGTAAATGAGTTTAATGTTTCAACCAATAACAATAAAAAAGACGGGAATCAAGAGGAATTAGAGTTTTCTAAATTCCTAAATCCTTTTGTTCCCTAAATCATTTGGCTGCATGAAGATGTGAACTTTTTATGCATTTGGCAATTCAAAACCTTAGTTGCCACTCCTCTTAGCATTTGAGATTTGGCTCTTAATTATAGAGAGTAGAGGAGTAGGTCTAACATAGCAGAGTTGCCGAGGTCTAGCTCCTTTCAGACTTCTTATGGCTCAATAATGGTAGAGCCATAGGCAAGTCTAAAAGGACTCCATCTTTAAGTCCAAAGCTCCCAAGGTGTGTACCATATCCCTCATAGTGGGCTCAACAAAACCGATAATAGATCCCGGTTCCACTTACCCTAATATAATTAATAAAACCAACCATTTATAGGCTACTTAAGGACCTCTCTTCTTAAGCAAGAAAAGAAAAACCAAATGCTCTGATACCAATGTAATGGAAATGGCCTATGAACTTAGAGAATAGCAGAATTAAGAGAATTAGAGTGAGCAACTTTGAGAGCATAGAGGGTGAACTTAATTGATAGTAGCAACTTAATCTCATAGCACTTAATTAACTAGGCATGAGCAATACTTTTGCAAGAGAGAGAGTTTAGAGAATATGACAACAGTTGAGGACCGCATTTATATGGAGACGGTCCCCCCTCCAAAAGGCATTTTTATTATCGATTCTCTCATTAAGAGAGACTTGGTACAATACAATCTTTGTGTTCCTTGAGACCTCTTTGGCGGTATGAAGATGGAAGCTTCATAGACCAAGCTTTTGCTTAATAGCAAAAATAAATCTTAGCTTGAAAACAATCAAGATCGTGTGATCATTATCAAAAGTAGGAAGGCAACTTGTTAAAGGTTTCCTCTTGACTATCCTCCAATTTCTCTGTACCTTGATTGTCGTACATAGATTGAATATTGACATCAATCATGTCTTTGTCAAGGTCCACCTCTGTAGTGGGAGAAGTTTTCCCATCTTGATTCTCATCTCTTGCCTTCCTAACCATCTTCCAAAGTTCTTTTATCAATTGTCTCTGACCTCTGGCACATTAGGCAGTATTTGGTACGCAAAGTTTTTTGTAGTGTTGTCTTCCACTTGACTTGCCATTCTTTAGACGTGTTTGCTCATTTCTTTCCTAAAGGGTTTTCCTCATATTTACAACTAGAATTTCAAGATCTCATTTTAATTCACTCACTTCTTTCATTTTGTCAAGGTCTTTCAAGTTTGTAGATGGCTGGGGAACTATCCTTTCTTGGACGGGCATGTCCTATCAGAGTTTGAGCGGTCTCAATCAACTTTTTGCACATCTCTAGTAGGAGCTTACTTTTCCCATTCCACATGAGGATAAGTCATTCATCTATGTTCTAGTGTCTAGCGGTTGTCTTTGGAAGCCTTCAAAATTGCTTTCAATGGCTCAACCTTTTTATCAATTAGCAATGAACCTCCAGAACTAGCCTCTTTTGTTGTGGTTTCAATTGGGTTTAGTTCAGTCTCACGTATTTCCTCTAGTACAACACTAGACTATGATTTTTTTGGTTGTTGTGATTGCTCTCAAGCTTGGAATAGCTCAATCCTAAACTTCCTTTAGCTTCTTATATTATTTCACTCTCACTCTATCTTGTGTGGCTTTCCTAACAAATTTTGCACTAATGAATGTGTGGAGAGCCTCTACCTTACTATTTGCTTGGTGTTTTTTGTTTATCTAGTGCTTTTGTCCTACTTTCAATGGTATTTTTGTCTCGAAGTTTGATCCTCTTGAATATGGTAATACCTCCAAAATGTTTATTGCCACCTTTCCTTTTTTCTTTGGGTTTTGAGCGCAGTTCGGGTAGTATTCAATTTTGCATCCTCCATAATATCCTCCCTCGCTCTTCTTCCCTTGAGGAGTGTCGACTAGAGCATTTGGTTGGTCCTTCGGGAAATCTCTAGCCGAATGGTCTCCACCACATCTTGAACAAGGTCCCAGATGTCTTTTTTGTTTAGGTTGTTGCGCATATAGCCTTTGATGATGTGACTTTGGTCTGGATTCACCCTGATAGCTATGAACATCAACATTTCCTAACTTAGGGTAAACCCTTCACTCTGGTTTAAGTTACCCTTTATCGACTCTGAGGCTCTTAAGAATGAAATAAAAGTTTTTTGGTCATAGGATTCCATGACCCTCGATGGATAACAATCAAACTAGTGGCAGTGTCCGTGATTGTCCTCCTAGTGAAACATTTGTACTGGTACTAAGCACTCTCTTTTGGGTATTGATCTAGATGTACATATCTCACTGTTACTTGATCATCTCCCAATAGTGGTGGTTGATTTTCTAAAACTGGTCTTGGTCTTCCTACACCTAGTTGTGGGTTTATAGCTGGCCCTGAGATGTATCTTGGTGGTGGCAATGCTGGCCTATTTTGTTGATACTTAGGTTTTGTTGTCACTTTCTATTGATATTGAGGATTAGGTTGATAAGGCCTTTCCCTAATTTGCCCTTGATTGTAGTAGCATTCCTCGATCGCATGATTTGTCCACTTTTTCTCAAATTGAATGGCACACCACTTTAGTTTAGGATAGGGCTACAATAGCATTGTGCATTGTGGTGTCAGATGATCTCCTCCACAAGTTATCGCTTCAAAGAAGGTACTCTCTGATGTTGGATCCCCAACTTTTGGGAATTCTCCTCGAAATTCCTTCCGGGAGATCTTTGATTCTCATGGGTGTTTACTGTTGCGGTGGTGTTTTTGTTGTGCTTGGTCCACTAGCTCCAGATCGATAATCTGTTAAATTCACATTTGTGTCTCTCGACACTTCTCCAAAGATTTGCAATTTCACTAAGTAGATATCTTCCTTTGTGACCTTGTCCAACGTCATACACTTTTTTTGCTACAAATGGATGCGTGGAAAGCCCTACAAAATACGTAAATAACACGTTGCAAGCTATAAACAAACAAATTTTCATACCTGATGACTCAGACAAATCCATAGTCGAGCTAAACACGAGCAAAGAAAGACAGAGAACAAGATAGAGTGAGAGAAAATGTGCGGCGCACCTCCTAGAGTGGAGTGCTATGCCGACACGACGAGAGAGAAGAGAGGAGAGGAGAGAAGAAGACACAAGCACTGGGTGCAATCTCCTCATGTGCAAGAGTGACCATTTTCCTCTTGCACGTATTTACTTTATAGATTTCTTGAATGGTCAAAGTGAGTACAAACTGGCCAGTCGGTCATCAATGGACAAAGCTCATAAAGAGCACTTGAATATTAAAATGTACTTTAAATGTACATCAATCCATTGGTCAAGCCTTTTCAACCTATCAGCTATAATAAATAGTAAAATATCAATTCCATTACATACCTCTCCATTGGAAAGCAAATGTCCTCAGTTGGAAAGATAAGAATCTGCAAACTATATTGGTAAAAAATAGTGATGATCAGTATTCTGTGTTATGAACATCTCATAATAAAAGAAAAAAATATTAAACTAAATAATGTTGTTTATGCATGTCGTAATCCTTAAAATACCTATTCTAGTGTCCCATACCACTAGAATAAGCAGTATATGTCATACCCTGATGTATCAAGATATCATTGGTCACACTTATCATTCAATAATCAATTTTCATCAATCTGAAGTCCAATTCCATAAATACTGTTGTGACAAAAAATCATCACAAATCCAAATCCAAATATATGCCAACATGTACCCGGCTAACAAAATCATACTTAAGACAGTGGTGGCTTGCCACTGTAGCATGATTTCGTGATTGGTGTTGCCTAAACCGACAAATCTACACCAAATAGACATGCGGCCTAAATCCACGAATCTGCACTAATGCTGCCTAAATCGGTGAATCTACATTTGGTAATGTTTTTAAAAAAGTTGTGAATCTGTATTTTGTTGTTGTGATGCCTAAATCGACGGATCTGCATGGGTGTTGCCTAAGTCGACGGATCTTCATCGACAAATCTACTCCAGGATGAGCATTTACACACTGCCTAAATCGTGAATCTGTGTGCTTGTGACCAATGGCTAGACAAGCCATAAAAGAGAAAAATATTTACTACTTTTTTGACACAAAATTGCAGTATTCTTAGGTACAAAGTACTTACAAATTATTTTTCCAGTATCCCAAAGCACCTTAGCTCTTGTGGTAGTTGTACAACTAGGGGTTTGTTGATATGAGAGTACCATGGTAAGCTTTATCTACAAAAGTGTTTTTTAAAAAAAGAAAGAAAAAAATCACTAAAAATTAATTTCTTATTCAATTTAAGAATAGTTGGACCACACATAAAATGCATTAACATTTTAAAAGCCATGAAGGACAAAATTGATGAAAGTAGACAACTTGAAGTATAGAGGAGTGGATAATAGGGGTGTTATCTAAATTTACAGGGTGGATTGTAAGATTGGGATAACCAGTTTATACTAGTCTTCCGATAAAGGGATGCCACACTCCCGCCACACTAAATGTATAAATATGAGGATAGGTAAATAGCAAGTCTTGTTTCGGAGTATGTAGCTACAAGTGTATTCGTTAGAGTTCGCATATGGTCATCATTGCTAGAATATCAAGGCCTGATGCATTCAAGGTCTCCTCCTCTTTGTTATTTTTTTTGTTGTTAATTTTTTCTACCATGATTTCTATCAACAGATTTGTATGCGATACTATTGTGCCAACTGTTGATTATATTTCTAGGGAGAAGCACTCGCGTAGTTCCTTGACAAGAGAATTCCATCTCTTAAGGAGCTTTGAGGTTGGTCACTTCTTCTAGGTGCTTAGGGAGAGTGATTGGCATGGTGTGTCATATAACTGGATAAATGTAATGCTAAATTATATGCGTAATTAATGTGCAATATTTTATGCAACTATGTGCTAAACAAGTTACATTTTATGCAACTTTTTACCAATAGGGGGTATTCCAAAGTAGACTAATATTTAAAAATTTAATCGTGATGCTACAAAATATCAAGGCAGTATAGCTGTTGAATTGATGTGAGTCAAAAAGTTCAACTTGTTGTTTTGGTTGGCATAAAACTACCGTGTAATGACCCAATAAAAACAATGGGAGATAGTCAAAGACAAGACCAAAATAAATTATATATATAGGGGTAGAAAATTACATTTTCCCTAACAAGTGAAAATAAGGGAAAACTGCAAATTCTCTTGTTTTTTAAGTCAATTTGAAGCTTTTTGTCTATAATTGTCTATAAAAATTGTGAAAATTTCCCCTTTTTTTTGGTTTTCTTAACACTAGGTTGGTAACCTAACAGGACATAAAAGTGTCCGTTTAGGGTTTTGAAAAAAACCTCCAAAACCATAGTAGATCCACTCATTTTGTAAAATACTTTCATGAGGTTATAGTTCAAGGCCTACTAAACATGGAAAAAATAAAAAACTTGTAAAATTTTTGATCTTTTGGTCACACCAAGCCCTTAAAGTTGATGGACCAGTGAATTTTCATAAAAACAGTCATTTCTTACGTTTTGTTGCATAAAAATAAGATTAGGGATTTTTGTAGGACTTGTGCTCCATTCCCTAGTTAACTTTAATGGGTTGGTGATCAGAACATATGATTGCTTCTCACTCACTATTTTTTGTTTTGCCAAAATAAATAGGTACAAAAAAGTTGAATTTTTACCATTCTGCAAACCTATCATCAAAGTTTCTATAGCCATGCTCAATACAAATAATATATGCATGTTCTCTTAGTTCCCTATTGTCCTCTATGTTCATAAGGAGCCATGGAGCATGTCAAAAGAATAATACATCCCTTACCAAGGGGAATCTTGGGGACAAAGATGAAGTGTTAAATACAGCAAACCTAAAAAAATTGGGTTCAACATTATGAGTTGTAGAATCCCATAGAAACTATTCAATATCTAGCCAAATTTGATCCTTGTGACTATATATGGTTATTACCTACAAAATGCATGTAGTTGTCACAAGAAACTAACAATATTGAAAAAGCTATACTTGATATACTAGAATGTTTTGTTTTCTTCTATAATTGAAAAAACCAACCATCGTTGTGTACTATGCAAAATAGGGTGTTAGGTGCCCCAAAACTCAAGGAATGTTAGCTTTATGTTACAATATGCGACATAGAAAATAAAAAAATGCATTTGGATATCATGAAATCCACTAAAAAAATCATGGAAGAGCTAAAATTGGCTATAAAACAAGATTTGACAATTTTTGTAATTTGGTCATAACTTACAACTTTAATATTTATTTCTCCCTAGAAGCATCAGGACATGTTGAGGACTACTAAAGATAGTTCTCTAGCATTATAGACCTCACAAACATGAATTCTACAGTGGAATAGTTGCAAAAAGTTGAAAAAAGCCAAAAACAGGACCCGTTTTTTCACACAGTTTAGGTTGTGAAATGTTGTGCAAGGACAATGTTAAAGATGGAATTGATGTTCCAAAAAAATGTCGAGTTTTTTTCAGTTCATGAGACAACTTTCTAGATAGATAGCACCTCAAAATCCATTTTGAAACTCTTGACATAATTCAAGGAAAATGGTCACTTAACAGGACATAAAAGTGTGCCAGGACATAAAAGTGTCCCATTACCAACCTAGTGTTAAAGCAAGCTCAAAATCTAACCAGAATTGTAGAATGTTAGTCAGTTAAAATACACTACACTCCTCTTTTGTTTCTAGCACTGATTATATAAGTATAATAAAATTGTGTGTGTGGTGTAAACCAGGGTCAGAGACAGAGATGCTCACACTTTTACTCGCTGCGAGAGAGAAAGAAAGGGAGAGAGAATTAAAATGAAATGTTATATTAAACGTCTTCAAAATGCTTAAGTTACCTATGAGACCAAATTGATACAATCCTTGTGGATCTAAACCAATAGCTATCAAGGGGAATTGTGCAAGAAAGTATTGCACTAGTCATGGAAGAGCTTTGTCAATGCTTTCCATGGGAAACTATCCGAAGAGACCTTAAAAATGTATATGACTCTATAGGTAGTTGGGGGGGGGGGGGGGGGGGGGGGGGGGTGCCATAGTTGTGTGTGCATCAGATGTAGCAAACAAGGGGGGAAAGAGAGATAGAAATGAAATGAGATGTTATATTAAGAGTCTTCAAAAGGCCTACGGGACCAAACTCATACGATTCTTATTGATCAAATACAATGTTTGGGTACAAAATATAATGACGTAAAGTGTGAAACTAAACCTAAAAGCCTAAAATCATCATCATCATCGCCACCAATGCCGGAGGAAGCTAGGCAAGGGGCGTTATCGGAGAAAGTATTCCATCAGTCCGGAAGAGCTCTCCCAAGGATCTATCCCAAGAGGTTTTCTTTTTCTTTATCTCTATGTAGGTAATCGTGATGGGAGAGGGAGGGAGAGAAATGTGAGTTGTGCTAGCTAGAAGCCATCTGCAATCGCAAACGAGGTAGAGGTGTTGGATGTTGTGTAGGGTCCCGGGGGATTCACTCATATTTAAGGAGGGATGTCACCTGCGTGCAACCATATGAAAAAAATCCTCTATCTACGGACCCCATAGCTGTAACCCAACCCCCTATCTACAAATTCTAAAGAACCCATATACCCCCCTTTCTATGGGGTTTGTATAGTTGACTTGACCCCCTCTGTAATATATATACGGGTTATAAAAATTATCGGTTTTTAAAATATTGATAGTTTCTTTTGTACATTGACACTAATTTTAAAATTTTGATAGTTGTCTTTGTACAATGACACTAATTTCAAACTTTTGTACAAACACTAATTTCAAAATATTGTTATTTTTAGAACATGGTGATAGTTTCCTTTGTACATTTTTAGAATTTTTGATAGTTCCCTTTGTACATTGACACTACTTTTAAAATATGATGCAATAATGACGAGGAGCAACAACAAGAGAGAGGGGAAGAGTTACTTTTCCAAGGAGATTATGAGTTTTCTATGCCTCCTAAATAGCTAAAAGGTTCAAATGGTCCCCCTGTGGCTAGAAAAACTTTTCTCTTTTTTTGTCAATCTCTACCTATTTCTCTTGAGGCTTGTAGAAAATGTTCTCTATAGATAACATTGTAACAATTTTTGAAATCTCATCATTACAACCATCATCCACGCCAAAAAAGTTTTTTCTTTTTTTCGATCAACGTGTGCCTATTTCTCTCGAGGTTTGGAGAAAATGTATAACATTGCAATAATTTTTGAAATCTCATCATTGCAACCAAAATCCATGCTAGCAAGCAACATTTTATATAAAAGAGGCTATCATTCTACGATTTTTGGCTCGGCTAGGAAGCCAAGGAAGATACATCTTGCTGATAGGCTGAATCCGTGTTTTGTTGCCTACACACAACCTATGAAAAGACCACCACATGCTTGATATTTAGCATATCAATGCCTTGTTAGTGTTGGTATCATCATGAGAAAATATTGAAGCTAAGAAAGTAAGCAATTGTAACATGAAACTGTAATATTCTTCCTAGCTAGTCAAAGACAAAACTGATGTACCAAAAAAGATTGCATTTTTGCTACTAGTATAAAAGGAAATGATAGTATTACGTCGACTATAGACTAGGGGGCTACCATTGCCTCTCCCTTACTGGGTAGGGTAGTAATATCCACATGTGCACCAACGTATATTTTTCAAAAGACAACAATCCTTTTAAAAGCTAATCATGACAATAATAAAAGAAAAAAAAGTGAAGTAAGAACAAAGAGATGGTTCTTACCGCATTGGATTCGTAGTTGAAGGGCTTCAAATTTCTTTGATCAATGCCCCATAAAAAAGTGGTTGTTTATGAGCTTGTTTTAAAAGCTTCATCTTTCTGGATGTTGAGACTCAACTTGAACGCTAAATCCAATAAACGGTGAGCACTGATGCGCACAAGGCAGAGGAAATAAAGGTGCAATCACTGGGTTAGCCGTTGTTTATGTCACAGACATCTAAAATCTTGAGTAATGGATGGCTCAGCCCCTATTTTATAGCAATAAGTCGAGTAGAAGGTCAGACTTTAGAAGGGGCCCTTGTTTATGGTAGGCTGCAGCAAACAGGTGTGCACTTTGGAGACAGGGCCAAAGATGGCAGGATGTTGCTACACTTGCTGAGAGAGAGGCTCGTGAAACACCTACTCAGCTTAGGAAGACGAAAATTGTCTACGAAAGGTACTAGACGCGACATTGTCACCACCATGAGCCTCTCTCTCCCTCTGTTCATGAGTAGGCGGTCCAAGCTCAAGCCTTGAATGAAGGTAGGCTGCACTTTCCGATGGCACCATGCTAGGCCTCTCTCTCTCTCTCTCTCTCTCTCTCTCTCTCTCTCTCTCTCTCTCTCTCTCTCTCTCTCTCTCTCTCTCTCTCTCTCTCTCTCTCTCTCTCAGGCATCGCAGTTCACGCTCTCGTTTTGTATTCACATTTTCAACTTTGCAAGTTCCTCATTTTGCACCGGTCAATGTGCCACTCAGTAGTTAGGGTGCTAGTCTTGCAGGAGCAACGACTTTGGGGCTGGGAACGAATTTAATTCTTGCACGATATCTACCCACCAAAGTCCAAGTTCCAAACTCCTTAAAATATTTTAGGGACAGGTCCATATGAAAATTGTCTGTCACAATGTTGGAGTAAACAGACAACTCATTCTTCATTGAAAATAGGTTTACAATATATTGGTCCTTCAAAAAGGGGCAAAACGCCTCAAACGGGTAAAAGAACATCGAAAAGAAAACCGAGATACCATACCCTTATTTTGAAAATTTTGAAATTTTGGGTTAAAGTTTTCAAGTTTAAAAGGTATATAAAAAATTCTTGAGATTTGCAAGTTTCCCTCTCCCTCTTCCTCTCCACCACCCCCCTCCCCCTCCCCCTCCACATAACCCCCCTCTACCTATACGATAGACATTGGGAAATAAGTGGGGTTTACCCCTATTGTATACGCTTATGGCACCCCTATTAAAACCCCCTTCCTTACACTCACGTGATACCATACGGAACTTCATAGTGAATCCCCCGGGTGTAGGGTACTCTGCTACACCAATACTTGCATGCTGCTATGCCAGCAGTTTATGCATGCAAATCATTGGTGAAGGATGTTCAACATTGTGTGGATGCATGGCCGGTAGGTGCATGTGCCTACTCGAAAAGTGTGTCTTCGGCTGATGGGTGCCATCCTTACATGATCTATTGTCTCTTACCTAGCATATGCTAATCTAGTTATTGTATGCAATCAACGATGGCATCCTGTGTGTCTACGTGGTTTGGTGGACTATAGTGCGTGGAGCCACAAAGAAGAGAGAGGCTACATGCTACCAAATGAGAGAAAGAGAAAATAAATATAAAAATAGTGGGTGGTTGTTGTAGCTCTTGCGTCGTCAGCCACAGATGAGGGAGAAAAAAAGAGTGAAGCGTGCAAAGGATGCAGTGAGAGAGAGAGAGAGATCAAGAGATGTTGCATGTTCTTTCATGGCTAGAGCACTATGCTAGGTTGGTGGCTATTGGTGCTTCAAGGGGACTCACGTGGGTTCATGTAGCGGTCAATTTTAAGCCATTGTAATTGATTTCCATGCATGCGATCTAATAACGGCACCACTTGCCTATTGGTTTGTTGACAAGCAGTAGTGGGTGTGAAGTAACAGCCGATAGAGTCAACTCATGTGTGTGTTGTTGGCTGGCAAGGCGTGTGAGATGGTTCGTAGCCGATTTCGTGGATCTTGGAACCATGCAAGCTGTGAGGTGGGTGCGAGATGAGTGATTTTTAGCCGGAGTGTTGCATGCTTGATCTACGGTACACCACACAATCTATGACAACGGTGCGGTCAAGAACGCCCATCACCAAGGCAGTAGTGTTGATTGGGAATACAAAGTTGTCTTTTGCGTCATTGGGCAGCATGAGTTTGGCATGCACAACTAACTAACTCAGTCAACTATCCTTTGCCATCCTCTGTGCTAGCGCCATCCTTTGGCCTTGTTTGTCAGTGCCAAATCTAGCAAGCTTATAAGTTAGAGGGTTGCATCTCATCCAGCCATATTAAGTTAGAGGTGTCATCGATGAGTGTTGCAACGAGTGAACAATAGTGAGCATTAACCTTCTTTTATATATAAATAGAAATCGGGTTTAAGCAAAAAGGTTCAGGCTTTTCTTACTATCGAAGATTGTTATTTCTACTTTCTATTCAGTTATCTTACACTAATCATAGATTATTGAAAAGTTATGTTGAGGTCTTTGAAGTTTTCTCCACAACAGAGAGAGAAAAAACCATAAAGTTAAGTGGAATAAAAAAAAAATTGCGTAGTTGCACTTATTTCTATTGCAAAATTGCAAAGATCCAAATTTTCTCGAATGCCAAGTCATAAACCTCTCTGGTTGTTTATTACCAAGAGTGTAGCCTTATGCTCCAATAGCACTGCTAGAAATGGATGCATGGAACGACCTGCAAAATACGTAAATAACATGATGCAAGCTATAAACAAACAAATATGCATACCTAACAACTCGCACAAATCTATAGTTGAGTTAAACGCAAGCAGAGAGACACAGAGAACGAGATAGAGAGAGAGCATGTGGCGCACCTCCTAGAGTGGAGTGCTATGCGAGTAGGATGAGAGAGAAGAGAGTAAAGGAGAGAAAAAGACACAATAATTGGGTACAATCTCCCCCCGTGCAAGAGTGAGCTTTTTCCTCTTGCACGTATTTACTTTATAGATTTCTTGAATGGTCAAAGTCAGTACAAACTGGCCGATCAGTCATAAATGGCCAAATCTCATAAAGAGCACTTGAATAATAAAATGTACATTAGATTTATATATGTCCTAGATTGGTCAAGTCTTTTCCAACCGTCAACTGCAATAACTAGTAAAATATCAATTCCATTATATTTTCAAGTGCAAATCTTTCTTGAGGTGTTCATTCTTGAGCCCCTGTATGAATAATACTACTTGTCAATCGTCTTGAGGTTTCTCGTATGGTGGCCACCTCTCAATGTATTGTTTAAATTGCAGAGCGGGCCCTTACACTTTCTCACCCTCTTTCTACTTCAAGGAATGAATCTGCTACATAGTATTGTGTTTAATTTCCCTCATGGAAAACTCCTCTAGAAATTCTTGTATCAGTGCTTCTATATTCCCATATTCCTTTTTTTAAGGTTGATGGAACCAAGTGAAGGTTGTGCCTTCCAAGGTCAATCCAAAACCTTCAAACTAGATGTGGAAATTCATGACGTATTCAGCTCTCAATACCTATTTGAGAGATGTTGTGCATGGAGATCACTTGATCCAATGTGTTTCAAATCCATGCATTTTGAAACTTGGAATGGATGCATGGGCCTTGGCTCAGTGACATATCCACCATGTGCAAAGCTCCTGCAAAGGTTTCCTCGTAAGGAGATGTTGTCATTCTTGTCAAGCTCTTGGTTCTTCTCTCAAATTTATCTTTGGCCTTGCCCTTTCAGTAAGATGTGGCTTCGATGCCCTGTAAAGGTAGTACAAACCCCTTTTAAAGCTCTGGTTATGCCAAGTGACTCCTCATCCATGGATTGGAAACTTTTGTTTTCTTGATCTTGTTCTATGAGTACTTTCTACATGGGGTGGAATCTCAATGACTCGATCCGTAAAACTCACATACTTTTCCATCGGCTTTTTGAGAGCCATTTGGTTTAATTAGATAACAAATAATGGTTCTCCCCAATAGGAAAGATTTTATGTCTTTCCATATACTCATACCTATACTCATGTCCTTTACTATCCACCAAAATAGGTAGTTTCCCTGTTTTAAAATGATAGATATACTTGTACATGTATTTGATGTAGGTGAGATCCATAGGAGTCACATCTTCCCTGATGTTATAGTTCTCCTCGTCCTTGGTTGTAAACTTGTACATTCCCATAGTAGGATCATCTACAAGCACTCTCTCTATCTCTTTCATGGATATGAATGTAGCTCTTGGGTCATTCTCTAGTGGAGGTCTTGCAATTCCCTTGTGAACTTCATCTTTGGCTCTTTTCATTCCCATAGTGTCAACAAGATCAAGATGATCTGTCCTAAGATAGGCATCCCCTCTCTCATCGATACATTGGTCTTCATATTCAACAGCCTCAACTTGCTCACGAACCTCAAGGTTTCCCAAGTCCTCTCAAACATAGCACTTATTATGAATTTCTACATAGATTCTCGCCCCCTTGCCCTTAGTATAATGGTAGTACAATTGTTTGGGGATTGAAATGGAGCGAGCTTTCTAATTGAGCACACACACACACACACACACACACACACACACACATCAACTTCCTACAATTGCATGGGAAGCAAGCAAAAAAGTTTGAAACATGCATAAAAGAAAGATCTTGAGCACGGGATGAATGCAAGACATAAAGAAGTGGTTTTGGAGACGGGATGCATTACACTTGCTACATGATGCTTAAATTGACTCCCAAGTGAGTGAAGCTTTTCTACAACGCCAATGTCTTATGACCTGGGAGAAATCCGGTGTGCCGTGCTCTCTCTCTCTCTCTCTCTCTCTCTCTCTCTCTCTCTCTCTCTCTCACACACACACACACACACACACACACATCAACTTCCTACAATTGCATGGGAAGCAAGCAAGAAAGTTCGAAAGATGCATAAAAGAAAGATCTTGAGCACGGGATGAATGCAATACATAGAGAAGTGATTTTGGAGATGGGATGCATTACACTTGCTACATGATGCTTCAATTGACTCCCAAGTGAATGAATCTTTTCTACAACGCCAATGTCTTATGACCTGGGAGAAATACGGTGCATCGTGCTTCATACATTTCAACACCCATATACGCATACCTATACTCATGTCCTTTACTATCCAGCAGAATAGGTAGTTGCCCTGTTTTAAAATGATAGATATACATGTACATGTATTTGATGTAGGTAAGATCCATAGGAATAAGGTCTTCCTTGATGTTATAGTTCTCCTCGTCCTTGGTCGTAAACTTGTACATTCCCATAGTAGGATCATCTACAAGCACTCTCTCTATCTCTTTCATGGATATGAATGTAGCTCTTGGGTCATTCTCTAGTGGAGGTCTCGCAATTCCCTTGTGAACTTCATCTTTGGTTCTTGTCATTCCCATAGTGTCAACAAGCTCATGATTATCTGTCCTAAGATAGGCATCCCCTCTCTCATCGATAAATTGGTCTTCATAGTCAACAGCCTCAACTTGCTCACGAACCTCAAGGTTTTTCAAGTCCTCTCAAACATAGCACTTATGATGAATGTCTACATAGATTTTGGCCCCCTTGCCCTTAGTGTAATGGTAGTACAATTTTTTGGGGATTGAAATGGAGCGAGCTTTCTGAGTGAGCTCTAGAGTGAGAATTTTTCAAATATTTCTCAACTGCCCAAATCTATTAAAAAAACTCTCTCCAAAAATAGTCTACGAACTCTTGAGGGAGATTCTCTCTCTCTCTCTCTCTCTCTCTCTCTCTCTCTCTCTCTCTCACACACACACACACACACACACACACACACACACACACACACACACACACACACTCACACACACACACACATCAACTTCCTACAATTTCATTGGAAGAAGGCAAAAAAGTTTGAAAGATGCATAAAAGAAAGATCTTGGGCACGGGATGAATGCAAGACATAAAGAAATGGTTTTGGAGATGGGATGCATTACACTTGCTACATGATGCTTCAATTGACTCCCAAGTGAATGAAGCTTTTCTACAACGCCAATGCCTTATGACCTAGGAGAAATCTGGTGCATCATGCTTCATACATTTCACCACCCATATACGCATACCTATACTCATGTCCTTTACTATCCACCAAAATAGGTAGTTTTAAAATGATAGATATATATACATGTACATGTATTTGATGTAGGTAAGATCCATAGGAATCACGTCTCCCCTGATGTTATAGTTCCCCTCATCCTGGTCGTAAACTTGTACATTCCCATAGTAGGATCATCGACAAGCACTCTCTCTATCTCTTTCATGGATATGAATGTAGCTCTTGGGTCATTCTCTAGTGGAGGTCTCGCATTTCCCTTGTGAACTTCATCTTTGGTTCTTGTCATTCCCATAGTGTCAACAAGATCAGGATTATCTGTCCTAAGTTAGGCATCCCCTCTCTCATTGATACATTGGTCTTCATAGTCAACAGCCTCAACTTGCTCACGAACCTCAAGGTTTCCCAAGTCCTCTCAAACATAGCACTTATGATGAATGTCTACATACATTTTGGCCCTCTTACCCTTAGTGTAATGGTAGTACAATTGTTTGGGGATTGAAATGGAGCGAGCTTTTTGAGTGAGCTTTGGAGTGAGCTCTAGAGTGAGATTTTTTAAGATATTTCTCAACTGCCCAAATCTATTAAAAAAAAACTCTCTCCAAAAATAGTGTACCAACTTTGGAGGGAGATTCTCTCTCTTTCTCTCTCTCTCTCTCTCTCTCTCTCTCTCTCTCTCTCACACACACACACACACACACATCAACTTCCTACAATTGCATGGGAAGCAAGCAAAAAAGTTTGAAAGATGCATAAAAGAAAGATCTTGAGCACGGGATGAATGCAAGACATAAAGAAGTGGTTTTGGAGATGGGATGCATTACACTTGCTACATGATGCTTCAGTTGACTCCCAAGTGAATGAAGCTTTTCTACAACACCAATGTCTTATTACCTAGGAGAAATCCCATGCATCGTGCTTCATACATTTCACCACCCATATTTCCCCCAACTAAAACTTAACCATGTTCTTTGCTGGAAGAGGAAACCGTACTCACACTTACATGCTTGAGCCTATCCCCTTGTTGGCGATACGCATTATCACAACCATTCAGCTTAGCTCCCATTCCCTTTGATGCGAGACTGGGCATTGGGGCAATGGACAAGAGTCAAATCAATTGTGCACACTATGCTCACTACAAGCTAGTTTGAGAGTCCGGGTATCACACACTACTAGAGTGTTCAGCTTTTGGTCACATTTTCTATCACATTTTCAGCCATTACTTACACACTTTCCTCTCCTAGCCACAATGTTGGCTCTCCATTGCAACTCTCATCACCACAATTTTCGAGCATCGAGAGTCCCTCATTCGCCATACATACACTACATCACATGTAACTTTGATCCCATAGGTCATATTTGAACTCCAAGGATAATAATAAAAGCTCTCTCTCTCTCTCTCTCTCTCTCTCTCTCTCTCTCTCTCTCTCTCCCGAGTGCAATTGTTTTGTGACCTAGTAGACACTAGTTCACTCTTTTGATCATAACTTGCTAATCCAAACTCTGATTTGGGTGATCTATAGCCTCAATCAAAGAGAATGACACCCTCTACTTGTTGATGTAAAGACAAAAAAAAAAATCAAAGTTATAGAAAGCGTTTTTGTAGCAGCATTTTTGAAGTGAACAGGTTTAGAAAAGTTGACTCTCATCTCTTATTTTACATACAATGTCTTCCGGCACTCGCAAGGGTTATTCTTCTTCAACAAGGTCCACAACCATTGTGGAAAATGATCCAAAATCTCCTAAGTGTGGAGATGGAAATACAACCACCCAACCAGCGACATCGAAAACCATGATCATGGCATACTTGGTATCGCTGCAAGAGATCGTAAACAAACAAGGAGAAGACTTATGGGCACTTGCAATGGAGAATGGCACACTAAGGGTACTTGTGGTTGATAATGAGAACCACAAGAGGACACTTGAGATGCAAAAAACACGTTTGATGCAACTTGAAGAGGAAGTCAAGGAATATAACGCTGGTGCAGCCAAACCTGGTCGGCCCAAGGAGAGCTCAAAAGCCATTACATGGAGGTTCCCAAGCAGATAGCAAGTGCTTGAGCAGGTGTTTAATGTGGTGTTCAATAGATCCAGTTGTGATATGTATGGAAAATGCAGTTCTTGGCAGGCCAAAGAGGACTTTCAAGCTCAACTGATTGGGTCTTTTAGAAGTGCTAAAGTTGGGTGAGTGGATATCCTCGCTCACGATGATATCATGATATGTATGCAGAGATTGATCGCGTTTGGCAAACTCAAGTGTTTTATATACTTAAAGGCCAATGTCTAGCAAGTTTATAATCGGAAGCCTTGACAACTCGTGTTTGTCGACGATCGGGACGAAGGAGTTTTTTTTAAGGAAAATGAAAGTCGACAATCACTAGGTGGGAAACGTGGCTAAGCAAGAAATTTTTTTAAAGAAAAAATAAGGGGGAAAAAACGAGAAATAGCGGCGCTACTGAAGCAGTGCATAGAAGGAGGATGGTTGCACGACAGGTGTGGGGAGGTGTTACCATGAAGGGAGGAGGTTGCCTTCTTGGTCAAGACAGATCCGCCAGTCGAATACAAAGGTGGTCGACTGCAGTTCATGAGGGGGAGAGTGCCACTTGCGGCTGCACTACACAAGAGGTGGCGCCACTCAGGAGGGCCAAGTTGCAGGGGTTGCCCGCCAAAACCAAAGAGAGGAGAGTTGGGGGTTGGTTGCAGGACTTGCCAGTTGCAGAGAAGGGGGTTGGTGACCCTCAAGTATTGGGAACAGAGCCCCAAGGCTACCTACAAAGGAGAACAAGAAACAGATGGCGAAGCTCTCTAGGGAGAGAGAGCCGTAAGCAGCGACGAGAGCATAGAAGAAGAAAGGCTACCTTTTGAAGAGAACTAGGCCAAAAAACTATTGTCTGTGAGGGAATTGGGGACCATTGCAATGCATGAGAACAGGGCTGTGAGCTGGTAGAGAGGTAGGGTGTCGCAACAGAGGGAAAAAAGCAGCACTAGGACTTAGGAGGGACTCTTTGGTAGCACATACAAAACCACGCAAAAAGTTGGAGGAGCGCATCCATACTCACTCTCTCGCCCATACTTCACCACAGACTTTCCGGATGCTATGCCGAGGGTATTTTTTCCAATGTAATC
The DNA here is from genome assembly GCF_014529385.1 of Adiantum capillus-veneris. Classification (NCBI taxonomy): domain Eukaryota; kingdom Viridiplantae; phylum Streptophyta; class Polypodiopsida; order Polypodiales; family Pteridaceae; genus Adiantum; species Adiantum capillus-veneris. The sequence goes on from NC_140936.1 coordinate 105,005,934, forward strand.
CATTGTTGTATATGATCTAGAATTTAAGAAAGCCAGGCTCCCTTTGCTCATTGTTTGAGCAAATATATAACATTTTCTTTCGCTCTCATGTCTATGGGCGTGTTGTTGTGTATTGGAGTGGTTTTGGGTGAGTGAAATGGATTCAAAGGGTGTAAAGATTGGGTGTCTCAAGGGTGTCGGGTGCTCCCTATAAGGTTGTGGTACATGCATGCCTTGAGGATAAAGCTAGTGGGAAATCTTGAGTCTATCAATGATCGCAAGATGTCAAGGTTACTTATATGTGAGTATATGGTCAAAGGTCAAGATAATTGATTGCATGATTTGCGTCTGGATGTATGTAATTAGGGTTGGGTGGGCACGGGCTTGGGCAATATCATTTGTAGATTGGGAGTCTCGGTATGTGATTGCTAGGGGATAGGGGTGTTGTGCAGTCACTGGGCTATAGAGAGCAAGGATTTTAATTACGCGATGACGCATTTTATTAAATGTTAATTATTGTTGTTATTATCGCTATTTTATTCATGTTAATAACATATCTAATGTCATGACCTACGAAAACCGGTAGAAAACGTAGAACCGGTGGGACAACCAACAATCCCGGCAGACCTGGCGGGTTTATTATGAGACCCGACGGGCCCGGCGGAACAAGCAAGAATCCCGTCGGGCCCGTCGTGTACCCCCTCCATATTTGGCGGCTCTATATAACCCCTTTATAGACATCACATCACATCACATCACCTCTTCCTCTAAATTGGTCATCCTTTAAAATTTAGAAGAAAAACTAAAGGTAAAAAAATGAATAGTCTTTTTTAAAAAATTTAAAACTTAATGTAACTCTGATCATGGATCATTAGTTCTTTTCTGGACTGAACAGATTCTTGAAAGGAGGTAGAAAGGTGAATCTTTGGGTCGGTATCTCTACATTTGGGATGGACTGATCTCATGTTTGGTTCACCGTTATATTTGCTAAATTGATTGCTATATTGATTAGAACTTCTATCATAGGTCATTAGTTCTTTTTTGGACTGAACTGATTCTTGAAAAGAGATAGAAAGGTGAATCTTTGGGTCGATATCTCTACTTTTGGGATGGACTGATCACATGTTTGATTCACCACTGTATTTGCTTGTTATTCCGATTAGAGCTCCAATCATGGGTCATTAGTTCTTTTTTGGACTGGACTGATTCATGAAAGGAGGTAGAAAGGTGAATCTTTGGGTCGATATCTTTACTTTTGGGATGGACTGATCACATGTTTGATTCACCGTTGTATTTGCTTGCTATTTCGATTAGAGCTCCAATCATGGGTCATTAGTTCTTTTTTGGACTAGACTGATTCATGAAAGGATGTAGGAAGGTGAATCTTTGGGTCAATATCTCTACTTTTGGGATGGATTAATCACAGGTTTGATTCACCGTTGTATTTGCTTGCTATTTCGATTAGAGCTCCAATCATGGGTCATTAGTTCTTTTTTGGACTGGACTGATTCATGAAAGGAGATAGGAAGGTGAATCTTTGGGTCGATATCTCTACTTTTGGGATGGAATGATCACATATTTGATTTACCGTTGTATTTGCTTGCTCATGTTTGAGTAGATTGAGGTTTATTCCCTTCAGGTTTCACTACTACGCTTGTGTGTGATATTGACTATAACACTAAAGTTTGGTTTGAATAATACTTGAAAGAAGAGATAGCATACTGAGCTATGTTTATTGGTATTGCAGGCATCTAATAAGTATGTCTTCCATCGGGAATGTGAGCGGTGATGTTGGTGTCTCAAGCCTTGCTTCCTTGAGGAGACCTCCTACCTCGATGCCAGGTCCTGCTTCGCAGGGCACCACTTCGCAGGGCAAGCGAAATGCAGGTGGAAAAAGTCCAGGACCCGAGTGAAATTTTTCCACAAATTTAAATAAGTATCAAGATTGGAAATGTAACTTTTGTGGAGAAGAGAAATCTGGAGGAGCACCAAGAATAAGGGATCATTTGCTAGGTGGCAATACCAAAATCCAAGGAGGAAAGTGCAAGGGCTTAGGTGCAGAAGAATCAGCTATGCACTTAAAATCTTTAATTGGTAAACTAATTTCCACAAGCAAAAGATCAAAACTCTCTACTTTTGACCATCACACCCCGGTATCGATAAGATCAAACCAGTACGAGGGATCATTGGGTGTAACTCCTACCAATGGAAGCACTCAAAGCAGGGAACCAACTTCTCATATCGATGGAACAACACCTCCAAACCATGGATCTCCTGACTTTCAGGTAGGATCGTCAAAAAGTAGACAAGTTAGCTTACAGACGAGCTTCAATATGCTTGCCCCACAACTTGCACTAGCTAAAGCCGTCTATTTCACTGGGGGATCATTGGCCATTGTCACCCGTGATGCATGGTAGTCAGCTTGGAAACACATTGGGGAGTATGGTGCTGGATTTACCCCTCCAACATATCACCATATGAGAAACCAACTATTGGATAAATGTTACACAAGCACACAACAGGATATTCAAAAGGTAATATTAAATGCGACAGAACAATCTGGATACACCATAGTTAGTGATGGTTGGTCCAACGTTCAAAGGAGGCCATTGATCAACATCATGCTTGTATGTCCTCGTGGTGAATGTTTTGTGGATAGCTCTGGTCAAATAAATTCTGTCAGTTTTATAGCTTATATCATTGGCGGCGCAGTTGAGGAACTTGGAAAAGAAAATGTTGTCCAAGTACATTCAGAATTGTATATACTGCTCTCCAGGTGACTGGAAGAAGCAGTAGAGCCTGATGTTCCCTCAATGGTAGTCTCCTCAATAAACGGTTCTCCAACTTGGCTGCTCCCCACAACTCTGGTGATAGCCATTTGCATTTTTTTGCTTAGGCCAAACTGTGTGTCTATGTGGGATACTCGCCTTGACCTCTCCTTTTCAGCTCTCCATCTAGTGTTCCAATGCTCTAGCTTACCCTTGTCTACTTCTTGAGGGCATTCCTCTTTCAAATCAGAGGCCACCTTGGGCAAATTGCCCACCCAACAGCTCAGTAATGAGATTATTGATTCGGTTGTTTTTTCTGGATATAACAACAACATTTTGCGGGAAATCTCACTATATAATGATTGCAATCTAAACTCATCTGCAACAATCTGCGCTATATCGTCGGGATCTAGTGCACTGACGATAGTAATCAATAATTGTCTAATTTTCTTTTTGAACTCTATCACTGAAGTAGCAAAAGGATCCATTTTGCCTGCAATGGTATTATTGCAAACAACACATTGTGAAATATAACTATGTGCCACTGCATATGGATCTTTTCTACGTGAAAGAAAAAGTGCAATATAGACCATAGATCTCGTACGCTTTTGCAGTGACACACCTAATCACAATTGCAACCATGTGCCAATGCCTCACCGTACGACAACTTACAAACATATGCTCCTGTCATTCTAGCAGCAACACACCTAGTCGCGATTGCAACCATGTGCCGAAGCATGAATGACTGGGAGAAACATAAAACATAGTCACACTACACTTTTGCAATGACACACCTAGCCGCAATTGCAACCATGTGCCAGTGCATCCACGCACGGTGACTTCTTTCAAACAGATGCTCCTGTCATTCTAGCAGCAACACACCTAGTCGCAACTACAACCATGTGCCGAAGCATGAATAACTGGGAGCAACATAAAACATAGTCATCCTACGCTTTTGCAATGACACACCTAGCCACAATTGTAACCATGTGCCAGTGCATCCACGCACGGTGACTTCTTTCAAACAGATGCTCCTGTCATTCTAGCAGCAACACACCTAGTCGCAATTACAATCATGTGCCGAAGCATGAATGACTGGGAGCAACATAAAACATAGTCATCATACGCTTTTGCAATGACACACCTAGTCGCAATTGCAACCATGTGCCAGTGCATCCACGCACGATGTCTTCTTTCAAGATTCAAGCATATGAAGCGTTATGAAATTATTTAAGCACACATTCATGCATTAGATGCTATCGTCAATCTAGCAGCAACACACCTAGTCGCAATTGCAACCATGTGCCGAAGCATGAATGACGGGAAGCAACATAAAACATAGTCATCTTGCATTTTTGCAATGATACACCTAGCCGCAATTGCAACCATGTGCTAGTGCATCCACGCACGGTGACTTCTTTCAAACAGATGCTCCTGTCATTCTAGCAGCAACACACCTAGTCGCAATTGCACAAACAAGTTTTGGGCTAATGTACATGGTAACAATGTGGTTCCTAATTCCTCACTCATGCAAGTTATGGTTCAAACAAAGAATGTTGAGAATGTGGATGCGGAGGGGTTGAAGGAACAGGAGCGACATTCCAAGAACATTGTTATTCATGGAATTCCCAAAGAGAAGTTAGAGACACCTCCTTCTCTTGCCATTGTTATCAAATATTTCTTCAAAACCCACTTTGGCATGTCTAGAGTTATGGTCTACGGAGCACATAGAGTAGGTAAGCAAGGAGCTCCTTGCTCGGAAGAACGTCCAGTGTATGCACCATGCCGGATGAGACCAACTGAAAGATTATCCTTGATAATAGTTGGATCTATTTGAGGAATAAAAATGTTTTGTATGTGAAGATCACACTATTAACACTAGAATGGTAACAGGACACTTTTATGTCCTTGAACAGTTTTGTGTCCTGTTAAGTGACCATTTTGCTTGAATTATTTGAAGAGTATGAAAATGAATTTCTAGGTGCTATATATCCATAAAGTTGCCTTATGAGTTGAAAAAAACTTAGCATTTTTTTTTGAGTATCGATCTCACCATTAACCTTACTCTTGCACAACATTTTTGAACCTAAACTGTGTGAAAAAACGGGTCCTGTTTTTTGCTTTTTTTCGATTTTTGGCAACTATACCACTCTAAACTTCATGTTTGTGAGGTTTAGATGGCTAGAGGTTAGGCCTTCATAGTTATCAACATATTTTGATGCTTGTAGGAAGAGCTAAGTGTTAAAATTGAAAGTTATGACCAATTTACAAGAATTGCATAATCATGTTTTTTTGGCCAAAATTAGCACTTTTATGATTTTTTTGGTGGCTTTCTTGATATCCAAACTCAATTTTGATTGTGTAAGTGTAATGTATAACATAAAGCTAATCTTCCTTGAGTTTTGGGGGACCTAATATGCTATATAGCATAGTATATGATGATGGTTGAGTTTTTTGATTGCTGAAGAATACGATACATTTTAGAGTAGCAAGTATAACTTTCTCAATATTGCTAGTTTCTTAGGCCAGTTGTGTGTATTTTGTAGGTAGTAACCATATCTAATCATAGACTACAAACTTGGCTAGATATTGAGTAGTTTCTATGGGTTTCTAGAGGTCATAATGCTAAACCCGGTTTTTTCATGTTTGCTGTATTTAGCACTTTATCATTGCCCCCAAGACTACAAACTTGGCTAGATATTGAGTAGTTTCTATGGGTTTCTAGAGGTCCTAATGCTAAACCCAGTTTTTTCATGTTTGTTGTATTTAGCACTTTATCATTGCCCCCAAGGTTCCAATTGTAAGAGATCCATTATCCTTTTGGCTCCTTTTGAATCCAGAGGCCCAAAGGGGACTAAGAAAACATGTATATAGTATCTGTATTGAGCGTGACTATAGAAACTTTGATGATAGGTCCGCAGAATGGCAAAAATGCAACTTTTTTGTACCTATTTTTTTGCCCAAAAAAAAATAAGTGAGGTAAGAGCAACCATATGTTTTGATCACCAGCCCATTGAAGTTACCGGGGCATTTTATCTCATGTCCTACAAAAATCTCCACTCTTATTTATATGCAATCAACCGTAAGAAATTGTTGTTTTGGGCAAAATGCACTGGTCCATCAACTTTGGAGGCTTGTAATGACCAAGGGATGATAAAAATTATAAGTTTCTCATTTTTTCCATATGTACATTACAAGAGGCTATTCATATTAGCGACGCTCACACAGCGACGCTCAAAAAAAAAATTCCCACCGTCGCTATGAGCGTCGCAAATTTGCGACGCTCATAGCGACGCCGGCTGAATTAAAAAAATAACAGAGAGCGCCCAAAAACTCAGATCTCAGATCTGAGTTTTTCGGCGCCCTCAAGCAAGAGCAGGTAACGCTCTCCCTCTCTCTCTCTCTCTCTCTCTCTCTTCACCACACACACACACACACACACACACACGAGGAGAGGAAGGAGAGCCAGGTATGCTCCTTCCCTCTCCTCACTCTCATGTTCCCTTCCCCTCTTTCTCTCTCCCTCTCTCTCTCTCTCTCTCTCTCTCTCACACACACACACACACACACACACATAGTGTTTTTGAGTGAGAGAGAGAGAGAGAGTGAGAGAGTGAGAGAGAGAGAGAGAGAGAGAAAGAGTACAAATATAAACGAAAACGCACACACACATACATAAACAAAGAATGCACACACACATTGAGAGAGGAAAAGAGAGAGAGAGCATGCATAAACAAAAAACGCACACATTGAGAGAGGAAAAGAGAGAGAGAACATGCATAAACAAAAAACGCACACATTGAGAGAGGAAAAGAGAGAGAAAACATGCATAAACAAAAAAACGCACACACATTGAGAGAGAAAGAGAGAGAAACTAATTTAACGTCGTAGGAAACTAATTAAAATTAAAAGACCTAAAGATCTAGCCGACGAGGAGTTGAACTCAAGACCTATTATTCAAGAGGAAAATGGCATAACCAATCTATCATACTTGGCATGGGTGATAGAAAGGTTATACCATTTATCTCTTTTTATTGGCACACACATCCACACACGCGCACACACACAAGAAGAAGAGAGTTATAACGTCGTAGGAAACTATCCTAAAAGACGTTAAAGATTAGGTTAGATGTAGACTTACGTTAAATTAGATTTAGGTTTATTTAATTTAAATTAGATTAGATTTAGGTTTATTTAGATTTACGTTTATTTATGCTAGATTTAGATTTACGTTATATTAGATTAGATTTAGGTCTCCATAGACTGCGATGCCTGCATGAAGCGGGTGAAGAAAGCCCTCAATGGAATATAGGGTATTGCTGCCTTCACTCATGGTGGGCTCCGTCGATCCAAAAGTACTGGTGAAATGTCTTCAGAAGATAGGGAAGAAGGTGGATCTTCAGGGCGGCAAGAGTCACTACATCCCCGACAATGACCTGCATCTAGACAACCTCTAGTCATTCAACAGCAACTTCAAAGTTAGTAACAAGAGCAAGAACGGTCCAAAGGGCCAATTGCTATCCTCAGATGTGGATGGATATGAGGCAGCGTCACCGCCGGAAGTTAACTCTCACATCTTTAGTGATGAGAATGCCAACTCTTGCCGAGTTATGTGAAAAATAAGTTTTAAGGTTCTTATAATCCCTGTTAGTTTAGTTCTTTGTTTTTAATATAACATAATTTGCGTTAGATTTAGATTTATGCTATATTAGATTAGACTTAGTTTTATTTAGGTTTACCCACACACACACACACACACACAAGAAGAAGAGAGTTTTAACGTCGTAAGAAACTATCCCAAAAGACGTTAAAGATAAGGTTAGATGTAGAATTACGTTAAATTAGATTTAGGTTTATTTTTAGTTAGATTTACGCTTATTTACGTTAGATCGAGTCCACGCAAGAATTACTTACGGTTTAAGGTTTAGAGTTAGACGAACAGTGAAAAGATCTACTGTGAAAAGATGTTAAGATGCTGTGAAGTGCTACAGCTAGAGAAGAGGCAAAGGGGTTTTGTCCACTACATGCAGTATCATGTAGACGTGGGTCTGTAGATTTCTTGTACCCACAAATATAGGTATTGACCAATAAAGACGAGATTATAACCCGGTGGTTCTGATCTCCGTGCACCTCTAGACCGAGGTGTGCGGGGATTGGACATGACTAGAGAATGTGAGGTAGAGAGAGAGAGAGAGAGAGAGAGAGAGAGAGAGAGAGAGAGAGAGAGAGAGAGAGAGAGAGAGAGAGAGAGATAAGACGAAGAATGCCAATAGAATATTAAATTTATTGTCCAGGTTATAAGATTTTTATCCTCATTATGAGTAGTGACGAGGATGTGGGACCGTCCAACCGAAACACCTATCTCTCAACGAGGGTCTTATGTCCTTGTAATCAATGCAAGCATGCTGTGCGACGGACAAGACGTGTTTCTTTGCAGCACGTTTGCGAATTTGGCGAGTTCGATCCATCTATTATAGATCGAGTTGTTGCCAATTATAACTCGTCGGACTCTGACGCTGGCCAACAAGCAGCAATCTTGCAACCCAATAGACGTGTTCGCAGGCGCTTTGGTCAAGCAGCATATGTGAGGCCACAAGATGTAGCCTCTGACAGCTCGGGGGATGATCATGCAGATCACATTCCCAACGAGGCAATGTTTGAGCCGAGATTGATGAAATGATCGAGACGATCATGGATTCAGAAAGGCTTATCTATGATGATATGAAAAGTGAAGCCGATACGCCATTGTATAATGGAGCACGTATGTCTAGATTGAAAGCACTCCTGGTTCTTCTTAACATGCAGGCAAAGTTTGGATGGAGTGACACTAGCGTCACAGCGCTTTTCAGGTGATCTATTACAATTAGTTTACTTTAATAAAACTCTAAATGTATAATGATCTGATAGATTTTCACACGACTGTATCGTATTTTTATGTTGTGTAGATTGCTTAAAGAGCACATACTACCAGCTAACAATGTGATGCCAGATTCCCGAGATGAAGCAAGAAAGATTTTGCGAAACTTGGGGATGGATTACAATTCTATCCACGCTTGTCCTAATGACTGCATTCTTTTCAGAGGGGAATACATAGACATGGAGAAGTGTCTGAAATGTGATTCTGAAAGATATCGAGTAGATCTCCACGGGACAAAAATTCCACAAAAGGTTTTGCGACATTTTCCTTTGCTTCCTCGCATCAAGCATTTCTTCGAATGTAAGTCCATGGCTGCCCTAGCATCATGGCATGAGGATAATAAATCTTTGGATGGTGTGCTACGAATTCCTGCAGATTGCGCAGCCTGGAAACATATAGATGGAACATGGTCGGATTTTGCCAGGGAAGCTCGAAATTTGTGCTTAGGCCTGTCTATGGATGGCGTAAATCCATTTGGTCAAAGATCAACATCTTACAGTGTATGGCCCGTTGTCATCGTCAACTACAACATTCCCCCGTGGTTGACTACGAAGAAGGGGCACCTATGGCTAAGCTTGATTGTGCCAGGGTGATATAAAGTGGAGAATATGGATGTGTATCTTCGTCCACTATTGGAAGAGCTACAACAATTGTGGATTGGCATAGAGGTGGTGGATATGAGCCGACACACAGGACGACGGAATGCTTTGATCAGAGGCATTCTAATGTGGACCATGCATGACTATCCCGGGCTAACAGAATGCTCAGGGGATCTATTGACACTCCTCACTCAGACACTGTAAATCTTGTTTTTCCCCATAGTTGATCTATTATCATGTGTATACATGCAGGGCTTCAAACAAGCGGATACAGAGCATGTGTCACATGTGGACCTAGACTGAATGCACGTAGGGCACCCTCACTGAACAAGCAAATCTACGAAGGTCATCAAGCGTATCTTCCAGAGAATCATGTGTTACGCAACGGCTTTTTGGGAAGAGAGCCACCAAGGATGTCCGCACAAGCATGGTTAGAGCAAAAGGAGATGTGCGATGACGGATTGCCTCCAGGGATGAAGCGACTATCTCTATGGTACGAGTTACCATACTAGCCCCGACTCATGATCAATCACTTGCTCGATCCAATGCACATATTCAAGAATGTGGGTAATCTACTATGGGACCATCTGACCGGCAAGAAAGATACTTTGGGAGCCAGAGTTGACCTTAGAAATGTGGATCGTATGGAGCAATATTGGCCGCAAACAGCGTCTGATGGATCGATAAAACTCCCTAAAGCACCATGGATTTTCACAGGAGCCCAAGAACGCAAAGTAAAAGAGACCATTCGATCTTTGCGGACCCCCACTAGCGTAATGCACTCGCTCCGAACGTGTTTTACTAAAGAAGGAAAGCTTACCGGTTTGAAGTCACACGATTGGCATAAAATGTGTCAGGTACGTTCATAGTGGACTTTAATATCATTGCATAAAATGTGGACTTTAATATCATTGCTGCACATACTTTGCAGTTTATTTTACCGGTTGCCATTGAGGGATGTTTGTCTCTCGACATCCGTAACACAATCTACAAACTTGCAAAGCTGGTCCAATGGATCTCACAAAAGGAGATCAACGTAGACTCCATACCATTCGCCAAACTAAATGCTGCGGAGCTTGTGTGCATGTTTGAGAAACATTTCCTACTACCATGCTAACCATTCAGGTGCATCTTCTTGTTCACATAGTTGATGAGGTGGAAATAGCTGGCGCAGTTCATTCCAGATGGATGTTCTTCTTAGAACGTTTCATGAAAACGCTTAAGGGATATGTGCGTCAAAAGGCACGTCCGGAGGGTAGCATGGTAGAAGGTTGTTTGGTATGAGAGTCCCTAGTGTACATTGGAGAGTGGCTAGACGGATTTGATAAAGCTCGGGACACGCTATGGCGAACCATAGATGATGAGCCCATATCTGGGATTGTCATGTGCAATCTCGGTGTTGAGAAGAAGATGACAGAAGATCTAGAGGCTAAAATCAATCGATTTTGCATGCTTCACAATCCAGTGATGCAAAAGTGGATTTCACAATATGAGGATGCAAAGCAAGAGCGACAAAGGGCACGAATCAAGTGGAGACGGGGAAGACGACCACCGATGCACTATCCGACAGTTCTGGAGAGCCTACCAACATTCATGAGCTTAAGATGGTTGCACAACCAATTGAAAAGCGCACAACAATGCGGTGACGAAGTGATTGAGAAAGAGTGGGAGTACTCTCGGGGTTGCACGACCAAGGTAATTTTGCAATGTACGACTAGCTAGTGACTTTATTTCTAAACGTTTGAACGGCCACTCATAATCTTTGTTCGTTGTAGTATAAGTCATACACAGCAGCATGGTGTAAAGGTCGACATTTTAGGGTGGAACGGATCGACAAAAAGCGTTTTACTCAAGATTGTGGAATAATGGCAAAATTTGAACAGTCTAGTCGACGACGTTCCTCTGATGCAGATCCTGTGGTGGCGGAACTCACTTACTTTGGCACGCTACAAGAGATTTTGAGGATCGATTACAGAGGATTTTTTGTCGACTTGTTCGACGTGCAATGGTTCAAGATAATCATGGAGGGTCGCAACGCTACTGTGCGTAGAGGAGAGTCTGGTTTTCTTGAGGTGGATTCTACTAAGAAATGGAATGACCTAAGAGACACTTTCGTACTACCCGAGCATTGTGAACAAGTAAGTATGTAAATAGTTAACATCCCCCTTTTACAAGTTATATGCTTGAAAGCTCTCATGTAAGTTATGTGGCTCTGGCAGGTAATATTTCATCCTACAAAGTCTACATCAAACTGGTGGTACGTCATGGAGGTAGCCCCTCGTAGTGCAAGGACGTATGAAGGCTACCATGTGCCAATCACAACGGCATCAATGGAGGAGATCAAAGAAGATGCTCAATCAGAAGCCGCTGCGGTGGTGCCAGACGAGCATCAAGATGCTACTACTCTATATGGGGTGCATGCAGAGGAGCTACAAAATGAAACAGAGGATATGTGTTTAAACGGAGAGCTCTATATAGATATAGGAAGTTATGCTGAGTTATGCGAGGATGAGAGAGAGATCTCTTAAAGCCACAAATATTGTATTTGAACAATTTTGCTCCGTGTTGTAAAAGCTCTGGCTCTCTAAGTACCTTCCATGGTGTATAACGTTCTTTTCTACTCGCGCTCACATCTTTTGATAGAAAATTCTGAGTTTTCGACTCGCCTCTTCTATCACTCAATTCATTGCGTCATTGTATTTATATGCGTCATTACGTCATTGTATTTAATGGTCTTTGCGTCATTGTCTACTCTATTCATTCAATATTAAGTTTAAATATTCGTGTGTTTAATGCAGGTATGGATGATGAGGACTTTCTTTCTTCTTTGTCACCGCAGCAGAGACAGTGGTACGTGGAGCGTCATCACTCTAGCGCATCATCGCGCGTTCCTACTCCATCCGCATCTCCCTCTCTTTCGAAGCATTCGGTGCGCTCCGAAGCTTCGGCGTCGACGAGACGAGCTTCACACTCGTCTAAACACCGGCGCTCTAGTGGTGGCGGTGGCGGTGGCGGTGGCGGTTGTTGTGGGGATTCCGCCGCCGATGCCTCCACACCGCCTCGTGTTCGATGAGGCTCTTTACCCTCCCCTTCTTTGCCCGCCCCCACACCAGCCACAGCATCGCCATCTATGCCAGGTTTTGCGCGGCTGATTGTTCCTAGCAGCTACACACCTCTACCTACTCCGCCAGGAGCCACCCCACTCGACACTCATCGCTTCGGGGCCCAGACGTCGGTGGAGACACCTGACGTCCGTACCCCCATCGACACGCCGTTAGAGACCCCTGCCGGGACACCCAGGTTCACGCGTCACCGTCCAGAGGGCTTGCCTTACTCCGTCGACTTCAGCGGCGGCATCATCATGGATGATGACGGCAAGAAGGTGATCTCGCGCATGCGTGGTCTTTGCTCTCAGCTGTTTAGACACTACATACTAAACAAATGGAGTGAAGTACCAAGTGATTTAAAAAACAGAGTCATCAGCATACTTCATGATGAGTTTCCCGTTCCAACACGGGATCAGCGCTTCAATGAAGAACTGATGAAGATTCGAATGCGCGAATACTGCAAACACAAGCGTTCCGAAGTGCAAAAAGCAATCAAGCATGGGTGGAACAGGCCAGATTGGCTGGCCAAAGAAGATTGGAAGAATGCGAAGAAAGGAGTGCGCGAGAATCCCGACAAGTGGAAGCAACAAAAGGATGCATCCAGAGCGCGAGTAGAGGCAAGGAGCTTGCACCACTTGGGGAGCGGTGGATGGGCATCATTTGAGGCCGATTTTGTAAGTGTTTTTGCATTGCTCTTTATGTTCGATTGTTTAGGGTTTATGAGTTTTTTAATTCTAACATAATCAAATCTTTGTATGTTTTGACAGTGGTCGATGACAGGACATGATCCCACACCGTACGAGCGCGAGTACGCAGGCAGGAAGGGCTTAAACGCCCTGATGGACATTCTCAGTTCTCGCGGCGGCATGGTTAGTATTAGGGTTTACTCTTTTCTATTTTTTGTATTGTTTTATAAATGTCGTTATATGTTTATACTTACTGAAAGCTCTCTTATTGCATGTCTTTTTTTGCAGAATCCGACAGATACGCCGCTTGAACGCGATGAGACGTCTGACTAGACGACGTTAGTTTAGTCGTAGCTAGATAGCATTAGTTTAGGGTTTCTCATAGCTTATGTATCATGAGACGGATTTTATACGTCTTTTTGAACCATGTATATTATTACATTTGTCACCGCAGTTCATTTTGCCAATCAATTCTTTATGCCTATGATGTTGTACAATTGTCATTATTACATTTGCCAATCAATTCATTTTGCCTATGATGTGTACAATTGTCAATTTTACGCTTGTCAATTTTGCAAACAATGCGTCTTGTGGGTGACTATTTTGGGTCTATTATCTACCCTTGCACTTTTTTTTAAAAGTGAATCAAGTACAATATGGTTGATGGGTGGCAGGGCATTCAATGCCCTGTCACCAAAAAAAAATTCTCTCGGGCGTCGCTATAACCGTCGCTATTTATGGCTATGTAGCGTCGCTATGACTTCTGTGTAAACGTCGCTATAACCGTCGCTATGACCGTCGCTATGAGCGTCTCTATATAGCGATGCTTATAGCAACGCATATAGCGACGCTCTCGTAGCGACGGTTTTAGCGACGCCGGGGGTTATAAAAACCCAGTGTATTTTCGTCGCTAACAGCGTCACAAGAGCACACAACCTCTTGTAGTGGTAGTAGTTATTGAACTATAAGCTCATGAAAGGATTTTTCAAAATGAGTGGATCTACTATGGTTTTGGAATTTTTTCCCAAAACCCTGAAAGGACACTTTTATGTCCTGTTAGGTTACCATTCTAGTGTTAATTAAGCAACAAAATATGCGTTGCAAGGCATATGAGGAAAAGAATAAGAAAAACAAGGAGACATCTCAGGAAGAAAATGTGCCCAAAGAGGAGGCTAGTCCCTCGAGCAAATAGGGATGCGTGACCTATGAGACCAAGTTACAATTGAAAATATGCTTTTGGAATTGTAATGGATACCCATTGAATGCGAGGGTCGGCATTGATGAACTAACAAGCAAAGACGATGTTATACTTCTTCTTGAAACTTCGGAGCATAATACACAAAGGATTAACGGCCTGGAGGATTACAATGTACATTCATTGATGTTGTCAAAGAATCTCAAGCAACGAAGAGGGCAAGGAGTGGAAGCATGTATGGTTAAAAAAGGATTGGAAGATTTTGTATCAATTGTGAAAGATGACAAGTTCAAACGTTATGTATGTTTGAAAATCCTGACACCAAAAAGAGCACCCATTTTTGTATCCGGTTGCTACATTCCTCATCATGATTCCCCTTTTATGCTTGCATGGATAGAGATCATCCATTTTCTATTTGGAAATGGACATTTCTTATTTCAAAGGCAAAGGTGATGTTATTGTATTTGGGGATATGAATGCTCGCACAAAAACATTGCAACATGATACTCAAAATTTTGATATGCCATACATTTCAAGAGAGTTGGAGGAAGTTCACTTGTATGATCATACTTCAATGGATAAGAAAGACCCGGATCACTATGGAAATTTACTTTTACACATGTAATAGCACGGGTATGCTCATTGCCAATGGTGTATTTTTGTGGAGTGGAACCAATGGATTTACATGTAGGAAACATAATGGGGTTAGTGTGATTGACTATATGCTACTCTCCGAAGCCATCATGTATCACATAAAGAGGGAAGAGAAATTATCACTATGTATGGATTTCAAATGGGCACCAAAGTACATTGAAATGGTTGAGCAAAAGTTATGGATGACAAAGCTTCAATATGACACACCATTGAAAACTAATTGGAAAGCTTTCAAGAAAGTTATTTGTTCTTGTGCCGAGGAATTCTTTGCCATAAAGAATCTCCATGGTATCAACAAAGATAGATCACGCAAAAGGTGGTTTGATAAAGAATGTCAAGATTCTCAAAAGTACTTGATAAGTCTTGATGTAACTATGGACAAAGACAACTATCAAAGTCATTTTCATACATACGAGGCATTGAATCAAAATAAGAGAAGAAGATGGGAAGTAAAGCAACAACTTTTTCAAGTCTAAGAAAAGGCACATGTATGTGGAAGATTTGGAGAAACTTGAGAGGCAAGTGCGTTGAGAATTTTGGTAACTTGAGTCTTGTGGATATGTACACATATTGTAGAAAATTATATCAGTAAGAAAATGCTGAAAAAATGTCATTTTATGGTTTACTCCCATGGATGCCCTCTTTTTTTACTATTGAGGATGTATGCGGTGGGCTTGAAAAGTTGGCCACTCGCTAAGCGAGAGATCTTCAAGGTATCAAGCTAGAAATGATCAAATGGAGGGGAGATTTTACCCATGAGTGGATATGTGCTATGAGTGGTTGAAAGGCAAGGAATTGTTGCTACAAATGGATGCCTATAAAGCCCTACAAAATACGTAAATAACACAATGCAAGCTATAAACAAACAAATCTGCATACCTGACGACTCGCACAAATCGATAGGCGAGATAAACATGAGCAGAGAGAGATAGAGAACGAGATATAGGAAGAGAGAGCGTGAGGTGCACCTCCTAGAGCGGAGTGCTACACCGGCACGGTGAGAGAGAAGAGAGGAGAGGAGAGAGGAAGACACAAGCACTGGGTGCAATCTCTTGCGTGCAAGAGTGACCATTTTCCTCTTGCAGGTTTTTACTTTATAGATTTCTTAAACGGTCAAAGTGAGTACAAACTGGCCAGCTGGCCATAAATGGCCAAAGATCATAAAGAGAAATTGAATAATAAAATGTATATTTGTTCACATAGGCCTTTGCTCGGTTAAGACTTTTCAACCTGCTAGTTGCACTAGATAATAAAATATCAATTCCATTACATACCTCTCCGTTAGAAAGAAATTGTCCTCAGTTGCGAAGAAAACATCTGCAAACTATACTTGTCAAAAAAAATGATTAGTATTCTGCGTCAGAATAGCACGTAGTAAAGTGAAATAATTTATGAAATGAAACAACATGGATTATGTCTGATGTCATCCACATACTACCTATTCTGGTGTCTCATACCACTAGACTAAGCAGTATATGCCATACCCTAATGAATCAAGATATCATTGGTCACACTCATCATTCAATAATCTATTCTCATCAATCTCAAGTTCACTTTCATAAATATTGTCGTGACAAAAAATCATCATATAGCAATTCCAAATCCAATTCCAAATTCAAATCCAAATATCTGGCAACATATACCCGGGTAACAAAATCATACTAATGCCACTGCAACATGATTTCATGATCTATGTTTCCTTCAATCGGTGAAGCTACACCAATAAGATGTGCTACCTAAATCGGAGAATCTGCACTAATGCTACCTAAATTGACGAATCTACATTTGGTATTGTTTAAAAATCATTGTTGTGCTGCCTAAATTGGCGAATCTGCTTGGACAATTGGTGCTTCCTAAAGTGGAAAATCTACACCAAGATGAGCATTTACACACTACCTAAACCGGAGAATTTGTGTGCATGTGACCAATGGACTAAACAGAACATAAAAGAGGATAATATTTACTATTTGTTTGACACCATTTTGTAGTATAGCAAAGGATCTACAAATTGTTGTGCATGAAACCAAAATACCAGAGCTGATGTGACTGAGTAGCTAGATTGCTTAGTGTCAAAGGATTTCAAGAACAACTCCATTTAGTGCAAAGCTCAACCACAATATGAGAGATGGATGCATTCATAACTCAGTATTTCATGTACATACCAACATTTGAAAATATATACCTACCAATGACGGAGAGAGGGGTACAAGTAGGAAAGAGCTGCAACTATCAAACCGACATCAAAGTTTAGTTAATAAATCTAAAATGGGTTAATTTTGTGTTAATAATTGACGATGAAATAATACTTGAGAAGGATCGGATGGTCACTTAGTATCTAGAATTTAATTCAATCTAAGTGTTTGATTGCACATTTAGAACGTGTAGTCTTGACACCTATACTCGTCGAGAATGACAATGTTAAAAACAAATCCAACTAGAACACAAATAAAAAGTGATCCATAACCTTGTTGAATGTGAGACAACTTAGAGGGAAGGAAAAATTGTACAGTTCTAAGTTAATAACATAGATCGACTAGAGTCACAAACAAACATAAAATGTAGGAACTAGACCTGAGTTAAATGTATAGTGCAATGTAAGAGACACAAATTACACTGTTTACATACAGACATTTACGATGATTAGCCTTAAATCGATTATTGAGATGGAATTGTTTGGTCCAACAAATTATGAACAGTGGAAAATTAATTCGATCTGAGCTACTCTTTTCTAGAATCTTTCATTAACTTTAGGGATGTCCAATCAGGCATAAAATTATATAAAATCATCAATAAAGAAAAACATAGATTTAAGTCATTAATTCATAATATATATACATTACATCTTATTTGTATCACTAAATGTGAGTAATACATAGAATGTATCAAGTAAAGACAATACAAATGATAATAAACTCTAATATGACAAAAATGAAATAAAATTTGTTACATATAATGTCCTTAAGAATAAAATCATGCAAATGAACTACAATTAGAACATGCACATCTTGACTTGTATTATAATATATGTATTTTGCAGTTAGTACACCATTTATTCTCTATATACTTTATTTTAATGTATGTGTTTTATTTTAATTCAATTATTGAATTATTAGACAAATATATTTTATAATTATCAAAAATATAACTTTAGTGATCTCAATTACCAAAACATAATAGGGGGGGTGTTGTTGCGGTGTAAAGCCCAATGTGTTGTGCCTAAGTATTGGGCAGCTGGAGACTAACCGGGAACTAACACTAACCATTCATTCTACATAAAAGAATAAGCACTCATAACCCTAACACTAGTGTGTTTGGAGTCCACCCAAACCTCTGTCTCCTCTCTTCTTCTCTCTTCTCCATTGTTGCACACACACACGCTCTTGCACGCGCACTTCAGCAGGTATCAGAGCTCAGGGATTGGGAGCACCATTGGATCTTAGCAAGGAAGCAGGCAAAGAAGCAGCACGTTTTTGCAGATCTCTTTTGATATATCAAAACGTCTTCATTCAAGCAGATTTCCTCTAATCTTGATCGGACCAGCTTTTCGTCCTCTTCAACTTTGCAAAAGAAAGTTTTCTCAAAATCTTCACCAATTTTGAGATACGTCACTCAGAATGCCTATAGGTCGTGAAGTACAAGCTGGAAATTTTTACAGATCTATTTTGACCTGTAAAAATAGCTTATTTCATGCCCATTCCTATATTTCCCAACCATTTTTGCGAGGTCTACAACTTTGCAGAAGGAAGTTTTTGCAAATTTTGCACGGTTTGAGAGATATTCAGTTCAGACAACAGGGTGGTCTACCTTCGTCGGTTCTTTTGCGTACAGGTTTTTGTTGCAGACTCTTTCTGCAATCTCTGTCACATGCATATTTTATGTAAGATCTTGAGTGTGTGTTAAATCAGACAAACCGTCGCAGCGGTTATAGAAAAGGGTTTCTGTGGTTGATGTAAGATCTTATGCGATTTATGTATTGTGATGGAAATATGCAAAGCCTATTGTTGAGGGTCATGGTAAGGTTTTATTGAGCTGGGGGATTCTCAAATGTGGAGATCCTTTTGGTGATACAGGTTTTGGAGAAAGCCCCCGGCATCCCCATAGTTTTGGCATCAACATAGAATGTATGTTTATGCGGTTAGTGCAGTATTGGTGAGCATCTACTGACCCGCCATTGTTGGCATTGCTGCCATCTTTATGTGTATGAGTTTGATAGTGTTCAGTTGGTCAAAGACACTCTTCTAGAGTTGGAGACTTTGTCAATAACAGTTCTTTGAGATTCTATCTTGCAATTTACCCACTTTGATCAGCGTTTCGGTCATTGTACACATTTATTTTGGATTCAAAAGTCAGTTTTGCAAGGGAGACTGTGGAGATTTTTTAGGTTTTCTATCATCTTCTTTAGTACATCGGATCTATCACTCTTATTCCTTGTTTAGTGATGGCTTCTGTAACATTTAATGGCCTAATAACTTCTGTGTAGCGGAAATGAGCAAGAACATAATGGGCATTTCATTAGAATAGATTCCTAATGAGAATTACAAAAGTTCTTGGGTGGAGAGAGCAACAAAAAGCATAACACCTAGTTAGACATTAGGAAATTTCGGAGGTCATTTGGAGGGCCTTCTAAGAAAATGTATTTTTTGCACTCTCTCTCTAGAAAAAATGGCAAATAAAAGAGCTGGGTCTTTCATAGTAAAAGTTCAAAAAGTGTACTTTAAGTAGATTCCTTACTCTTCTGAACATTCGTTCGTAGTGATTGAGGGATAATCCTCTTTTCAGTTGCATTGAATGAACCTCGTCAATATGGAGGGAATGAGGCTAACATGGAGGGACGAAGGCGCAGCCGCTATTCACTTTCCATTAAACCTGCACATTTGGCTAATGGCGCACTCCTCAAATGGCACAAATGTTACCCAGAAACGAGCCAAATATCACCTTCACATTGATTTGGACAATGAGTACCAACCATTGATTAAGCGCAGTAAAACAAACACACATATACCTCCCGCTTCCATAGACACGCTCAGAGCTCAAGGAGATAAACACATAGATATCTGAACGAGAGGCTCTCTCTACCCTAAGAATCCAAAGACTAATGCGTCTCCACCATTTGTCAATCCTACAAGCTTATTGACCTTTGCTGGTGATGGAGAAAAGGGCCTTCTGGGTTATTGTAAATCTCTTACAAGAGAAGCTGAAACTTACAAGAGCATTCTCCAAGCTCAACAATGTGAGATTGTTCGCCTTTCACATTTACATTCTACAGATCAGGTTACCATTTTGCAACATAAAACAGAGGTACAAGAACTGAAAGGAAAGGTGCGAAGTTGTCAAATGAAGGACACCATCTTGGGTGGTCGTATCCGAAAGAAGAAATTGCGCAATCTTGAAACATTGCAGGTTGCATCAGGAGGTCTCAAGAAAAGAATCCGAGCATTAAGGTGATGCTTCTTGGTTGGCTACATTGTCTTAGTTAAGTAATCTTTTTGTTTTTTCTTGTTATGCATTGTTTTCATGTGCCTAAATAGTGTTAGTGAAGCAAATTTTCTGTTATTTACTTATGCATTGTCTTCATGTAGAGATTCAATCTATCCTGACAAGGAAAACATTGACCCCAAAGCCAATATAGGAAATAGATTGAAGCCACTTATAAGTAGAAGCCTGGCAGCAGATATAGTACATGACAAGAAGTTTAAGGTCCTACACCGAAATGTAGTGGACCTCTTTATTTCAGAGAACTCAGTGCCTGCAAAAGAGATACAAGGCACACTTGATTCACTTGGTGTAAGCAAAAGAGGATATTCGGCTATCCAAAAGTCTGTCTCATCCATCTTTGTTAGGAAGGGTATAAAATCCAAACTTCTACCATCAGCCTCAAGTGTTTGGAAAGAGAGGCTTCAGCTTAACGAGGCACAGGGAGACTATCTTGGACAGCCCTTTCATATTAAAGCAACTTACAGTGGCCATGGAGCAAACATGGCATATGATGAGTTCAACAATATTTTTATGGACCTGCGGATATTACAGAAGAGAATGGTGGAGTTTTACAACATCACATTTGAAGAGTCACGTGGGGTATTACATTTTGTGTTAAAACTGGATGAGTGTGAGCTTGTTAAAGAGAAAAAGCTAGAGCGTGTTACTATTACTTTAATGAATAGAGCCCTCTCAAAGTGTCCCAGTGATGATCCTTTATATTTTAGTGTTCAATCAGAATCTAACATATGGTGGCTTGGTGCGTTTGAGGTAAGCGAGATTCTCAGGTAAGCTCAAATGTTCACATCTACTTAAGTCTCATTTATTTTGTGTTGCAGGTAAAGAAAGAAGATCATGAGATTCTATATTGGGTGTTCCATCAAACTAATATTCCGGAGGTGATTGATCGACAGACTAACCAGGGAGAGGTACTACGTCTAGATGGAAGGGGAGACTTTCAAGTTCAATGGCATCTTGCAGGTGACCTCAAAACATTAAAGTGCATGTATAATTGTGGAATGGGTGCAATGGCAAAGTCATCGTGTTTGTTCTGCATGGAGCCTACAAAGGTCATGGACCCAAAGTGGTGGAGAAAAGCTCCAACACGTCACATTGAAGATCCTGCTTTTCGACCGGTTTTGAAAATACCACTTGTGAATGTCCACATTTGTACAATGCATGCCCTTTGTAGAATTGTGGAGAAATTGGTCTACTTATACATCGGGTTTGCTTGGAAGATTAAGAACTCCGCAGAACGACAAGTAGCCTTGCAGTGCTTAGAAATGGTACTGTCGGATATGGGGCTTCATGGTGGCAATGTGAAAATTCAGCGGGATGAAAAGACATCAACTGCTGAGAAGGATGTCCCATGCAAACCATCAATCGGTGGGGTGAAGGCACGGAGGTTTTTATCTAAGCCCCAAGGTACAAGAGATCCAAAGCTAACAAAACATGGAAAAATATATAACACATCTTATGTTAGCAAGGTAGAGTATCAGAGCTGGAAAAAGCTACATATTGCAGTCAAAGACCACGAACCAACTACTCGTAACGCGAAGGCTGAGGTTTGGCGATCAATAGACATCCTATTTTTGATGTGCGACAAAGATGACTGGTCACAAGGTGATATGAACAAGTTCAAGGAAAATCTCAACCTTCTGAAAAATCATTCAAGACAGCATGGACAGACACCCAGATTACTCACTACATGGTATTATCATGTATTTCTTTCTCTCTTATGTGCAAATATGTGACTGTAAAACATTCTAACTAATCTGTTTTCATATCCAGCACATCATCTTCAATCATTTACCATATTTTATACAAAAGTATGGGAACTCGGCAATATGGAATACCCAAGGGATGGAAAAGTCTCATTACATGGCGAGAAATGCTTATTTCAGGCACACACGACATGGTGGCTCTCGAATCAAGGCTAACAGGTTGAGAGAACTATTTGAATGGTTCTATCGTAGAATCATTCATCGAATGCAGGCAAAAGAAGTCTTGGCAAATTCAGCAACAGCACAAGCCATCAGACATTTACAACAACAAAAAGTTAAAAGATCAATGGCATACAACAACTCCGGAGCTCGTGAAAGTCAACGAAGGTGGAGAGAGACAATGGTGTATGTGAATCACAAGTGGAGAAAGATACTCTGAGTGGATGACATTGTACAAAATTTATGTAATACATGATCTTATACAATTGCTACTTGAAGTGTATCAAGATTTTGAAGGTTCAATTTTGTTTTTTGGCACGTCACCCTTGTAACGAATCA
This sequence comes from Adiantum capillus-veneris, assembly GCF_014529385.1. Classification (NCBI taxonomy): domain Eukaryota; kingdom Viridiplantae; phylum Streptophyta; class Polypodiopsida; order Polypodiales; family Pteridaceae; genus Adiantum; species Adiantum capillus-veneris. The sequence continues at coordinate 105,028,596 of NC_140936.1, forward strand.
TGAGATGTTTGCCATACTCTAAAAGTTCATCTGGGTTTTGTCTACCAAGAGCTAGTGCCATTGTTGTGTAGGTGTAATAATACGCTGCCCGACCACCTGTATAGCCCGGGCAGTAACCAAAACAATCTCTAGCAAACACTTTGTCCACAAGAATGACTTTATCTGCACTTTTGGGCAGCACCGGTCCACCCAAGAAGCGTGATAGTGTCTTGAATGTGTAAGTTGCTATTGAACCCTCTTGTGACATGGAATTGTGAAAAACTACTATCGGCGACTCACAAAGCTTTGAAAGGTATTGGGCTAGGGCCGCATCCCTTCCTCGATACTCTCTTGTCTGGCACCGAAGGAAGTCGTCCTTGTCAGCAATCCAAGACTGCACATACCATGTCAGAAGTGACACAAAGAGAGAGAGAGAGAGAGAGAGAGAGAGAGAGAGAGAGTTACCATGAAGCTCTCATCCTGCAGAAAGAGGTTTTCTTGCCACAGGTCTACAGATGTAGTTGACCCCTGACCTGAATGGTTAAACCAATCCTCCACTTCTTTGTTACTTGTTGATGGTCTTAGGCTTTGTCTTATTGCTTGGAAGGTGGCTTCATCAGGTAGTGTCTCCTTCTATTTTTCAGCTTTCTCAAAGCATCTTCGAAGGCATTCCATTGGATTGCTGGATGTTTCCATTGCCTCATCATCACTACTATCCTCTGAAACAAATCCACTCCTCTCCTATTGGACTCTGGAAATAATAGCCAGGGAGAAATCCTCCCTTAAATAAAAGACACTTTGCACATCATGTAAGAAGACATAGGTCCTGTCTCCAATCTTGAAGTCAGGCACAGCAGGCAACATCATCTGAGCATGCTTCTCAGTGAAGTTACTGACATCCAATGGAAGTTTGATTTCTGTGGTTTTCACAGAGAGCATCTTACTTCTTTGTACTTCAATTGCCTCAACCTCAAGGTCGACTGTGTCTTCAACCTCCTCGACTTCTTGTATATGAGTTGTCTCCTCGCATTCTTCATCTGGTGCTGCATCCTGCTCCTCTAACACCTCATCAGGATTCTGCATGAGGAATCCAAACAGGCTGTTCAGGTAAATCATAAATCCAAAGGCTTCCTGAATGAGTTTGCATTCTTTTTGATGCAAAGGGCAGGCTGAATGTCGGCAAGAAGGTGGTAATTCCCTATACTTATTCAGTCCCTGTCCCTTTCCACCACAGTCATTTAAATGCACAAGAGTCATAGTAGGCAGAACAACCCTCCCTACCTGCACCATCACTTCAAACTTATCTCTGTAGGACTGCAAGAAATTACTGTGCTGAGCTAACAGGTCTTCAATGTCAAACTTTGGATTAAACATAGAATGAACTAGATCAAACTTGTCCCCAGCACCACAAGATGCTGTAAAATCAAACAGCCTCTCATCAGTTGCAGTTGGGTCTTCCAGAGAAGACACATCCTCTTTGTCTTTACATTTAGCTGCACAGGGACTACTTTCTAGCACATCTGCATCATCTGAGAAGTCTATATTCCTCTTTCTTGTATTTTTCTTTAGAAGTACTGTACAGGGCACCACAGCCTTGTAGGGTGAGGGATCCTCTTGCCCTGGTGACCTCTCTGATTGATCTTCACCAATTGACTTTTCTTCAGATATGTCCTGACAAAAATAAACAGTTCTTTTGGCAGATACATTAAGAAACTGAGCCTGCAAGGGTTGAAATCCTGGCACAAGCTCTTGATCAGGTTACAGCCTCTTCTGCCTACTGGACCTTAATCCTATTCATCAAGAAACATGACAAGTCTCTCTCTCTCTCTCTCTCTCTCTCTCTCTCTCTCTCTCTCTCTCTCTCTCTCTCTCTCTCTCTCTCTCTTGAGAAACTTGAGAAACTTGGAGAAACTTGAGAGGCAAGCGGATTGAGAATTTTGGTAACTTGAGTCTAGTGGATATGTACACACATTGTAGGCAATTATATGAGCAAGAAAATACTGAAAAAATGCCATTTTATGGTTCACTCCCATGTATGCCGTCTTTTTTTACTATTGAGGATGTATGCGGTGGGCTTGAAAAGTTGGCCACTCGCAAAGCGGGAGACTTTCAAGGTATCAAGCCGAAGATGATCAAATGGACGGGAGATTTTACCCATGAGTGGATATGTGATATGTTCAACCTTGCACTTCAACATGGTATGCCTTATGATTGGAGTACTAATTGGGTTAAGCCTTTGCATAAAGGAGGGGATGTAAAGAATGTAAGCAACTACCGGACTATAATGATTGGGTCTCTTATGGCAAAGTTATTTGGGTGCATAATGGAGATGAAATTGAGTGATTGGGCTGAAGAGAATGACAAGCGTGCAAAGGGACAAGCGGGTTTTCGTCGATGCCATAGCACCATTGATCATCTTGTCACTCTTCGTGTTCTCATGGAGGAAAGTCGGTTGAAAGGCAAGCGATTGTATTGTTGTTTTGTGGACTTTAAGAAAGCCTTTGATATGATTCCACGTAACAATTTGTGGAGAAGGATGGAAGAACTCCATGTGACAAGTGAGTTTATGCTTGCGGTTTCTCGAATCTATGAGAAGGTGATTTGTCAATTGCGCATGGGAAGAGAAATTTAAGAAATTTTTGTAAGCACTATTGGGGTTAAACAAGGATGTCCATTGTCACCAACTCTCTTTGGTCTATGCATCGATCAATTGGAACAAATGGTACTTGAATTTATGTGTAACATTTAATGGCCTAAAATCTTATGTGTAGCGGAAATTAGCATGAACATAGTGAGCATTTCATTAGAGTTGATTCCTAATGAGAATTACAAGAGTGCTTGGGTGGAGAGAGCAACAAAAAGCATAACACCTAGTTAGATAGCATCGACAATACTTTCAAAAGAGAGAGCAATTAAGCTATTGACAACAGTTGAGGACCGGATTTGCATGGAGCCGGTCCCCCCTCCAAAAGGCTTTGTATTATGGTTTCTCCCATCAAGAGAGACATTGTACAATACAATTCTTTGTGTTCCTTCAATACTAGCTAGTGCAATGAAGATGGAAGCTTCATACACCAAGCAAAACACTTAATCAAACACAACTTGAATTATCCCCGTTCTCAGACCCAAGACCTCACACACCTTCGAAGATGGTGAGAGCTAGCAGGGTATGAGAGTAGATTGAGAGGAAAAAGAAGTAACTTACGAGAAAGAAGTACATCTCCTCACATAATCACTCATATTAGCATAGCTTAGCTTAGTAATTAGCTTGGTAGAGAAGATGAGCATGCATTGAAGCTTGGCTCTTGGTTGGATTTGCATCAACATGCCAAGAGAGTGTTGATGTAGGCTTCTATCTCACAAGCTTGGAGTAGGTGATGAGCTCTCCATTAAAGCTTGGGAGGAGATAGAGTATTTTCCCTTCACACATGGTCAAGTGTGAGAGTGTGTGTGTCAATGCCAAGCAAAAATCAGCCCCCCCCCCCTCTCTTGGGCGAGCCCTAGCTGCTAAATAAGTCTGGCCTTTGCCTCATTGGACCTCCCCAGGTCAAGCCAATAGGAATTAAGCAGCATAAGTGATAGCCTTTAGACATGTGTCCCCCTTTCCCCTTTTGTGAGAGCTTTAGGTAATTAAATAATTAAACTAAACTCTCATTGGACCCCTTTGCCTCCTGGCCAATAGGAATCAGGCAAGCCATGGGGCTCCTGAATGCTCATTGGACCCCTTGGGAGACTGCCCAATAGTCTTCTAGGAGACTTAATTCTCATTGGTTTCTTTTATTAAATGTTTTTAAGTTAATTAAACTAGATTTACTCTAGCTTAATTCTCATTGGTCCACTTCAAGGGTCTTCCAATAGGAATTGGGCACACCTTGTGGGCATCTGGCCTAGGGAGCTGACATGTGTCCCTCATTCCCTTTGTGTAAAGGGAGCCTGTGTGTGTGTGTGGCTTTCTCTCTCATCCCCTAGCTTTGGGGCTCGCCCCCTCCCATGTAGGGATGTAGAAAGACTTTTAGGGCACACACAAAGCATCCAATTTTCCCTAGGGTTGACCTTTGGACACAACCTTTGAATTTTGGAACCTTAGCATTTTGGAAGTCTTAATGGGCTGAACCTTAGGGTCTTTTTGGCCCATTGTTTCACATGGCTCTTTTGCAGATGGCCCCCCCTTTGGATCCCTATTTTCCCTCCTTTGGATCCCTACTGTGGCCGGTCTGCTAACTTAACCAATATTCTAGCTTTTTCTCCCTTGGCACTTCCCCACATTAAATGATCAGTTTAATATGAGAAAATCATTTAGGAGAATTAGATATTGATTATTATGACATTACCTCTCTCTTGAAATCATAGTCGTCCTCGACTATGGTGTAGAGAAGATAAAGCATATGCATGAGTCCTTTTCTTAGCGGGTAGAGGATCCCTATGTTACCCTACGACATCATTCCATAATGGATGACTAGTCCATTTGGCGCTTGAGAGCCTGAGGCTGCCGCAAGCATGTCTGCACATTAGTCCTATCAGTCTTCCATAGTAGAGTGACAAGTTCTACTTTGGTGTTTGGGAGACGTCGTCCCCACAAACTTGATCTAAGCATGCATACTACTTCATTTTTGTGCACAAATAAAGAAAAAGAGAGTCTTATAAGACAAAAATTTTTGTTCATTTTTATCATTTTGTACATTTGCTTACTCTTGGGAAACATTGTAAGCATTGACAAGGTTTAGGTTATCCTTTAATTGTATGCCTTGCATCCATCTAGCATCTTCAAAAGGATAATTCTTAAACTTAATAAGATATCGTCTGATAGTCTTACCGCCTCTTAATACCTTGTCTTCATGTCGGAGAATGGACTCGGGCTGCAGCACCTCCTCGTGGTCCTCGATCTCCGGTGGGTCTTCAATAGTTGGTTCTTGAGGTGGCTCTCCTTTATAAGGCTTTAAGAGGCTCACGTGAAAAGCATTGTGTATGAGCCAATGATTGGGCAACTTAAGTTGATAGGCCATCTCATTGATTGGCCTAAGAATCTGGAAGGGACCATAGTACCTTTTTGCTAGTTTAGCATAGTATTTTTGGTGGCCCGTAGGATTCTTGCCCGTCGTGTGCCTTAATCGAGCCTTGGGAAACTTTAACAAGACCCAATCGTTTTCTTTAAAGGCTTGGGCTCTTCTGTGCTTGTCAGCAGCAGCCTTTTGCCTTTGCTGTGAGATAGAGATAGCATCCTTAATCTTTTGGAAAGATTCTTGTAGGTCTCGGCTATACTCATCTGCAGCGAAGATCTTCCCATGTACCTTAAGTAGCAAGGGACTTTTTGATCTTCCCTCAATTACCTCGAAAGGTGCTTTTCCTGTAGAAGTATGTACAGTGTTATTGTAAGCATACTCTACTAAGGGTAAGTACTTCTCCCATTGGGATCTTTGATCTACTTCCGTTACATAGGCTTTTAGTAGATCGAGAATAGTTAGGTTAGCTATTTCACTTTGGCCATCAGTTTGTGGATGATAGGCCGAAGAGAAGTTTAGCCTTGTTCCTAAATTCTCAAAGAGACCTTTCCAGAAATTACTGGTCATTCTAGGATCTCTATCCGACACTATGGACATTGGCAAGCCATGGTACTTGAAAATTTGTGAAATGAAGAGGGTTGCCATTTGATGGGCTTTGATAGTCTTTTTGACAGGTATAAAATGAGCTTGTTTACTGAACCTGTCTACTATCGTCCATATTCCCGTATTCCCATGGATAGACTTAGGCAATCCAAAGATAAAATCCATGGATATGCTCTCCCACGGTGAATTAGGGATTGGCAAGGGTTGAAGCAATCCAAGTTGCTTCCCTCTATCAAATTTTGTCTTTTGACATACCACACATTTGGAAACATACTCATGTATGTTCACTTTCATGGTAGGCCAATAGAAATATGTTTCAATTCCCTTTAGGGTAGACTGAATCCCTCTATGCCCCGCATATGGGGGAGCATGAGATTCATACATTACTTTCTCACGTAGTGAGTTAGTAACGCATAGTCTATTGCCATAGAGAAGATAACCATCTTGTAAAGTAAATGGTTCTTCTTTCTTCCCTAATGCAAGGGCTGAAATCACATCTCTAAAATCGGGATCAATAGCATACTCATCTATCATTAAAGATAGATCATTGTGAGTTGCTATGGAAACCGCATTCACTCTCGGTCGTCTTGAGAGTGCATCGGCTACTTGATTATGCTTGCCAGCAATGTGAGCAATATGAAAATGAAATTGAGAAAGGAAATTTGTCCACCTCATTTGTTTGTCGGAGAGCTTGGTCTGCGTCATGAAGTACTTAAGACTTTGGTGATCCGTTCGCAGAATGAAAGGAGTCCCCAATAAATAGTGCTTCCATGAGTCTAAGGCATGTAGAACTGCAAGGAGTTCTTTTTCGTATATGCCTAGAGCTTGCTCAACAGGGTCGAGCCTTCGACTCTCATAGCCTATGGCGTGCCCTTCTTGGAGCAGAACAGCCCCAAGGCAATCACCACAAGCATCATATTGGACCTCAAATGGTTTTGAGAGATCCGGTAGTGTAAGCACAGGTTGAGAGATAAGCTTTTCGAAAGCATTGTTCTCCTTAGCAGACCACGTATACCTAACATTTTTCTTTGTTAGGTCATGTAATGGTCCCGCAATTTGTGAGAACTTTTCTATGAAGCGTCTATAGTATGCACACATACCTATAAAGCTTCTTAGTTCATGAAGATTCCTTGGTTTAGGCCATCCTTTTATTACCTCTAACTTGGATGGATCCATTTGGATTCCATCTCGAGAGATAATGTGACCTAAATATTGAATCTCTTGCAAGAAAAATTCACTTTTCTTTCGATTAACATAAAGTTTATTCTCTCTTAAAACTTGAAATATTACCTGGAGGTGTTGCTTGTGTTCCTCCAATGAATTAGAGTAGATGATAATATCATCAAAGAACACTCCAGTGAAGGTTCGATGAGGCCTGAACAGCTTCTCCATCAAGCGGTTGAATGTGGCTGGTGCATTAGTCAAGCCAAAAGGCATGACAATGTATTCGTAAAGACCAAATGTAGTACGAAATGCGGTCTTTACAATGTCTTGATCAACTATCCTTATTTGATGGTAGCCACTTTTTAGGTCAATCCTACTGAAGTAGGTCGATCCTTGTAGCTTATCAAATAGGTCTTCTACCCGTGGAACGGGAAACCTATTCTTGATAGTGATCCTATTTAGTGCTCTATAGTCGACACACATACGATATGTGCCGTCTTTCTTTTGCACTAATAGCACAGGTGAGCAAAATGGAGATGAGCTAGGCCTAACCATGCCCTTCTCAACTAAGTCATGCACTTGCCACATAATCTCCTCTTGTTGAGCTTGAGAAACTCTATAAGGAGGTTTGTTAGGCGGTGAACTTCCTGGAAGAAGTTCAATTGCATGGTCGTCATTACCTCGTTTAGGAGGTAGCTCACAAGGGATGTCGTCAATAAAAACATCTTGAAACCCCTTGAGAAAATTGGATAACTCTAATTCCTTTTGGTTGCTTTTATTTTCTTTTGTTAAAGCATTAGGTTCATTTTGAGAATCTTTAACAAAAATCATGTACACGGAAATAGAGCTCTTTATTGACTTGTTGAAAGCTGGTGTATGTACAATGGGGATGGTGTTACCCATCTCCCTAGCATCTATATACATGTCCTTTTCCCTGAACTTAAAGGAGATTCTCCTTTCAGGAAATTTAACATGGGCAGCCAGGCGGTCAAACCATGGTGCCCCTAGGATTACATCCTCATGCTTGAGAGGAGAGATAAAGAAGTCCTCTTTGTCCACATAGCCTTGGACATGAAGCCTCAATTTCCCGATTAAGGGAGTGACTGAAGCTTCTTGCCCCTTGAAGGCACTGTCTGCGGGTAGGATATCTCCCATCTCGTAGGATTGTATGCCTAGCTTGGTGGCTAGCTCCATAGATATAAAATTGTGAGTAGAACCAAGGTCAAAGAGAATAAAAGCATCATGTTCTCTTACCTTTCCCCAAGCATGGCATAGAGGAGATCCTTTGTGGTGAGTTTGGTGAATCTCCTCCTCTTGGATTTCAACCAAAGAAGCTCTAGGAGGATCTTGGCGGTTGTTCTTTTGGGGACAAGCGCGGTACGCATGCCCTTGTTCGCCGCACTTGAAACACCGGTTATCTTTACGATAACGCTCAAGCTCTTCAGGAGAGAGTTTATTCTTTCCTTTGTAAACTCCCTTCTCTTTAGCTTTGTTGGAATTGCCCTTAGGAGACTTTTGGACATTGTCCTTCCCCTTAGGCTCATTGGAACCCTTGTTTTCGGGGGCTTATTATTTCTTTTACCCCCCGTTTGGAAATTGATTCGCGAGGCCACCATAGTATGGTGTATTACCGCCGATATGGTACGTGGCCTTTGGGAGTTGACATACTCCGCCATTTCTTCGGTTAAGCCCGCACAAAATTGTTGCTTTTGCTCTCCAAAATCCAACTTTTTGAAGACAGTGGCTTTGAGTTGTAGGTCCCAAAACTTGTCTACATATTTGTGGATGGATTCATTGGGAGAGAGCTTTAAGCTTCGCCATTCGGTGAGTACTTTGTCTTTGGCATCGGTGGCCAAAAACTGCTTCATAATGGAAGCTCTTAAAGCCTTCCATGTTCGTGGAGCTTCACCGTTGGCTCGTAGGCTAGACCACCATTGTTTGGCGGACTTTTGAAAGTTCATAGCTACATGGCGTAGCTTAGAGGACTCCGTGAAGCCCTCATCTCCAAACGCCGCATCGAATTGCTGGATAAAGGCCAAAACTTTGTCTGTAGCACCGAAGGTGCCATCATAGGTAAGGAAAGAGATGCTCTTCCCTCCCTCTTTGAATTTCTTCAGCTTGGACGACCTCTTCCATGCGGCATAGGATTTCCTATGGCCTCTTCTTTTTGATGGTTCAAAAGTTGCACCATCACTTTCTTCAGAAGATGAAGAATTTGAAGAAGGTGGAGAAGAGGGTGACCTCTTTCTCGCCTTTTTCTTGTCTTGATCTTTGTCGTCTTCACCATAGCTTTCATAAGAGGAAGAGGATGAAGAAGATGGAGAAGAGGGTGTCCTCTTTCTCGCCTTTTTCTTCTCTTGCTTTTTATCATCCCTCTTTGAATTATGGCGTGGAGAAGAGTGTGATGGTCTTCTCCGCTTTGGTGGTGATGGAGAGCGTTTAGCCCGCCGTCTTCGTGGAGCCATCTCCGCCGAGGTGGCGGGAGACTCGCTTCTTTCTCGTTCCTTCGGTGGAGGCTCTTGAGTTCTCCTTTGGGAAGGAGATGCATCATCAAGAAGTAAGTTCTTGAGCCCTTCATATGGATTCTCTTCTTCTTCCCGAATCGGAGAGAGACCTCTTTTGGTAGTCTCACAAGGAGGCTTCCTAGGTGTTCTCTCGTCATGGTGATGAGCTTGGAGAATCCCGTGAGCACGGAGCTGCCGTTGCACTTCACTTTGGAGAGATGGATTGCCCATGGCTTGTTGAAGCCTAGAAACAAGATAATTAACAAGCATTGAAGCATCATTAGCAGCTTGCTCATGAGCAAAATCAAAGTTATCAACATTAATTTCACTCTCTTTAATATTGTCAGCCATTCTAACAACTTTTAGGTGTAAACTTTTTAGGTGTACTTTGGCACTTCAAGCCCTAGTTGCTACTCCTCTTTACCCCTTTAGAAAAAGCACTCAAGCTACTGTACCCGCGGCTCGAATACCATTAATTGCAAGGAATAGAAGAGAGGGTCTTTCGACACCAAAACAGCACCGGCTCCTGTCAAGCTTCTAATAGCTCAATAGTGGTTAAGCCGTAGGCAAGCCCCGTAGGACTCCACTATTAAGACCATAGCTCTCGACGGTGATGCCCCGTTAACTGCACAAAGGCAGGCGCACTGCAAGGCTGAAAAATCCCTATTCTACTTATTCACAGGCAATTAATAATACCAACCATTTGTAGCTAGCTTGAGGACCTCCCTTCTTGAGCAAGAAAAGAGAAACCTTGAGCTCTGATACCAATGTAACATTTAATGGCCTAAAATCTTATGTGTAGCGGAAATTAGCATGAACATAGTGAGCATTTCATTAGAGTTGATTCCTAATGAGAATTACAAGAGTGCTTGGGTGGAGAGAGCAACAAAAAGCATAACACCTAGTTAGATAGCATCGACAATACTTTCAAAAGAGAGAGCAATTAAGCTATTGACAACAGTTGAGGACCGGATTTGCATGGAGCCGGTCCCCCCTCCAAAAGGCTTTGTATTATGGTTTCTCCCATCAAGAGAGACATTGTACAATACAATTCTTTGTGTTCCTTCAATACTAGCTAGTGCAATGAAGATGGAAGCTTCATACACCAAGCAAAACACTTAATCAAACACAACTTGAATTATCCCCGTTCTCAGACCCAAGACCTCACACACCTTCGAAGATGGTGAGAGCTAGCAGGGTATGAGAGTAGATTGAGAGGAAAAAGAAGTAACTTACGAGAAAGAAGTACATCTCCTCACATAATCACTCATATTAGCATAGCTTAGCTTAGTAATTAGCTTGGTAGAGAAGATGAGCATGCATTGAAGCTTGGCTCTTGGTTGGATTTGCATCCACATGCCAAGAGAGTGTTGATGTAGGCTTCTATCTCACAAGCTTGGAGTAGGTGATGAGCTCTCCATTAAAGCTTGGGAGGAGATAGAGTATTTTCCCTTCACACATGGTCAAGTGTGAGAGTGTGTGTGTCAATGCCAAGCAAAAATCAGCCCCCCCCCTCTCTTGGGCGAGCCCTAGCTGCTAAATAAGTCTGGCCTTTGCCTCATTGGACCTCCCCAGGTCAAGCCAATAGGAATTAAGCAGCATAAGTGATAGCCTTTAGACATGTGTCCCCCTTTCCCCTTTTGTGAGAGCTTTAGGTAATTAAATAATTAAACTAAACTCTCATTGGACCCCTTTGCCTCCTGGCCAATAGTAATCAGGCAAGCCATGGGGCTCCTGAATGCTCATTGGACCCCTTGGGAGACTGCCCAATAGTCTTCTAGGAGACTTAATTCTCATTGGTTTCTTTTATTAAATGTTTTTAAGTTAATTAAACTAGATTTACTCTAGCTTAATTCTCATTGGTCCACTTCAAGGGTCTTCCAATAGGAATTGGGCACACCTTGTGGGCATCTGGCCTAGGGAGCTGACATGTGTCCCTCATTCCCTTTGTGTAAAGGGAGCCTG